>NC_059149.1:9620832-9975914 GCF_020740605.2 Lemur catta | reverse complement strand
CATGTTGTACCCTTGAGAGCATATTTATTGTGATTAGCAGTATTAACTTTTTCCAAATGTACCAGGAGGTTGCTTTGACTTTATTGCTAAAGTTTGGGGATAATTTTATATTCAATGAATTATCCAAAGAAACCACTTCTCCTGTCTTGTTTTTCACAGTGTGGAATGTCAGAGAGACACAGACTCTCTTAAAAACAGATTTGAGCCTGGTGCAGTAATGTGCCCCCATAGTCCCCCACTACTCAGGAGGCCGAGGCAGGAGGATCGCTTGAGCTCAGGAGTTCAAGGCTGGAATGTGCTGTGATTGCACCTGTGAATAGCCATAGCACTCCAGCCTGGGCAATATAGCAAGACCCCATCTCTCTCTAAAAAATATATATATATTCGGTTGCTCTACTATATATATATGAAGCAAAAGGATTGTTGAAATTATGCATTTCTTAGTGCATCCCCCATAAATTAAGCTTGACTCCGCAGTGACTAATGGTGAGGAAGAGGCCTGCTAAACCAACATTTCTGAAATTGCTGAAATATTTTGATAGGAGTTCCTGGCTTAGAGCTTCTAGACTTGCACTTACAAGAATATTAAAGAAGCACCTCGCTGTGTTTTCAAAACCCTTGGAGTGTTTCCAAGCTCTTGCAACCCAAATCTGTTTCCATCCCTCTGTCTCACACACGCACACCCATACCCACACCCACACGCCACCAACAAAAGCGGGCTGCAGCCTCAGACTCCAGACGCAGCATCAATCATAATTGCAGCACGGCCAGCAGTCATGTAACTGCTTAAAGACCTCAACAGCCTTCTGGCACTTAAAGGAAAAAAAAAAAAAAAAAAAACCATCTAATTAATCACAGGTGAAACAGCTTGGACTGTCTCCAAAAGCCCCTGAATTTACTGCCAAGCTTTGATGCTAATTTTCTTTGTAAGTAACCCCCTAAAGAAATTTACGATTAGGTAATTAAAGTAATGAATAAAGAGATACTTAGGTAGAGGGAAATGAGGAGAGGGAAAAAGTCTGCATTTCCATTCTGCCATAAACACATCTGGGCATGCATCATTTGTGAACTGCAACTTAAAGGTCCCCAAGTGGCTTTCTCCCAAAGAATATTTTAAAAATCAATATTTGAAAGACCAAAATGAGGCTTATAAATGAAGTTAGGAGCAGGTCATTCTGCGAGGGCCTGTTAAGGGAGGGAAATCTGTCTTCTGCCAGATACTTATCCTTGACTTTAAAAAAAAAAAAAATTAAGGCCATAGCTTGTACCCTATGGGAGGGTTAGTAGCAGTTTCTCCCTGTGAGCTGATTGGCTGGCATCACTGTGTTTGATTGAGAGATCTCATCTTCCTCCTATTCTTCATGTCCCTGCTGGGATGGATTCTAGATTTCTGGTTTTAATTGGCTGGAAAGAAATTGTTCCAGTCTTTTGTCCTTAAAATTGGAAGTGTTCAGAAGAGGGCTTTGGATTTTATTATTCCGGTCCTGATCCTTCCCTGTGTCTCTGACATTTACTATTAGAACATTGTAGGAACAGAGGCCGTTAGTTACCTGGTTACTTTAGGTTACAGAATTAAACAGAAATACCCTGCATTTAAATAATGAATCAAACAAGTTTCTGCTGAACTCCTAAGTGCCTAGAGCTTCAACTCTTGCTGAAAAATCTTGGTAGCTACTATTTTTCTGTCTTCATAAACATGGTATAATGAGCATAATGCTCTTTTAATAATTCAGAATCTTGAATTTTTGATTGAAGAGCTCTTTGCTCTGATTTACGTCTATCCTTCGAGATAGTTTACACACTTTTTGCAAAAAAAGATCAGAGCTGGTCTCTTTCCCATGTCTAGCAGAGGGCGAGTGCTTACTATTTATTGTTCCTTGATGGTACCCTGGTTTATGTAAAGAAGGTACAAGAGTTGGCACTAAATAAACACCTACTCAAAAACGTATTCTGAAATTCAGTTTGTTTTTTTTTTTTTAAATAAGCTACCATATGAACTTATGTGTTTAGGTTTTCCCCTCCTGAAAGAGGAAGAGTGACAATAATAGGTTCAGAATTATGGCTGGGAAGTGAGGTTCGAGATGTTACAGTCTTAAGCTTCACTTCTGAGCAGAGGGCACGGCACGGAGGCTCAGAGAGGTACGATGATCTGGCAAAGATGCACAGCGGCCTAGTGGGTGGTGAGGGTCATACACTCGAAAGCCAGATGGGTCTGCAGTTCAAAGTGCTTCTGCTACTGACCAGCTGTGGACCTTGAGAAGTGACTTGCCCCGTGAGTTTCTTTTTCTGACCCACAAAATGAAAACAACAATATTCTTGAATGAAAATTAAGTGAGCTAATATATAAAGAAGATGCTCAGCCTCATGTCTGGAATATGAGAAACACTAACAAATAGTTAGCTCTTATTCGTTTTATGTATTCATTATTTATTTTAAATGACCTTGTATCTCATTGCATTTTATTTTTATTTGATGGATTCTTTTTCATTATTTAGAGTTCCTTACTGCCTTCCCAGGAGGGTGGGGTCATAGTCAAAAGTGGCTCGGAGGCAGGGGACGTCGCTGTTCGTGTTTGAAGATGGACCAGAGCCCAATCGTATGGTGTTGAGTGTTTCATCTTCTTCTTAGCCAACGCAGCACAAGAGAGATTTGGAACTTGTTTCTAATTGAGAAATGAAAGATCCTGTCCCCAGAGAAAGTAATTTGAGGGCACGAGTGAGCCTCAGCAGGCAGGTACAGAGGTGGCAGTCATTTGAGGATTTAGGTAAGTCCCCAGTTTTCCCGCATCAGCCACAGTTGAAGGCCACCCCCCACGCAGCCCCGTCCCGCTGCCCTACTTCCCAGTCCTAAGAGCCCCAGGGCCTGGCTCTCCCCTGCGCCTTCATCTGAAAGGCCAGAGAAGTGGGAGGATCCTGCCAAATAGGAATTAAAAATGACAAAACAGCTGATTAGATCTGAGGTGACAAGAATGAGAAATAAAAGCCATTAGAGCCCATTTGCAACGTGCACTCCGCGAGTCAAGTTTCAAGGTGTTCCTCCGAAGATTATTAATGGCATGACAGTGTTTTCTGTGCCGGAATCTGATACCTGCTATGATGCGGGCGCACACACGCTGCATTCTAGATGGCAAGAGGAGCCTGCCCTCATTTATTTAGTTTCTCAGGTTTGAAGAGACACCCTAATCCAGCTGCCAGGGTGAGAACCAGCGTGAGCACCCAGCACTGGGAGGAACTGATTTCCACAATAAACAGTTTTCTTCTCCAGCAGGGGTCGACAACCCTGACCCAGGCGCTAAACCTGGCCTGTAGCTTACTTTTGCACAGCCAAGGAGCAAAGAATGTCTTTTACACTTTAAAATGGTTTTTAAAAAATCAAAAGAAGACTATGCTGTGACACATGGAAATGTTATGAAATTCAACTGCCAATGTCCATAAATAAAGTTTTATTGGAATCTAGTCGTATTCATTTGTTTACATATTGTCTCTGGCTACTTTTGCGCTACAATGGCAGCTGTGAGTGTTTGTGACAGAGACGGTGGGCCCAGAAATCCTAATTATTTACCCATCTGGACCTTTACAGAAAAAGTTTGCCAACCCCTACTGTATATGTATCTCAGCCAAACTACTGACCTCTCTTTTGCAAAAACAAAAGTAGTCACAACTTAGAAAAATACTATAAAGGCTTCTATAGGAAGCCTATACTCTCAAGTTGAGACTCACAGCTTGGAAAACAATTTAAACACCGTTGCCCAGTGATAAACTCTGTAATACTGAAAGTAGCAAGTTCCAGGTTTTATAAGAAGGCACTGGAGTTGGGCCCCCAGAATCCAGGTGGCCATTCAGACTCAAGGGAAGCCAGCAGTTCCAAAAGGCAATGTAAACATCTTGTTCTTCTGGAAGTCATCACGGCTATCCATCAGGAATCTCCTTTAGTTGGTTTTCTTACATTTCACCTTCATTGGTGAAAGATAAGTGAGAGCCCAGAGAAGACATAAATCCTAATTATTTTTGTATCCACCTCTGAGTCATCATGCATTCCTCTCTCATTTCTATGCTTCGACTTTTTTTTTTACGAGGTTTATTAAAGAGGGGATTTTACTCTTTTCTACATAATTCCGCCCCCCACCCCTAAAAATAGCTGTGACCCTCAACTGACACTACCAGTTGTGTCCAAAATACTTGTTATTCTAGAGTATCGGGTTGTTTACAAAGTCATTTTCCAATATGTTTGTTATTATTGTTCTTTTTTTCCGATTGGTTTCTATAAATCAGAGCCAACGTGGTAATGTTGAGATGAAGGAAGATGTTGCAGCTGTTCAGATGAGAGAGGGGATGAGGGTTGACGAGGAAGGGCTGCAGTCACACCAGCCTGAGAACCCCGGACACAGTCTCCACGGACCCGTCGTGAAACCGCTCCAAGACACGCTCAGAGGAGGACCAGGAGCCAGTGACCAGCGGGCTTATCATCCACTGGGATGAAAACACATGTTCACAAATAATGCAAAGGAGAAGTATGTGTCAAAGAGCAGGGACTCTCGACAAACAAAGGGGGCTTACAGGGGAAGGGGCACACTGCTGGCAACTTAACGAAAGAGGTGGGATTGGAATTGAGTGACAAAGAGAGGTCAGAAATTAGTGGAGTTTTTGAGGTGAAAAAAACCCTTAAATATCGAGTTATTGACTGCGGTCCCCAACCCCATGCTTCAGCCCCTTACCGGTCCATGGCCTGTTAAGAGACGGGACATGTGTCACCACCTGAGCTCCACACCACACCCTCCCCACCCCGACACCCCACCCACCAATCCGCAGTCCATGGAAAAATTGTCTTCCAGGAAACTAGTCCCTGGTGCCTAAAAGGTTGGGGACCACTGATACAATGACTGGGTAATTTATACACAACAGAAGTTTATTTCTCACAGTTCTGGAGGCTGAGCAGTCCAAGATCAAGGTGCTGGCAGATTTGGGGTCTGGTGAAGGCACGTTCATCATAGCGCTTTCCTGTGGCATCCTTGCTTGGTGAAAAGGCAAAACGGGTAGAAAGAACGAACTTGCCCCCTCAAGCCCTCGTGTAAGGCACTAATCCCATCCGTGAGGGTGGGGCCTTCGTGGTCTGATCACCTTCTGAAGGTCCCACCTCTTAATATTCTGAACACCGCAGATGATTGAGCTTTAATATAGGAATTTTAGGGGACACGTTCAGGCCACAGCAAGTGAGCTTGTCACAGAGCCAGGCTCTTGACTTCTTCATTGACTGTTCTTTCAAAAGAATGAAGAGTAGACAAAGAAGCTTTAGCCAGTGTCTCAGTTGCTAGAGGTAGAAACTTTTGCAGGTTGTGGTTTTTGAAACATAAAATGCCACTTAGTTACCCCTATCTTTGGTGAGGCGGAGGGAGAAAAATACTAGCTGTTTTGAATCCTGCACTTTTACAAGAAGAGTTAAAATTTGGACAGTCTCACTCTTTGAGTAATGAGACCACAACAGTTTCATTTTGGGGGTTCCCAGCAGGATAAATAATCGTTAGATTGAATTGTGGGGTGCAGGTCACACGCCACCCCCCCAAAAATCCCAAGCTAATGCCCAGCTGATCACGGAAATGACTTTTCTTCTTCGTCAATCTTTAAAAGTCCTTTCCCATAGGCCTTTGGAGTATTTTTTCCTCTTTTTTCCCATAGTGTAGAATCTCTTACCCATGGATATTGAGGCCTTTTAAAATCAGATCTGGAAGAAGAAAACCTTATTTTGGACGGTGACCTCATAAAGGTAGATGGGCAGGAAAGTGTGGGGTTAATTTAAATGATTTCAAAGGGTCTTTTTGTTTTCTCTAGGTTTTTCTTTTTTTAAAATGCATCCCTGAGTTATAAGCAGGTGCATTCACGTCCTACTGGGCAGGAATTGTGAGATGCTCAAGTTAATAGTCTTGCAAAAAAGTAGGTCATCGAAAAATCTGACGGCAACAGTGTCTGAAAGCAGGCGCCATGACATAATGCCCATTTCACAAATAATATCACAGCCACTTGACAGCATTGTAAGAAAGCAGAGACCTTAAGGGCAAGAGGCTCCGCTGCAAGCATTGCCCTCTGAGCCTCCCTCTGGGGCCTGCCAATAGTTCAAATACTGAAGGTTGCAATTTTGAGTGAACCAGGTCCCTGCCCTTAGGTGCTCTGTGCAGCTTTGCGTGTGCCATCAAGCTCCCGTCCTTTGAGAAACGCAGAGGACTGTTAATGTCAGTGGGTCGTGCCCAGTGCTTCAGGGTAAATTTCCTAATAATTGAGACCCCTGCCGTCCCCTCCCACCTGGTCATCCAGCTAATAGGAGGGCAGCCTTTCAGACTTGGCAGTGAACCTGTTGTCCTGCTCATTGCCTTCCAAATAGCTGGAATGAATCTTCCAAGAGGCACGAGACCACCTCTAGCCCAGAAAACATGACTAGGGAAAAGGAAGATGAGAACAATTGCTCTATTTAGGCGCGAATGTATATTTCTATATAGAGAAGGCGGGATACTCCTCTTCCATCCTACGGCCATGAATGTATACATGTTGTGTTGCGTAGCTATCCTTTTGGGGGGACGAAAGAAAAACGCTCATTTGCAGTGTGCTATTGTTATAATTACAATAAAAGCCTCTTTAACTAGAACAAAGTTTATTCCCCTGGAAACTCAGGAGAGGGAAAGGTGCCCGCAAGTTCCACCCAGAAGTGTCAGCAGGTTTGAACTAGCCTTTCTCCTCTCCTCTTACTCCGACAGTCACGGAAGCTGAAACCCCGTTGACACTCACCTCGGTGATGACAGACCCTCCCTGAAGACTCGACAGCGGCAAACAAATGTATTGTTCTCCTTGTCAACTCCCGATTGAAAGGTGATCCGCAAGGAGCTGCAGTTGGCCTCGTTTGTTAGTGTTCACAAGGGCTGGGCTGAAAGCCATCACCCCGAGAACAAGTTCCTGAAATCAGGCTGCAGGATCAGAGACCTGCCAGCGAGCCCTGAGCGAAGGGAAGCCCCACCTGCAGCAGGTGACTAAGACCCCCTTGCCCTGCCCCATGCTCCTGCCCATATGCAGATCCAGAGAGTGGAATCACAGAGGTGTTGTCCATCAGAAACATGGATTTCAGTTTTCTAGTCTAGTTGTTTTTTTCCTGTGGAGCAAGAGAACCCAATGACCACGACCCTAAGAAGCACGTTGAACCAGTGACCTTCTCTAGCAGAAGTGATGTCTCCATCGTCCTAGGTGTCATAAGTCAAGGCATCACCCATTCCAGCATTACACAGACAATTGCATCTTGCAGTGCGTACAGGTGCTTACCTGTTTATGTGTTGGTCTACCTTCATTAAACTGTGAGCTTAAATACAGGGGCTTTGAGGGCAGGTGTGGGGCAGTGGAGAGCTCTGGCTTTGGCCTGGCTTCAAAAGCCGACTCCACCATGTGCTCCAGGTCAACTCTGGAATCTTTCCAAGGCTCAATTTCCCCACCTCTATACGGAAGGAAAGAAGCACAAGGTGTCGTGGGCGGGATTGTGGCCTTCACCTACAATTCATTGTGTTGGAGTCCCAACTCCAGACACCTCAGAATGCGACTGTATTTGGGGACACGGTCTTTAAAGAGGTCATTAGGTTACATGAAGTCATTAGGGTGAAACTTAATCTGATATAACTGGTGTCCTAATGAGAAGGGACGATCGGGAACCAGGCAGGCACAGAGGGGTGACCGTGGGAGGACACAGGGAGGAGTAAGTCGCCATCTGCCAGCCGAAGAAAGGGCCTCAGACAAAGCCACCCCTGCCGAGACATTGCTCTTGGACTTCCAGCCTCCAGAATTGCGAGAAAATAAATTTCTGTTGTTGAACCCACCCAGACTGTGGTGCTCTGTGACGGCAGCCCTGGCCAACTCACGCAGGGAGGCTGGGCTGGAGCCTTTCAGCCCCAACTCCGAGGATCACACACCTCGTGGAGAAGGCGTGGGAGTGGGGGACCCTCCGGGGCAGCGCACACACACACTGAGCTTTGCAAACCGCTCAGGGCCCCGGTCACCTACCTGCTACTCTTAATGCCCTAGGGCCTCTGAAACTTGGTGGATGACGTAGGAAGAGAAAAGGAGTGAAATCCTTATGTGATAATAAGACATTTTGAGGAGCTTGGCCCTTCACAGCGAGGCCAGGAGAAAGCTAAAACTTGGGGTGGCAGGTTGCAGGGGAAGGTTGCTGCTCTCACTTCAACTCACATTCCCTGAAAGTGACTTCAGCCCTTTGTTTTAGGGGAAAAAAAAAATTGATCCTCAGATTTTTTTTCACTATCTTCGCGGACATCAGAAAGAGGAGCCCCTCGGCTTTGCTTAAAAACACAAATACATGAGCTGAACTTTGATATTCAGGGACATGTTCCTTTTCTGTCCAAAACTAAAGAATGAGAGCATTTGGCCATCTCACCTTATTTAGGGGAAAACAGTATGTGATGGGCAGGAAATGGGGTGACTTGGGTTCCAGTTCTAGAAATGTGTAGCCCTATCAAAGCCACTGCATTTGCACGGAGAACTAAAGACTCCAACTTTAGCTAGAAAACTCTAATAAAAACTTCAAATGTTCATTCTTATTCTCCCCACCCTGGTCACCCGCCAGTGCTCCAAACCTTAGCAAAAACGTGTACGCAACATTTCTCGTTCTAAGCTCCCCTCCCTACGCTCCTTCTTCTGTCTCCCCCACAAGCCCCAACCCCGTTTCCCATTATGTAAAATCAGCAGGTTGAAAAGATCTCTATGGTCCCTTCCGAGTGAAAAAAAAAAAAAATCGTGTGATTTTATGATTCTCTGAATCCCAGGGCTGCAGTAGCTCTAATTTCAAGCTTGTCTTTAATTCTTTGCTTTGCTTCACAGAGCAGGAGAATAGCTTATGTTGCAAAATGCATCCCAAAGAGCAGCGCCCCTGAGACCCGGGACAGGGCCCATGCAGCACAGCAGCCCGACAGAGTGGCAGCAGAGGTGGGGGCACGAGAGTCTTGTTTGCTGGCTGGAAAAAGCTTTGCTTGGCAATCTGGCCATGCTGGTAACCATGGGAGGGAAGTGACAGTGGAGATTTGGGTCAGGAGAGCTCTTCCGGGGGTTTCTCCCCAGCTGAGCTCTGTTGGAGCATTGGGAGAGCTTGGAGAGAGACATCCGAGGACACAACTTGACAAAAGCAAATCAGCTCCCTTACCTACCTAATTATGTGACACAACCCACACCGTCCTGAGCAACTTGCTTTTTTTTGACACTCCTGCACGAGAACTTTCCTTGGAGTGAAATGGAAGGCCTCTGACCCCCTCCTTACACGTTCCATAACATGTCTCTAGGACACTCCTTCCTGCCAGACGGGACCCAAGGTAAGTATTGCATAATTTAAAGAACTTCAAAGAACTAAATGAGATCACATGGGCAGGGGCCATTGAAAAGTTGTCGTGTGTTAATCCAGCGAGGCAGGGTAAGAGCAGAAGCACCGTCCCCGTAGACAGAACTGGTTAAGATCTGCCCTTGACTTAGCACTTGCTGTGTAGTAACCAACTCTCTTTATGTCAAACTTTCTCCAACTCGAGAGCAGTGTAGACGTTGCTATAACAATTACAGAGTGAGTCGGGGTGGTGGTAGTAACTGCAGTAGTAATAGTGATACTAGTTTTCCTTCAGAAGGGAAATGAACCACGCTCTCCAGAACCTTCAGCTTTATCCTTGGCACTGACGGAGTTTCTCCTTGAAGGGCTCTCTCCGTGGAGTCGGCTGGGTCAAGAGTGTCTTGGTCACAAGAGCTGCAAATGACATTTTCAAATTCCCAATCCCAACCCCTGTTGCCACCTTTAAAATCATCCACGTGAGGAATCACTCACCCTGAGCCACCAACGAGCCATTTTACCTCTTCTCGTGTCTCCAGAGGGCATCAAAAAGGTGGTAAAACAAACTGGACAGAATTCTAAGAGGCAGCCACAAAAAATAATTCCAATTATAGCAGAGGTATAAATGTTAGGTTTGTAGCTGTCATGGACATGTGTACCTCCCTGTTGTAGAGACACAGCGGATATCTCTGGGTGATGGATTGGTGGATGATTTTGGGCACCCTTTCTATATTTTTCTTTATTTTCTGTGTTCTCTTCAATGGTCAGAAAAAAAAAAGTTTTTTTAGAAGGGACCTGAAATGATGTAATGACAAAGCATTTTTATCTTTAAAAACAAAATTAAGAAGGCCCAAGAAGAAGCACAGTGCTCACTTACATGTATGCACGCATGCACACAAATTGGAAAACATACGTTTGAATGAGGAAGTTTATTTCTATGCCTGATTTCTTAACCTTGTCTCCGTAATCAGAAGAAAACTGAGAGTTCTCCTCCCAGGCAGCGAATGGCTTTTTCTTTTATTCCACACTTTTCTGGTGATTTTATTTATTCTGTAGGTTGCGAAAAGAGAGACAAGGAGAGAGAAGAGTCTACAGCAATGCTCAGGACTGCTCTAAGGGCCAACTGGACCCTGGCTGTTAGCAGAAGAGGTGCGCATGCGTCCAATTCTTCCTGAAAACCAGCCGCGTTTTCTGTGCCTCATGACAGGCACATGAGTGATTTATTGCTCCTCACATCTCTTAGTTTGTAATAAAGTTTTCAGCGGCTCTTTTTAGCTGCTGCAACCTCTGCCCCTGCAAACACACCCTCTCTCTCTCTCTTTCTCTGTCTCCCCCTCTCACACACACACACTTTCTGATTTCACTTTGTTCATCTTTCACATAATGTCAACTCATAAAGCTTTCATCAAGTCAACCAGGTGGAAAAATCCCTCTGCTGAAAGAAGCATTCATTCAGGTCTGGGTGGCGGGAGAGGACCGCTGGGCAGGAGAGGGGAGTGGGAGACAGGGTGGAAAAGAGAAGAAAATGTACTGCTGATGGGAGACATTTCAGCCTGGGGAGGTGAGCGCCGGCTTCCCAGGGGCATGCCTGCTCGATGAAAGGCCTCCTCTCCTCCGCATGCCCTGCCTGCCAACACCCACAGAAGCTGACGGATCTGTCATTATAGGAGTGAGGGATGGAATTCGTAATACACACATTCAAAGAAGTGGAGCTTTGGGCCTAACACCCAATGATGATAACATGGCTTAAGCAAAGTCAGGAATCCCTCCCTTGTGGTATAGCCCAGCCTCTGGAGAGGAGCTTGGCTTCTCCTCCCTTCCTCCCATGAGCCACTCAGCCCCGGGCTTGCACCTCCAGCCCTGCTGCATCCTTCCAAGGTCAGCCCAATCACCAATCCCGTCTTGTCCCGTAGAGCCTTGGCAGCCCACTCACTTGGCATCAGCTCTTAACTACCCTAGAGCCACGTGGGAAGGAAAAGGGTTGCTGGAAGAATAATGTGTTTGGAGAAGGAAAGGCCCAGATGAATCAGGACTACAAGGAAAGGTAGAACAAGAAAATTTATTTCTCAAGGACTAGTGTCAATACATATGGGTTTAAGATTTGGGGCAAGGCTGAATATGGCCAGATCCCAGGTCCACCTGGTTTTCCTCACAAAAGATTAATTTGGCAGATACTCCCTGAATTCCCAGGATTCCAAAGAAAGCCACTTGATACACTGAGGGTTTCCAGGGCTCCTGGGATGCACCTGGACATCAACTTCATCCTCCCAGACATTGGATGAAGAAGTTGCCAGTCTCTGAATTCTGACTTTTTTCTTCCCTTCCTCGTGATACCAGATGAGAGCACAGAATACCTACTGCTGTGTAGCAAATTAAATTTGTCCCAGAGTCAGCCTAGACCAGAAAGCAGGAAGCAGCAAAGTGCACACATGCAAATACCAAGGCTCAGCCTGCGTTGATGTATTGAGTAACTTCGTGTTCTCTCTTCCCTCCCCTTGATGCCAGTGCCAGGGTGGACTTTCCAAAAACAAACATATAGAGCCAAACAACATCACTGCTTTTACCAGTATTTTCCATTTTCCTTTGATTTCAGCAGTTTGAATATAATGTGTGATTATTTTTGTTTGTTTTGATATTTATCCTGCTTGGGGTTCACTGAGCTTCCTGATCTACAAATTTGCCTTTCCCCAAATTTGGCAAATTTTTTACTGCTATTTCTTTAATGTTTTTTTTTTCCTGCTTCATTCTTGCTCTCTTTTCCTTGCAGCACCTCAATTTTGTTAGACACTTTGATATTGGTTCACACGTCACTAAGGTTCTTGTTTTTTTTTTTTTCACTCTAGTCTTTAAATTGAATGTTTCCCATTGCTCGATCTTCAAATTCACTGACATTTCTGTCATCTCCAATCTGTTGTTAAGCTTCTCCAGTGAACTTTTTAATATTTTTTTTTTTTTTTTACTTTGGAATAATTGTAGGTTTACAGGAGAGTTGCAAAGATAGTATAGAGATTTCCCCTCCGTACTATGTTCCTCCACCCACTGTCTGGCATAGTTAATACCTTTCATTACTGCGGTACATTTGCTAAAACTAAGAAATTGACATTGGTATGTTGATATTAACTAAACCCCGGACTTCATTTGTCTTTTAACAGCCTTTCCGCTGGTGTCCTCTTTCCATTCCAGGTCCAGTCTGGGGCACAGTATAACATTCGGTTGTCGTGTCCTCCAGCCTCTTTTGATCCATGGTAGCATCTCAGTTGTTCTTTGTTTTTAATGACCTTGACAGGCTTGAGGAGTACTGGCCAGGGAGTCCATAGAATGCCATGATGTTTCTCTGACGTTTTTCTCATGTTTAGAATGGCCTGTGGGTGTTTGGAAAGAAGACAGCAGAGATGAAAGGCCCTTCTCATCACATCGTGCCGGGGGTCCGTGATACCCACATGACGTCACGCATGATACTAACTTCATCACCCTATTAATGTCATGTTTGTCAGGTTTCTCCACTGGAGAGTCACTATTTTCTTCTTTCCCCACTCTATTCTTTGAAAGGGAGTCACTAAGTCTATCTTATCCTAGGGGATGTGAGGAGGATTAAGCTCTACCTCTGAAAGGAGAGATTATGTACACATCTTATTTGGAATTCTGCTGCGAGGATGGCCTGCCTCTTCTCCCCTGAGCATTTATTAATTCAACCATCCATTTATGTCAGTATGGACTCATGGATATTTATTTTGGATCTGGGGTTATAATTCAATAATACTTTATCATTATTATTATTTGTTTATATTGTTACTGTTTTGGCTATTAGAAGCTCTTCCACTTGGCCACTGGCCCTTTGAGAATCTTCATCCTTTGTGTGTGTGTATGTGTGTGCATGTGTGTGTGCATGTGTATGTGCATGTGTGTACTTCCTTACTTTCTGGTACTACAAGATGCTCCAGGCTTATGTTGTATTTCCCCTTCCTTAGCACTAGGATCAGTCATTTCTCCAACGAGCCCTAAATTTATTTATTTATTTATTTTTGTTTATTTATTTTGGAAGAATGGTATTTAGAAAACAAAGTCTAGGTGCAATGTGTGCTTAGTGCTATCCAGTTAATTTTTTTTTAATTTCAGGTATTTCTTTTCAAATTTTAGAATCTCATTTCTTTCTTTTTATAGTTTCTATTTTGTTGCTGAGATATCCTATTTGTTCATTTATTACAAGCATATTTTCCCTTACATCCCTGAGCATAGCTGCTTTAAAATCCTTTTCTCTTAGTTCCAACGTTTGGTAATATCAGGGTTGGTCTCTATTGGTTGCTTTTCTTTCCTCTTGAGTACGGGCCCTGTTTCCAGATCTTTACATGTTTAGTGCATTTGGATTGTATCCCAGACCTTGTGAATAATATGTCATAGAGACTGTGGGTGCTTTTATATTTTATATTCCTCCAAATAGTCTTAATTATTTTATTTTATTTTATTTTGTCCTAGTGGGCAGCTAACTTGGCAGGACTCCAACTCCAAAGTCTGTTTCTCTGTAGTGACAGCAGCTGATATCTCTGTTCAATTCTTTTAGACTTAGATATTTGAAGTTTGCCCTGCACTTGTGTAGTTCAGTGATCAACCAGACATTTGGGCCATTTTTGCACAGAATTTGAATACCCCATTTCTAAAATATCACCCACCCCCTTAGTTTCTGGTTGCTAAGGTCATTCCTCTGGTTCTTCAACCAGAAAAGTAGCAGGTTTCTATCAGGGTTTTAGCCACTCCACATGGGCCAAACTAAGGCCTATACCTAGCCAAATAGCTTTAAAAACCAGGAAATTCACCCAATTCCATTCCCTTCTGCCAAATGTTGACCTCCATTGTAGCTTTCATCTGTTTGGAGTCATTCTTAAGGGCCTTTAGCTAGTTGACTTTTTTTTTTTTTTTGTATCCTGTCCAGAATTGATAGCTGTTATCTGTGAAACACTTGGTCCAATAGAAACTACTCTGCTATTACTAGAAGCAGAACCTTGCTACGGCTTTTTAATAGCAAGAAAAA
Source organism: Lemur catta (assembly GCF_020740605.2). Taxonomy (NCBI): domain Eukaryota; kingdom Metazoa; phylum Chordata; class Mammalia; order Primates; family Lemuridae; genus Lemur; species Lemur catta. Next base: position 9,961,540 of record NC_059149.1, on the reverse strand, counting down.
TGTCCACTGACCCTACTATTACCACTCTTTGAGTTGTTTAGAAAACAGTTTTAAAGTTTTAACAAGAAAATTCCATACAATACGTATTCAATACAACACAAAATCTCCCTAAGAACTTTTTTTCGACATCTATAAATTTCACAGGAAACATATTGTACTTAGGACCCTAGAACTCTCCATCTTCTTTCAGGGAGGACACAGACCAATCCGAGAAATAGTCTGGCCACAGCAGATGGACAGCAGGATACAGCAGTGTAAACAAACACAACCAAGTGATCCCATAATACACACTGAGCAGGAAGAGGTCCGATCTTGAAGGAAGAGGAAAGACCTACATAAATGCATAAGAAATAGAAAGAATTTTCTATGGGTGGAATAAAAACATAAACAAAAAGCACAATCTGGTTTAGGGACAACAAGTAGACCAATTAGGCTAAAACAGAGAGTTCAAGTAGAGAAATAATGAGATGTAATGTTGGAACAGATGGCAGAAGACCAGGACTTCAAAGCAAAGTCATTTAGATTCCATTCTCTTATGAGCAATAGAGCTTAGATTTATCATATGCGGGTCGTGTATCTGGAGAGCTCAGCACAAGATTTAATAGAAGAAACCTGTGGTTGTATTTTTGGCTGTGTTCTGATGTAACAACTATAAACTACAGGGAGTAGCCCATATCCCTTTGATTGAGGTTGGAGTTTCAAGCTGAAATGAGTAGACTTTCATTATGTCAAGTATCTGTGGAGGAGATGGGTTTTGGAAAGGAATCTGGAACCAGCCTAAAACTACCTAGAGAGAAAACTACCTTTCCCTGGTCCTCACTCCCTTAAGTCTCGACTTTTATTGTGCTTCTGGGTGGTAGCAGAAAGATGATACATACCACAAAGGACAGGCTGGAAATGAGGTGAGGAGATACTCAGATTGTAAGCTTCATGAGATTAGAGATTCACGCATCCACGTGGTTTAACACCCAGGGCTCACAGTACCTGCCACCCAGTAAACACAGAGAAAGTGTGGACCTATGCATGAAGGTGGATGAGCCAGACATGACCAGCTAATTGCAGGCTTCTCTTCATGCTTATTTTCCCGACCCCTTTTCTGTTTTGAGGGGAGGGGATCATTTGAAATATTTCAACCTATGAGTTTAGACTTAAGGATTAATTTAAAATGAGCAATGGTGGTGAGAGTAGAAATTAATGATAAGTCCTCAAGGAAGAGGCAAATCTCCAGAATCATGAATTTGAACTTGCAGCAAGACTTTCTGCACAGAGTGCTCTCTGTATCATCAAACATGGAGTGTCTGGGTTCGCTGGCACTGAGGAAGCTGGAAAATTCTCCAGTGGGTAATTCAAAATTTTCTTTCATTTTATAATTACATTAGCACTCACACTGTAAATGCGGTATTATTTGTATATTAAATGCTAGGAGATTGAGGTCCGGGAAAGTTAAATACCTTGCCCAAAGACACACAGCCGGTAGGGAACAAAGCCAGCATTTAAGCCCAGATACATTTCTCCTTTTTTACTTCCAAATATTAAGGGGATGCAAATATTTTTGTTACATAGATACTTTTTATAATGCTTAAGTCGGATTTTTACCCTGCCTTCCTTCCCCTCCCCCCTTCTTGACTTCCTATGACCTTTGCATCTCTCTGTGCCTGTGTGTGCCCATCCATTAGCTCCCAGTTATTAGAGAGTACATGTGGTGTTTGTTTTTCCATTCCTGACATACTTCACTTAGGATAATGGTCTCCAGTTCCACCCAAGTTTATGCAAAAGACATTATTTCATTCCTTTTTATGACTGCATAGTACTCCATGGTGTGCATATATATCACTGTTTTCTTAATCCACTCATAAATTGATGGGCACTTAGGTTGATTCCATATCTTTGAGATCATGAAGCCCCACTAGAGTTGCTGGCCTATGACCTGCTTGGGAAATCTGGGTCAAGTTTCCTCTGGGAGGGTAGAAGGCAGACACTGAAATAGACATGATCCCCTCTCCCACAGTCTCATGAAATCAGTCACCTGGGAGCTCCTGCTTTCCTTGTCATCTCTCCAGAGCCCCCAGTCATGACATCTTCCACTTGTGGGGCTGCCAGCGATGGCAGAAAGTTCTAGCCATTGACCAAGAAAGGACAGCAGCAATCTCTGGTTGGGTGGAATATCTTACTTTTCTGTTTTTCTATTTGTTTTGCATGTGTCCTCCCCAGAACACAAAATTCCTCACTTCTGTGTGCACATAACTTTGATCATACCTTACTTAGCACACGCTGTCTGCATACTGGAGTTGTTTGTGTATATCTTCTCTGCTCCAGCCAATGTGAGCACCTGAAGCCTCCAGCTCAGTGTCTGACATCCAGGCAATCCATAAGTGTTGGATGATTGACACTGAGCTTGGGGGTTTTCTACATACAGTTTGTCAATAAGGTCTTAACATTCTCTGCTGGCAGCCCTGCCAAAAGCTCCAGCCCTTCCCTCCACCTGCAAGCACCCCCAGCCACAGATTGTGGTCATGTTCTCTTTGCCCCTTCCTTCATCTGAAATAAGATAATGCTCTAAACAATGGGCATACTACTTTTGGAAGAGTGCCAGACCCTAATGCAGGCTTTTGGCAGGAGCAGACAAAGATAAAAGGGGCAGAATATAAATTCCTAAAGATTTTCTGTCCAGAAGGAATAGCAGGTGTCTGAACTCTACCAAAGGGACCCAAAAGGCAACAGCAATCGCAAGGGTTGATCCCCATCTAACAGGTCAGTGAGCATTCAATGTGAGGTTGGCTCCCAGTGTTGCTCTGAGTGTATGTGTTGCAGAGAAGAGTATAAAATTAGACTCACTAGCTTCATTCCCTCTCTAATTTTGCTATGAATTGTCACCTCCGTCAGCAATGCTGCCACATCAAAGACCTCATGGAAATGATTGACTGAGAGCTCTTTGAGGGAGATGAAAAAGAATCAGGAAACTATGAATGCTCTGACACACTTGCTTCTTCCTTCTTCTTCCCTGTTATTCTTTTTGGCATGAGAAACCCAAAGCCCAGCCAGAAAGCACAAACAAATGAGGTTTTAAAGTTGCCCATACCTCAGGTGCCAGGCTGTCTATGGAAAATGAAATTGATCTGTTTTAAAGACTTGATTGGGCTTAGAAAGATAGTTCCCTGAACTCCATTCATCTGCCCTAATCAGCAGCATTTTTTTTTTAGGTCTCATTTAACTTTTCTTGCCACAGGAATAAAATGAGTGAGAACAATAGAAAGGGGGAGGGAGTGATGAAGGGATAGAAGGAATTCAAGGGCTCTTGAGTGAATAGGTAATTCGACTCACTGTTTACATTGCTGGTGGAGATATTTAAACACTTGGCCTACTGATGACCCTTTAAATTGAGATTTTAGAGAAATTTTTAAAACCAAATAAACTTTGGAGTAATGAAGACTATTTTGTAGACTCTAAACTAATCCAGGTGTTCAGACTGGGAAGAGGTTGGGCAGGGGTCATTATCGGGGAGGGAGTTTAAAAGACAGTTTTTCTTGTTCCTGTTTAAAAGCCAATTGTTATAAACAATCAAAAATTTATGGCAACCTATTAAAAGTGCAAAATAATATTCTGGGCAATTAAAATATAGTTGGGGTGAAGATAGAATATTGAGCACAAATAAAAAATGTTATATTTTTGTATGTTCAAATGGTACACTCAATAAAAATGTAGTACGTGGGAGAGGGAGAGATTACCTGGGGTGTGATGTTCAAGGAAGATTTCACATAGTCTGCGGGGCTCTATCAGGGTCTTGTGTAATATGTAAAACTCAAATAGAGAAGAGGTAGTTATGATTCTAGAAAAAGGAAAAGGCATGAGATTAGATCAGGGGAGAGAGAGGCACTAGAGATTACTGTGTTAGTAGCTGTTTTGTAAGGTAATGAGCAGAATCCCACGGAGAATTTTCAGGTAGGATGGTACTGTTCAGTGAAGATTTACAAAATCTCCCTTCTACGTAATCTCCCTTCTACATACTGACCAAAAGAACCAAAAAGAAGCAAACTAGAGAAAAATACTTTCTCACTGCTCATTGTCATTAATGATCCTGGGGGATGATCATTACTTTATATCACAAATTGCAAGAAATATATGTATAAGATATAATTTGGGCTAAATTGAAGTGAGTCATCATCAAAGGCTGACAAGCCATTGCCATTTTCCAAGAGATCTATGCAGTCTTATGTGAAAATGAAGAAATTCTATAGAATAATTTTGAAAAGACTCTAATCCCCAATTTATTAAAATAAAGACTGGGTATATGAACAGGCTACAGGCAAAAAAGCAAACATCTTACTGATTTTTTTTCTCCCTGAGGTCAAATGTACCTTGCAAACCCAACAGTTGGGACAGAAGATTGCGTAGTCTAACATGACTTTAGAGGTAGAGGCTTTAGTGGTAGAGGCTGACTCTGCAACAAAGACAAACCTTTCCTAATATGGAGAAACATGGTTTGAGGTAGAAACACTCCCAATACAGTTGTTTCCACTACTCTAGGAAGACCGAATATGCAACACCAAGTTCCTTAGCTGCCCATGGATTAAGCTCCTCACCCACCAACTGCCGAACAACCAAATTAATTGTTGCACTCCATCATCCAGGTCTCCAGACAAAATGTAAAGAGAGGGTTAAAATAGTGTGCAGGTGTAAATCAAAAATGGGAAAAAGAAGAACCCACTTCAGCCATGTACATAGCAAGCCCAGAAAAAAGTGATAATCAGGAGAACAAAACAACAAGCAAACCCAGGAACTATGCAAAAATCCTGCAGAATAAAGGTATACACAAAAAATGAAAATAAAAATAATTTATAAATTTTAGATGAAATTCATTCTCTGGAATAAGATTTAATAAGAAAATATTTTTAAAATATATGCAACATCATACTTCCAAAGAAATTCAAGAAAATAGACTTTATGAAACAAATGGAAAGAGGGAGATAATTAGTTGACTGATTTTTTTAAAGAGAGAGTTGCTAAAAATTATAAAACAATTTAACATAATAATGCCATTGCATTCAAGTGACATAAAATCTGGCAAAGATTAGAATAAGCAATGCAACAATAGAATCAGAGACATGAAGAGTAGGCTTGCAAACCACCTCCCGAAACAAAAAATAACTAGACTATAAAGAAAAATGACAAAACACTAAAAACAGTAATATGTATAGGGAATAGACAGAAAGCAACCATATGGGTTATAAATGCACTTTAACAAGAAAACAGAACAAATGGGACAGAAACAGTATTCAAAGACATAACAGAAGAAAACATTCCTAAAGTTTAATCTACAGACAGAATTTACCATAATCATCAGAATTACAATAAACTTCAAGACATATTCTAACAAATCTTCTGAATTTCAAAAACAAAGAAAAAAAGTGCTATAGGCAGCCAGGCAAAAGTAGCTTACAAAGGAAAACAACCAGGTTGACGTCAAAACCTCAAAAACAAAATATTTCAGAAGGAAATGGCACAATATAGAAAGAGTATTGAAGGAGTGTGGATATATGAAACAAAATTTTTGTATCTAGCCAGATTTTTAGTTTTGTGTATGAACAATAGAGAGATAAACTCAAAAGTTCCATGTTAATAGCATCCCATGAAAAATCTACTTAAGGATAATCTAACCAACTATGAAACTGGTCAAAATAAAGAGGTCATGAATAAAGATTATTTGAGAAAAGGCAATGCTGAACATTTAATCTATATAAACACAGAGTTGGACCCAAGTAATTTTGTTAATTATATTGAAGGAAAACATCATAAATATCTAATTCTTCAAAGATAAGGTATGTAATATAGAAAATAATAGCTCAAACATAATTTAATACAGTAATAATAATTTCACTAGGAAAACCAAGCAAGAATATAACAACAAAACTCAGTGAAGTCTAAGTCACCTAATTTCTTCATCTTTAACAAGAAAAGAATTAATATTAATGACTTTCTCAATTTTATTAAATAATAATTATGTTTTGGCAATTAGTTTACACATCAAATACTCACAACCTGAAAAAACAGTGTACAGTTCTCAAAAAATTGACCCAATAAGGAATATAAACTTAGCCAAAAATACACAAACACGTACAGATCATATAGCAACAAAAGAAAATACTTTAAAATAAAAATAAATTAGTAAAATATAAAACACCATGAAAAATAAGGGGAGAAAAAGCAGAAACATAAGCTAACAGAATATAATGCCAAATATATATTTTATAAACATAAATGTAAATTGATAACTTACCTATTCAAAGAAAAACTCTCAGACTGGGATTAAAAAAAGACATAATTTCAGCCTACAACAAACATCCCCAAAAGAAGGTATTCATTAAAACTGAAATTGAATGATAAGTGAATAGATAACAGAGAAACAAAGAGTAAAATAAAACCACATTACAACTAACAAAAGGAACCAGATTTTGAATAGCTACATCTTGCAATGCTGAATTCCATATTAAAGGTTTAAATAGGATAAAGAGAGTTCTATTATTGATGAAGACATAACACTCAATGAACATATAACTTTACTGTATGTGTCCACTAGAATCAAATTAAACTATATTAAATAAAATTCTGTATAAAATGAAGTGAAAATTTTATGGAATCACACTAGGTGTAGGAAACTTAAAAACTGTTCAGAATCAAATATGAAAAGCTTTTCATGTTTTATATTGGGGAAATGCTTCAGGACATTGGTCTGCACAAGGACTTCTTGAGTAATATCCCCAAAGCACAGGCAACCCAAGCAAAATTGTACAAATGAAATCACAGCAAACTAAAAAGTTTCTAAACAGCAAAGGAAACAATCAACAAAGAGAAGAGACAACCCACAGAATGGAAGAAAATATTTGCAAACTACCTGTCCAATAAGAGATTAATAACCAGAATATATAAGGAGCTCTAGCTACTCGATAGGAAAAAAATCAAATCATCCAATTAAAAAATGGGCAAAGGATCTGAACAGACATTTCTCAAAAGAAGACACAAATGGCCAATAGGTATATGAAAAATTGCTCAATGTCATTAGTCATTGAAGAAATGCAAATTAAAACCACAATGAGGTATCACCTCACCCCAGTTAAAATGTCTTTTATCAAAAAGGTAATAACGAATGCTGATATGGATGTGGAAAAAGGGGAGCTTTTGTGCACTTGGTGAGAATGTAAACTGGTGAACCCACTATGGATAATAGTATGGAGGTTCCTCAAAAGACCGAAGATAGAACTATCATATGACTCAGCAATCCCATTGCAGGGTGTATATCCAAAGGATGGGAATTCAGTACATTGAAAAGATAGCTGCACTCCCATGTTTATTGCAGCACTATTCACAATAGCCAAGATATAGAATGAACCTAAGTGTCCATCAATGCACGAATGAATAAAGAAATTGTGGCACATATACACAATGGAATAGTATAAAGCCACAAAAAGAATGAAATCCTGCCATTTGCAACAACATGGATGGAACCGGAGAACATTATGTTAAGTGAAATAAGCCAAGGACCTAAGACAAATCTCACATGTTCTCACTCATATGTGGTAGCTAAAAATTAAAAACAATTGATCTCATGGAGACAGAGAGTAGAATGATGGTCATCAGAGGATAGGATGGGTAGTGGGGGTGGGGAGGATAAGTTGGGATGGTTAATGGGTACAAAAACATAGGTAGATAGAATGAACAATATTTGATAGCACAACAAAATGATTATATTCAACAATAAGTTAGCATATACTTAAAAATAACTAAAACAGTGGAATTGGAATGCTCCTAACACAAAGAAACTTTAAATGTCTGAGTTGATGGATACCCCAATTACCCTGTTTTGATTAATTCACATTGTATGCCTGTATCAAAACATCACATGTACCCTATAAAGATATCCAACTATTATGTACCCATAATAATTGAAAATAAAATGAATAAATAAAAAAACATTAATGTTTTAAATAGAGTATACATGTTCTGAATGATATAATCAATGAAATTATAATGTATATCATTTCAAAGTTAGTGTATCAAATTTCCATATCTGAAAAATAAACATATCATTTTTTATGTGCAAAAGCTATATTTTCTTAAAAAGGTGATTATATAAAATGTGAAGAAAATTTAATTAAATCCCCCAAATAACCATTTTTTAGTCACAATGCAACAAAAGGAAACATAAACAACAGAAGTACAAATAATTGACAAACTGAAATATTTTAAACTCTAATTAAAAACCTCACATTAAAGAGAATTTTAAAATCATAATTAAAACATTAAATAACAATAAAGAGAACTCTAATAATCAAACTACTGAATGCAGACAGAATTGTACTCAGTGGAAGATTCATAGGCTTAAACAACATCATTACTAAACCAAAATTGGTATAAATAATTAGTATTCAAACGTTTGAAGGATAAGCAAATAAATCTAAGAAAAACAAATGAAATAAATTCACACGTATGCAAACTAAACTCAGTGAATTAGGGTTTCATAAAAGTAAAACATATAAATCCACTAGTTATCAAGATATAAAAAAAGAAAATGCAAATATACAATGATGGAGGAAATAAAGGGAGCATATGCACAAATTTTTAAAAAATTAGATAACTTGAAAAAACAAAAATTTATTTGATACTGTACTATTATAATTAAAAAATGGCTACAAATATTTTATAGAAAAGTATAAATTATACAAATCTGCTCAACAAAAGTAAGAACATTTAAATCAATGAATAACCATGGAAGGAAAAAAAAAATCAAGAATACTACAAAAACAAAAATAAGCTAACACCACCCCCAAACCCCCCAAAAAAGACAGAACACAGATGGGGCTCAGGAGTTTTTGAATGAAATACCTAATTCTGAAAAAATGAGCACTCTTCATAACATTTTCCTGAGGCTGTAGCCCTGGGAATAGCCTGGACTCACGGCCAGGTAAATCAGAAATAAATTTTAAAATCTTTATTTTTCTAGGCAGAATCAGGAGCCTAGAGAAGGTGGACAGTTAAATAAAACATCAGTTCACACCTATTAAAAGCAGTAGAGGCAAGGTTTGGGGCCAAATTGGCTTGAAGAAATAGCGTGGCAGGTATGCTTTTAATGAAGATCGTTTCTCCACCTTCCTGTTTTAATTTGATTTCCCTGGCAGAGTTGTGCTTCCTTGGTTTGGAGGAAATCTGCTTAACTGCCACCATCCCAACCCTCAACCGTGAATCAGACAGAGCTGATTTTTCCACCACACTGGCAGCTTGGCTTTTGACTTCCACGGGAATAACAGTGTCGTCTCTGCCAAAGTCCTGGGGCATGTACAGCAGGAAAGGAGAGGCTGCTACCTTTGGCTGGGACAGGCCACGTGACGTCAGTGGCAGAGGCTTTGCCCACTTTAAGCTAAATTATAAACTGTATCTTCTTCCCAGATGGGTGACAGCTAGCTAGGCTGCCTTTGTAAACATCTCCAGCCACCGTGCAAGTGCTTCTCGAGCTAGGAGCATGGCTGATGCCTCTGCTTAGTTTTAGAGCAGGCTGGGACTGTGTTCCTAGTTAGCATCTAGGGCTCTCCATATTCAACCACACTTTTCTTATAGATTACATAAAAATTTCATGGCCATTTCATTGTTTACCAAATAGGTTCAGAATTATATCAGCCTGCAGAGTGTCCCACGCGGCCTTAATGGAGGCAGACAAGTGTTTGCTGAGCACGTCTGTATTCGTTTCCTTTCGCAGCTGTAGCAAATTACCACGAATTTAGTGGCTTAAAACAACACATATTTTGTATCTTACACTTTAGGAGATCAGAAGTCCAAAATGGGTCTTACGGGCTGAAATTAAGGTGTTGGCAGAGCTGCATTTCTTTCGGAGGTTCTAAAGGAGGATATGTGTCCTGCTTCTCCCAGCTTCTAGAAACCACCTGAGTGAGTGCCTTGGCTCACTTCCTCCGTGATTAAGGCTCATCACTCCGATCTCTGCTGCCATTGTCACGTCACCTGTCCTGACTGTGACCCTATTGCCTCCCTCATGGGGGACCTTTGTGACTATATTGGGCCCATCCAAGTAATGTAGGGCAATCTTCCCTTCTGCGGATCCTTGTCTTAATCACATCCCTTTTGCTATGTAAGGTGATGTATCCCCAGGTGACAGGGGACCAGATCTGGACATGCTGGAGAGAGCACCTTTCTGTCTACTACAGCGCCCTCTGTGGGAAGCCCGTGGTACCTGCCTCCAGGGACACAGACTGGCAAGACAAGTCCACCAGGCAGAGCCACCTACCACAAGGTTATGTGTGATCAAGATCCAGTGAGAAAGCAAGAGGTGCCCCAAGTGATGAGGTCAAAGGAGAGAGAGCACATCTTGTTTGGGTGTGGTCCCATGAGCAGTTGTGGAAGGAGGGGCCAAAGAGTCGAACTGGACCTTGAAATGAGGAGGGAGAAGTTTGCTTCTCTGGGTTCCAAAAGGAGCCTTCATGGGCAGTAGTCAGTCAAGGAGACAAAATACCAGTGCGTCCATCACGCTCTTTCTACAGGCATCTTAAGACACACAAACGCCAAATAAATGGCTCTTTGGAGAGAAAGAAGCCAGACAGTTTCACTTTGGAACTAAACTCCAAGCTGGCCCCAATCAACACAGTCTCACTGATATGTGATTACACGATTACTCTTAATTGCTAATCAAGATCATCAGTTTCCTCCTAGTTCATCATTCAACATATTAATTCTACATCCCCTAAAATCCTCTTTTTGCAGATTTGTCTGCCAACACCTACATCCATTCACTCTTCAATCTCAGCTCACCTCTTCTAAGTTTTTGTATCTATTCCCAGGGTTCAGAATGGGGGTGGACAAGGAAGAAGGACAAGGTACTCTTGGGCCACAGCTTTCTTGCTGTCAAGGACTGGCCTGGCACGAGACCAAGGATGACGCTGCCAGCAAGACACTGTCTGCACAGGAGGGAAAAAAATCAAGCATGGTCTCTCCCCTCATGGAGCCAGTTCAAGTCAGTTCAAGAGGCAAATAAAAAACAAACAAACAAAAAATCATGCAAATGAACATGCATAGTAGCCCCACGTTTGGAGAAGTGTTAGGAATAAAGCCTATGCAATGAGGTAGAAGAATGGGCAGAGGTGAGGTTTACACTGAGGTGTCAGGATGGCTGAGTTGGTAGCTGGGAAGTAAATGTTGGATAGGGCTTAGCCAGAAACTGATTGGCAGGGAGAAAAGCATTCCTGGAGCAGAATCTACAAAGATCAGACATCTGGAAAGAGCTTAGGTATTTGAAGACCTGAACAAGGGTCGGTGTGACCACAGTCACGCATCTGTCAATTCTCTCATATTTTTCTCCCAGGAGGGAGTTCGTTTATGTCCTTCATGCCTACGTGAAAGGTCTGTTCTCTATGGGGTTGTAAATAAACAGACCAATTGTGTCAACGTGTAACTGTTCGTTTCCCATAATCAGCTCCCTCAGGTCACAAGCTCCATGACCCCGGTGAACTTGCCTGCAGAGGTGAAAGGTTCTTAACCCTTTAGCATGAAAGACAGACAACCACCATCTGGCCTAAGCCCTGGTCAAGGCTTCAACCTCACTCTGCTGGAGAATGCAACTCCCTCCCTCACTTAGAAGGGGCCTTGCGGTACTCTGCCTCTGCACATTCCTACTTGTTCGCTGAAGGTTAGAGACTGGGGAACAAAACCTGCAAGGCCCCAGCCACAGAGTGTGTGGAGATTGCTGGTGCAAGGGCAGAAATAGCCAAGGCCAGGATAGGTAAGCCTCTGGGAGAGGAAACGGAGGAAAAGGGAAAAAGAAAACTGTCCCAACAATGCATAAGTCCTGTCACATCCTCGTCGAAGCCTCAACAACATGCATGGACATTTTGATCCTTTTATTACAGACTGAAGAGCCTCAGAGTGGAAGCAAATGGGTAGCTCGTTCAAGCTCATAGTTAGTCAATACTGTACTTTGGAACCCAGGGCTATTTATGAAGTTCTTGCTCTTTCCCCTGTATTAAACAGTGTGAATCCCAGCCTTGCCAGGATATCAAGCCCAAATCACACTCATTTCTGTTCCTTGGAAGTTTGTCAATGCCAGGGTTCTCTCTTCATGTGGGATCATTGTGTCATGAAGATGCGTCTAAGCTTTGGTAAGTTTTGGTGTTAGGAAGCTGTCAGAACCACATGTTCAGGGAGAATTTTCCAAGCTAAAGTGAGGTCTAGACAGTGAATTAGCCAAAATTGAATCTGACCCCTCGAAGGCAGGGAATGGCCATTCCATTCTGTGGCAGAAGAGCCAGGTCTCTGGCTGAGCAGGCAGGCTCCATCTCCACCAGGAATCCAGATCCAGGTGGGCTGTCAACACACGGTGGTGGACAGGGGAGCTATAGCTCCATGTTCAGTGGGCCTTTAGGGCCAGGCTCTCCCAGGATGACACCAGCACTTTACCTGCAGACTCTCTCCAGACCTCCACTCCGGTGGAGGAGATATTCCCAGGCACCAGGGCATCTGGCTTTCACTGGCTCCAGAGAAAGGGACTTGTGCTATTGCACAGCTGGGCAGGGAGGAAAGGCAACAACTCCAGCTGGGACTAAAGTCTGTATTTGGAATCAGCCATGTCCCTTTGTTTCCTCGTGAATAGACTTCTATTTTCCCGATCCAGATATAGCTACTTAGAATTGTGAAGGATACGTCCTTCAGCAAAAGGAAAACTTGCTCAGGTACATGAGAACAGGGCAACCCTGCAAGTAGCAGGTGGCTGGATCAGGGGTGGCATTGCTGAAATGTTATCTGAAATGTTCGCAAGTTTCCTCAAAATATGAAATATTTAATGTGAGTTCACTTACTCTTCATCCTCCGAATTGGAGGCATAGCTGTTCACCAAGGCTCTTTGTTTATACTCTAGAACTTTCTGTGACATGAAAATGTTCCATATCTGCCCTGACAAATATGGCAGCCTCCAGCCACATGTAGCTGTTGAATGTTTAAAATGTGACTGGTGTGAATTAGGAAATAAATGCTTAATTTTATTTCATCTTAGTTGCTTTAAATGTAAATGCAAATAGCCACACGTGGGCAGTGGCCACTCTTCTGTGTAGCACAGTTCTAGATATTCAAGTTGTGTAAGGACAGCAGCTGTGACTTATTCAGCCCAACAGTTCCAGTGCTGTAACAGTGCTTGGCACAGGTTCTGCCCTTAATAAATGTTTCCTACTTGATGGAATGAAACGAGGAAAGAAGAAATAACTAAATTTAAAAGATCCTACTGTGGTAAAATGGAAAGAGGACCAATTCTTGGCTGAATTCTGTCTCTACCTCTTATTAGCTGTATAAATTTTGGCAGGCTATGGCCTAAAATGATATAATAATAATAATTATTGATAATACACATGAGATGCTCCATGTGTGAAATCCTTTATGAACATCAGTTCTTTTGATGCTTCCAACAAGCCCATTTTGTAGTTGAAAAAACTGAGACTAATGAAAGATTAAGTCAATAAGTTCAAACTGAAGGTCATGACCCATTACTGGATGGAAAATCAAGTAAGTTGGCTCCAACTAGCCTATGTATATATATATATATATATATATATATATATATATGCACACACAACATATATATACATACACAGATATGTACATAAAGTATACTAACATAAACATACATATATATATCTGCATTATATACATATGACATGTGTATGCATGTTCAAAAGTGTCTGAAAGACATTGGATTAAATAACTTTCCAAGGCTATTCAGCACCTAATGGTGAGTTTAGATTTGTACCCAGGCTATCCGACTCCAAGACTTATATCTTAACTGGTATAGTCTACAATTGCCTATGGTTTTGTAAGAAATGCACTGAAATGCTAAACAACTGACTTACACACATATCTTAAGAACTTAACCCATCCATAAGGTATGATATGTGCATGTGCACTTGTGCACCACACACACACACTTGCTTTGAGTAATGCCTAATATCTTTTAGGTTTAGTCTATTGTCTCTGGCTGTGGACCAAGGAAAATCGATCCTAATTTACATGGCTCTAAATCAACCTGAAAGATTCCATGTTGGCAGAGATTACTACTGCTCATGGACATGCGTATTTCTCCTCGTCATACTGGATGCACCACTAGGCTACATTTCCCATTTGCATTAAGGTTAGGTGGGGCCACATATTGGGTTCTGGCCATTGGGGTGCAGGTAGAAGTGTTGTATAGAACTAGTCTCTAAATCCCCCATGCAGTCCTCTAGGCTTTCTTCTTTTGTTCATCAATGGGCTTGATGGGTAGAACAAAGTGGAGGACTCTGAAGCCTGATGGGTGGCAGAGCCACGGAAAGAAGATGCAGTGGCCCTGAGTGACCATGAGGAGCACAGCCCATGACCCTCTCCCCTGACCCTGCTTTGGACCATGCTGTGAGTGGGAAACAGTCCTTGGTCGTATTATGCCAACTGAGATTGGTCAATTGTTTGTTATGGTAGTTATTCCATCCTGAATAATACATCACTTTAGTTGGTGAAATGCTCAAAAGAAAACAAGTCTGATGCATGTGTTTCTGCTCCCATCTGATCTCCACTGTCATACTGAGAAGAGGAGGACCACAGTGCCCACCCTTCACTCCCAGGGTCAGGAGCGGGTAAGGAGACCATATCTGAGAGCTCATCCCCACTGTCTGGGCCCCCAGAGGAGCAAGGCAATGAGTACGCAATTGTCCTAATAACATGACCTTCAAGGTGTGTAGTGCCTTGTAATTTCTAAAAGTGCTTTTCAAGACAGTATTTCAGTTGATTAAACTGAATAGGGACAAGTATCCCCATTCTGCTGATGAAGCAGCTGAGGTTTCAATACAGCAAGATCTACCTGAGATCTCTTACACACATCACGAGCAAAGATGTGATTAGTAGTTATGTCTGCAGATTCTGAATCCAGTAACGTACCAAGGAGAAGGGGAGAGGCAGGAGGCATCCTGAATCCAGCCAGGAGGTTAGTTTGTACAAAGCCAGCTCAAGCTCCTGTCTACTCACAAGAAGAAAATCACAAATTACATATGGTGTTTTAAGCTCTCCAGAGAATTCTCACAGCTATCATCCCACGTGGTCTTCACACTAACTGTGTGAGGTAAGCAGGACTGACATTATTATCACCATTTTACAGATGAGGAAACTGAGGTCCAGAAAGATTAAATAATTTGCCCTACGTACATAACTGCTTAGTGAGAAGATTAGGATTAGAACCTAGGTCTTCTGACTCCCAGGTTCAAATTATTGTTGCTGAATTTTGCATCCTCTCTAACCTTGATCTCAGAGAACCTCATGCCTAGAATGATGGTTCCTCACCAGCCAAGGTTTTGTTTTCTGGGACTCGATAGCTTGGGCATTTTTCTCACTTTATTTCTAATGCATTTTGGCTCAGAGGAAATCAATGATTTTAAAGAAGATAGAAAGACTCCTTATGCTACTAGTTGCTTCTTTTCTTAATCTTTCCTGATGTTCGTTATATGAGACCAAGCTTTTAGTTGTTTAGTGCCGCCATGGTATTTGCTATCAGCTGGATGGTTGTGGGAGTTGCCATTACTGTGGCAAGGTAAAAGATGGGGGCGGGGTTCAGGGAAGGGGATACAGCACATTACAGCCACTTGCATAAAGCATCACAAGCTCCGATTTCCATGCTGGAGTCCAACAGCTGATGGACAAGAAAAAAAGGAAAGAGAAACAATCTAGAGACCAAGGGTGACCACCACTGTAGGACACAAGTCTGTCTCCATTGCTCCTGGGACCTGACAGCGCTGAAGAGAGTTTCGGGAACAGAAGATCATAAATCATTCCAGCAATTCGGCTCACAAAGGAACAGGCATGCCACGCTGCAAGGAACGTCAGCAGGAGGTGTGGGTGAGACAAGGCATGCGGAGATGGCCTAGTGACTGAATGATGGCCCCAGAACTTGTAACTATTATGGCGTCTTATATGGCACAAGATGTCATCAAGTTAAGGATCTTGAAAGAAGGAGGTTTTTCCTTGGTTATTTGGGTGGGCCTTAAATGCGATCACATGCATCCTTAAAAAAGACGGGCACAGGGAGTTTGGAGACAGATGCACAGAGGAGAAGGTGATGAGGGAGGCAGCAAGCCAAGGAATGCCAGTAGCCACTGGAAATCGAAAGAGTCAAGGAACGGACCCTCCCCTAGAGCCTCTGGGAGGAGAATGGTCCTGACACCCTGACTTCAGATTTCTGGCCTCCAGAACTGCAAGAGAATACATTTCCATTGTCTTAAGCCATCGAGGTTGTAGTCATTTGTACAACAGCTCTAGGACACTAACATAGAGGGGCTACGTCAGCATTTCCGTCAAGAACCGGAAGTCTGCAGAAAGGCAAACCCCAGAGGATCCAGCCCTTGCCTTTATTCAGAACGTGCAGGCAGCAAGAGCATCCGGCATACAAGACCACAAGGACATCAGACTCACGCTAGGTGGCTCAGAAGATGATTCCAAACAGAGTTCTTCGTCAAAACTGCAATAGAAATCAAAGTACAAGAACTATAATTGTAGGTTAGAGACACTTAACAAGCCAGTGAGTCACCATCATGGCTTTGTAGGTTATAAACATAATACGATTATGATCTCTGCACACACATCCCCAAAACACACACATACCCCTTGATATCCCCATTTTTACCCAGTGGATACGTGCAGGAATTTGGGAAAAGTGAGATTAGTAGAAAATAAATTTAAAATATAATCCATAGTATCTGGGCAAGGCTTGCAGATAATTGTTCTTTTGGCATAATAAGGTCAAAGTTATATTAATAGGAAGAAAAATGCTACTTTAAGCAGACACAATGCACAATGAAGATTTTAGGGGCAATAAGCTCATCTTTGCAAAATGAGATGACTAGTTTTTTAGATATTTGAGGAAAAAGTGAAAAGACCCTCTGTGTGTGCACCCACCCTACCCCATGCTTACCTACCAAAAATACTGCAGTTCGTATTTCCCCTCTTTGAGCAAGAAAACTGAGCGGAAGAGGAAAGACATCGGAGTCACCATAGACACTAGAGACGGCAATTTGCACATCAAATATTGGGATCTAATGATTTCTAAAGGAGGGCTGGTGTGTTACAAAAAGAATGGGGGTGGACATAAAGGACTTGGAGGGTAGGCAGCCTTTAGTAGACAGAGGATGTAGTCTCTCTGGAGAAGGAGGGAGCAGTGACTTGGAACCCCCTCTGGAAACTCAGGAGGTGTCCACGTAGGAGAGCCGATGATGTGCGCAGGGAGGCCCTGCTGTGTCCCTACAATGAAGGGAACACAAAACATTAAGCCCTCAACTTCCAGGCCAATTCCTGGTTCACCTCTGTGCAATCTGAACCTATTACCAGAGCCTCTGAGTGAAAATTGCTTGAGACTTCTGGGTCGTGTGTGTGAGAGCATGTGATGTCTGTCCCTTGGCAGAAGTGGTGGCCATGGAAGTATCTGGAACAGGGAGAATATTAACCCCTCCACAGTCTTTGCAGAGGTGGTGGGAGAAGGGGAGGGGAGGGGGGTCTACCCACAATGGACAACCCAGTTGAGGCTTCCAACTTCTCCCCACAGAAAATAACATAAAAAGGGCAGTTGCACAGATTATATAAAAATTAAAGTATTCATTAAACCCCATCTCATTTTCCTATGCCCTTTGGGAAGTGTAGTGGAAAAGGAACAGGCATTGCAATCAAACATACTGAACCCCAGTGCCAGTCCTTAGCTGTGCGTCTTCCAGCAAGTTACTTAATCTCTGGGTCCAGTGTCTACACGGAGGGCCAGTGTCTACTTCACACAGTTTCAGAACTGAAGGACTGATGTATGTAATTTATTTAAAGATAGCCACTCAATCAAAATTAAATCCCCTTGAAAGCAGTATTGGCCTCTGGACTCTGTGGAATCCAAGTGGTTTCTGAGATACCTTCTCTAAACTGAACTCAGAGTTGAGTCATCTCGTAAGCAGCAGCAATTACTTCTTGCCAACCTCCCACTCCTGATGCAAATCTAGACTTACCCGCTCACCTCCTAAACTGGACCTTGTGGAACACATTTTTCTTACTGCCAAGAAATCCCAGATTTGAAACCGGACTTTCTATCCTTCCATTTGATGCCTTCATTAAAATTTTACATCCACAGAAACCCGCTAAGTATTTATAGCCATTTGCTCTTATTAACAGGGGTTGGCGCAGGGCAGTCAAAACCTCCTGTCCGGGGACTATCTGCAAATCAGGGATGGGAGAAATGGGGTAACTGAGAGAACCCAGAATTTTCTCCGTGGCTGCTCTCCCTGCCCCTCCCTCCAAACCCTCTTGCTGCCGAGGGAACAGGCAGAGCGAACAGGCCTCAGTGGGCCTCCAACACCAGCTCTCTGGCACAAAGATTAAAAACACAACAAAATCACCAGCCTTTGCCTACTGTCCCTTTCCATTTGATTAGGTCTGTGAAAAGCAGAACCAGCAAGAAAACAATTTTTCTTTTAATTTTAATATTGTCAATGGTAATAAACTCAACTAAGTTCCACTAGCAAACTGCTTTCTGTTTGTTCAGGGAAAATTAAGTTGTAGTCTTCAAATCCTGCCTTAACTAGATATTTGGTTTTGGAATAAGACTCCAGCCTCTCCCGACACTAATGAATTCTGCTCGCTGCTAAAGATCCGGAGCCCATGCTGAGCTTGTGGGGCTATTTGATTCATTTAACACTGGTGACTCCCTTAATACGATATGTAAACAAAAGGAGAAATACCTTCTGAGGCACTGGAAGTACTTAATGGCATCTGAGACGATAGTCAAAGCAAGTTTGTTGACTCTTTCCATCCTTAAACAGCCTCTCAATTATAATCTCATACACAGGCAGTTGAGATGTAAGTGTTATTCAAACAGTTGAGATGAAAAAACTTTAGGATGTTGGGTGACCCTGGGAAGCTGAGTATTAGGTGAAGGCAGCCTAACCCCAAAGAAGGGGTTTCTTGTAGATCCCCCTGGTGTCTCCCCAGGAGCGCCTGATTCAGGAGTGTTCTCTGGCCTGCAGCCTTCTGGGGCCGGCAGCCCTTGGTTGGTGTCCTGGTCATGTTGGGGTCAGAATGACAGCAGAAAACGCCGTCATTGCTGTCCACATGTCTGTCCTTTCCCGGTTGGGAGAAACAAGCAAGAGGAATCTGAACTCAAACCACAAGCTTAATGGAATATCTTAAACCTGAGAAAGAATAGTGGGATCTTCATGGCCAGAAGGACTTCCCAGTTCTCTGAAGCGTCTTTCTTGACCCATGCTTCTAGGTTAGGTAGACAGTTTCCAAGGTATCATCTGAGACAGAGACGTTGACAAATGCCTTCATCCGGCTGCCAGGGGAGGATCAGGTCCCCACCTGGCTCTCCATTCCTGTTCTCTCTGCTTCCAGCTCTACTTCAATTCTCACTGGAGGCCTCTCAGTTCCTCTTCTGAAGGATCATGACTAGGTCCCCTCTCTGCCAGGGCATCCTCCCCACAGTGTCCTTCCCCTGGGTAACTCCTGTTCATCCGGGCTTCAGGGGTTTCCTTGTCCACCCCCTCCCGCCAGCTCGGTTCTGCGTGAACCACTATTCCATCTGCAGTACCTCAATATCCTCAATTTTCTGCTCACCTCTGGGTGCCTCCCCTCAACTCCATGAGTTTCATGGGGGTGGAGGTCATGTCTACCTTGTCTGCTGCTGTGTCCCTGTACCTTGCAAGATTTGTGGCCTGTACTTACTGCATATTTGCAGTTTGAATGGAGAGCGGAGAAGCTGTGTGTCTACAAGTACGTGCGTGCTTGAGGCTGACGGTGGGAGTTAGAGAGGAAGAGAAAGAACTTCAAATCAAGCTGTGGATGGTTTTATGTCCCTGATCCCTGGCCATCTCTCTCATATCAGTAGGCATCTTGAACATTTGAGATATAAAGGCCAAGGCAGTTCTCTGGCTGTTTTAACTGTCCTTAAAAAACAAGACTCGGGTCAGTATGCCTCCAACCCCTACAACTTCTTAAATCTTCTTAAATTCTCAGGTGTCCCCATCGCATCTGTCTCTGCTCAGAGTATCCCGCGCAACGCGCCATTGCAGCCCTCCCTCTATGCTTGGGTCGTTTCTTCTGTCCAGTTGATTCACTCATTAGCCTCAGCTCCTGCGTCTTGGGCCTGGGCTCCAGTCTCTGGCTCGGGCTGAACATGCAAGATTTTCCCTTCATCAGGCTAATGAAGTAGGAGTCTTATGTCATCATTAGTGCTGGTGTTAATCCAAGCAGAACTAATATTGGTGTTGTTCCAAGTAGAATTAACCCAGCCCAGCCCCCAACAAGCCAGATGTTAGTCAGGCATTTCTTACTGATGTTAATGAATAACTCCCTTGGGTTCCACAAACAGCTGAGTCCACCAAATGAACTTCAGGGACCCAGAAGCAAACCGCCTGCCTAATAGAGATTTGTCCTAGGAGGCTACTGAGGGCATGGAACTTCTGAGCTGCAAGCAAGAAAGAGTTCCTTTCTCCGGGTAACAAATGACGCCACCACTCCCAACTATCCAAAGAGCAAGCCAGGCGGGGCAGCTAACAGGGCCAAGGGCTTTCCTAGGAAGAGCTTCTTTGCAAATCCCTCTCTTCCTCCATCCCTCTCTCAATGACCGGGGTTGTATGTCTGTGCGTTTATTTCCTCCTCTGTTCTATGCAAGCAAAGACTGTGTCTTTTCCCCTCTGCGTCTCTGGCATCTGGTAGAGAGATCACCTAACTGTTGTCTGGAAGCAAATGATGACAGAGTGTCTTCCTGAGATGGTTTGCTTCATCTTGCAGTTCCACACGGCTTTCCTCTCACTCTCCATCAAGGAAAATGTGTCGGCTTTAGACTTTCCATTTGTACTTGATCACTGTTCTCATAGGAATGCGATAATAAGAATAGAAACCATTTATAGCAAGGGTCAGACACTGTGCTAAAAAATTTGCATACATTTTTCAACAACCCGTGAAAGCAATATATCAGGATTTCTAAATGTATGACCAAGGGTTGAGGGCGAGTGGGGAAGGGGTTTAAATAATTCACTTAAGATGGTAGGACAAGCCCAGAGAAGATCCAGAGTGGGGGTCAGGGCCAGCTGGTGACACATCTGTCCATTCCATTAGCAATCAGGTCACCTGCCCAGCAGGAAGTCACCCACCTACCCCACCTGGAAAAAAATGAGGCATATGTCTGTAGTATTTCCTCCCTAAGCCATAAATCCTCATAGTAGAAGAATGTGCAAATGAAAACCTTAAAATATTATGAGAGAAATAAAATAAGAGGGACAAAAAGAGTAAATGGAAGCCTTTAAGAGTATTTTAAGGTTTGCTAGAATAATGAAGACAATATGCTAAACAGACTATCAAAAATAATTTGCAGATGTTTAATTATTAATATTACCACTGGCTACCCTACAGTTGACGTCCACTGACTCTACCCCTCCCCACCACGTTTGAATGGTTTCAGGCTCTCCCCACCCAACCTCAGTTACAGGGAGATGCATAGAAATGTCTTTTAATGAGCAGCAGAAACAATACGGACACCAAGAGGATTTTTCTCCCAGTGGCTATTACGTCCAGGTGTTCAAAGTCTTCTCTGTGATGACTCACGGTCGTTGGCTCCCTCCTCTTGGTTCTCTCCTGTCTCCTGAGTCCCACCGTGGAGCTGGAGATGAAGGAGAACTTGGACTCCTGCACTGGGAAAGTGAGACTGTAACAACTGGCACCTCCCACCCCCAATGGTGGAGCATGCTCCACCCTGATAACCTAACGAGAGCACAGCAGAGCACACCCACCTAACTCTTCCCATTTCCCATAACCAAGTCTCAGCCTCCACCATGCTAAGAGCACAAGAATGTGTCCCAAAGCCAAGCTGGGTTTGTCTCCAATTCTTCCTCTCTTAAAGCAGCACTGCAGAAGTCTCAATACCTGTTCTTCCTAGTGTCTGTTCCACCTTATGCCCCTTCTCTCTTCCCAACCCACAGTTTCCTCTTTTTCCAATTATCTTTGCTAAGAGTGACTAAAACATCAAGTATACTCAAATTGAAATACTCAGTTGGAAGAAAAGGATATAGAAGTAAACCCATTTGTACAGGCTTTTCTTTTTTTCTCTTTTTTTTTATTTAAGCATATTACGGGGGTACAAATGTTTAGGTTACATATATTGACTTTGCCCCATCTGAGTCAGAGCAGAGCTTCAAGCGTGTCCATCCCCCAGACGGTGAGTACCACACCCATTAGGTATGAATATACCCATCTCCTCTTCCCCCACCACCTGCCCGACCCCCGATGAATGGAACTACTAAATGTGCAAATAAGTATTGATCAGTTAATACCAATTTGATGGTAAGTACATGTGGTGCTTAGTTTTCCATTCTTGTGATGCTTCACTTAGAAGAATGGGCTCCAGCTCCATCCAGGATAATACAAGAGGTGCTATATCACCATTGCTTTTTGTAGCTGAGTAGAACTCCATGGTATACATATACCACATTTTGTTAATCCACTCATGTATTTATGGGCACTTTGGTTGTTTCCACATCTTTGCAATTGTGAATTGTGCTGCTATAAACATTCCAGGGCAGATGTCTTTTTTTCCTTTGGGAAAAAAGCCCATTATACTAGGCTTTTCTTAAAGGACATTTGTGGTTAGGGAGAGTTACTACTTACAGATTCTTTCCATGGGTCAACACCGGGTCCATTTGTGCAAACCTGTCTTCTGAGTGCTGGTCGATTATGGTACTGATAGAACCCTGTACTGACCACCCAGCCCTGTGCTCCAAGCACGGTGCTAAGCCGGGCACTTTCCATGCAATATTTGTAATTCAAGGACTCTCTAAAGAAAATAGGATCATCTCCATGTTACCAATAAAGAAACTGAGGCCCATCAATGTTAACTGACCTGCCTTAAAGCTACATTGCTGGATATGAGTTCACTTCTTTTAGCTTTGTGGAGGTAGTTCAGGAAGTCTAACTTCTTGGCACAAAAACATAACAACTCCTCCTCCCAAGAGGACTCTTTGATTGTTACACTCATTTTGCTGAGCTTGGTAGCTGACATCAACTTCTTGACTGGCCATCTGTTGGTCTGATGCCTGTTAATCCAGCCACTGGAATTTGGTGTCTCTGACCAGCCTGTTCATTTGAGTGAGGAGTAAATGAGAAACGCTGGTGTTACGGTACAGTTGTTAGTGTTAGACCCTTATCCTGGTCTAAGCCCTCCCTTTAAGACTAAATCTCACACTAATTTGAAATAGTCTACTTTGCAGAATATTTTGCCCTCTGCTGCCATGTCATCTACGTATTCTTAGATGTTGTAAGTGATCGTCCAGGGTCAAGGCCTAGAGCCGACAGCTCCTAGGGAGGTTCTGGCAAAGGCAGAGCTGAGAAGTAAGACTCTGTCCACCCCCCACACCTCCTCCCAGGGAAGGAGGAGGACTCAGAGAGAGGAAGAATAACCGGTGGCTGGGCTGGAGGTTGATGCTGGGCTCAGCTGACCTGCAGGCTTCCTCCCCTCCTTGGCTCATGGACATGGGGCTGGGCTTTGCTGCCCTGCCAGAGACAGTCAACAGTGCTGCAGCCGCCCAGTGCGTGGGACCCTCAGGGAGAAGGTGGGAAGACGTCAGCGTGGCCAGGATAGACAAAGAGAACAAACTAAGGACTGGAAGTTTTTTGTGTTAATAAGTTAAAGCAAATGATGCATGCTGGCTGTTGGGCTCAAAAACAGATGTTCATGGAAGTGTGAGGTCATTCAAGATCATGGAGTTATAAATGGAGGTTACAGATATGCATTGCTGTGATTCTTAGTTATAGTCTTTATTCTTCTCCCTCCTCTGTCCTGCTCTAGGTCATAGGGATGACAGGATGTGAGAAATCTGTGCTTCAGAATCGTTTATCCCCAATGCATCTCTAAGTCTTTCTGTACTCCACCCGACACTCGTACTCACACACATTGGTAAGCCCCCTATGGTGGTCTAACCAATAGGATTAGGTAAATCACTTGCTCTTGTGATCCAGTACTCCATATGTACTGGGTGACAGCATTACCAGTGACATTTATGAAGTTCCAATTTCAGGCAATGCTCTAGTTGTGAAAATAACCATTTAACGTTTTTCCACACATATGTGCAGACCACATTCCCAAACACTCAAGTATATGTTGTATTTGCATCTTTTCTCAACAAAAACCCAAACATTCATCTCAATAAAATGGTGACCACGTGCTGAATTTAATTTCAAATTCAAGAGACCCATAGCCTATCCAGCTATACGGCAACCCAACAAGCTGCATCCGTGCACACCTATGCACACCCACGACGTCCACCATCCACCTCTGTCCAGAGAATCATTGCACGCAAATGCCCTCAGTCCCCTCTCTTGCCTGCGCAGACTGTCAACTCACCAGCCTCCTCTGATCTCTGCCCTTCTTTTCCACCAAATTAAATCTCAACTTTTTGTAAACCTCTGTGAAAATGACAAGCCGGTGGCAGAGCTGTCTTTTAATACACAAAAGCATAAATAATGCCATCCATCAGGACTGTCACTCAAAAAGATAGATTGCTAGTTGTCCAGACCCCTGAATGACACCAAAGCCAAAGTTAGAAAGTGTCTCTTTTCTTTTCTTTCGTCTCTGTCTCTCTCTCTCCCTCTCTCACATGCTCGCTCACTCTCTCCCTTTTTTATTTGCTGGACTGCTTGATTCTGATTAATGGTCCTGTCAGGGTGGGATTCCACTTGCTTGGATAATGAGTCAAGAATGTATTCCCTGTCACAGGCACAGCAGATGTCAGGGGCAGAAGGGCTCAGGGATGCCAGAAACAATATACAGTTTCTTCCTAGTCCCCTGACAGGCCAATATGCTGCACAAGGTCTAATTTATGTAGACAAAATGCAGACGGGGCTGCAGCAACCAGAAAACTGCCCCAGAAAGCCCCAGCTACAATGCAGCTTGCGAGCAGGGTCTGCTGTCTGGGGCGCCGGCAGTCGGCTGGTAATGAACCTCAGCAGCAGACTCAATAGTGCTGCCTCCAAAGGCCTGCACACACCGAGAGGCCCAGGACCTCTTTGACTTCATTAAACTGTACTTTATATCATTATGGGAAGAAATCAAACAGGGCAGAGGGCTTCTGTTTCCTTTAATGGCTTGATTAGGTTATTCACTGCTGGGCTTGGCCATTATCATGCTTGGAGCTGCCGAAGGCTGCAGAGACTTGTCAGCCTATATACTTGCTCCAGCCAGACACCCTCTTTGCTTTGACTGGCTCAGAAGTTTGTGCACAGACAGGGACCCTCAGGGCTTCCCATCATCCCACTGGTGCTCCCGCAAACAGAGCGGCCCCTTGGCCAAAACCTAGACATTTGGTCTCAGCCCAAAGGTGGACTTGCTTACATGCAATTGACCTGTCCGCATAGATTTTGCACATATGCCCGCATCTCTTTTATGAGAAACATCTTTTGGGCTGTTTGGTAGTTATGACATTAAGGCAGTATATATTTCTCTTAGAAATTAAAATATGACCACACTACCTTAACAAACAACTCAAGCAGTTAAATGCTCAGGACACACTGGAATCAGATAAATTAAAATTAGGCATGAGGGGATGTCAGATCACCCAGACTGGGAAGATAAAACTCTTGTGTTTACCAACCACCATTTTAATCTTAACCACTTCATAAGAATCTTCCATTAGAAAAATAAAAAAAAAAAAAACACTTGGAAAGAGATGCTAAAACTCCAAGTATTAAGGCTCTTGACTTGGCTTCTACACTTTATTTTTGTGGATACGGTGGACTGTTATTACAGGGTCTCTGGTTTCAAGTCTTCAGTTGTGGGTCCCGCTAAAAGGCAGCAGGCAGCATGATTGAGCTTCAAAGCCCATTCAAAATGCTATAAGTTAAGCTGACTTTTCTTTCTTCTTTATAGTTTTTTTGCTATTTTATTACATGCTTTTTTTCCTTTGCAAATATATATTTTTAATTTAAAAAGGGTGTTGCCTTACAGAACCCATATGATTGGTGGAAAGAGTGTGGATTCTAGAGGTGGGCAGGTGAGTGCCTGAGTGAGGCTCTGCCTGGCACAAGGGCCGAGGCTTTGGGCAAGTCACTCACCCTCTCTGAGTCTCCTTCCTTCTCACTTGAAATGTGGCTAATTCGATCTACATGGTGGCATTTGCAACCATACATACACAGTGCAGAGTGTGTGTCAGACCTCGTATGAGCATTTTCTGAAAAGCAGGTAGCAGATAAATGGTAGCAATTATTGTTATATATCTTGTCCCACTACCTCACATTGTCTCATGCAAAACTGCTACCATGCCATCGTGGTTACATAGAAAGGGAAATTAAGATGGGGCTGTTAGCCGTCACTCACGTCACCCGAGCTCAGCTACACCAATCTTGAATATACATGCACCAATCTCATCCTTACTTGGACCGTCCCAGTTCCAAGCACATTCCACCACTTCTGCCTCTTCACCTGCAAATTTAACCCTTGTTCCTTCCAAATCCCGAGTGCTAGTTGGGTCCCTCTTAATTCCACCCACACATGTTTTACCACCATGTGGCCACCTGAAATTTTCGTAAGAGTTAGCAAAAGGAAAAGAAAGCAAGGCAACCTCTCCAGCAGTTTGCCTCCATGCAGGAAAAAAGATGTACCGTTTAATGAGAAAAAGAAATTAAGTTGCAGAAGATTATGTATAATAAAATTAAATATGTGGGCTTATTTAAATTCATTTATTTAATTTCTAGAAGGATCCATAAGAGATTTAACAGTAGTTACCACTGGGTAGTTACCTCTGGGGGGATGAATTCTTTTTATCATGACTATATCTTACTTTTATATTAAAAACCAATTTTAAAATTCAAAAAAAAAGAAACGAAAAAGAAATGGGAAGGCCAAATTAAGCAAACCTACTTCCTGAATTCCCCCCAAGTTAAAACATTGACCTCTCTCTACTGGTCCAGAATTTACTAGGGAATTGTCAAGCCAAAGCAAATATCACAGTATAAATGAGCCTCACTTGACAAAAATTCGGTGGGCAAAACCCAAACGACAGGCAGAGCTCCCAACAAGAGACTGCAGCAAAGAACTTGGCTCTGATTTTCCGTAAAAGGAAGATCAGATGGTGGGAAATAGAGTTGACAATAGACAAAGGTGGTCATAGGCTAAGGAGCGGTCACAAATAGAGCAGTGTGGGGGATGTTTTGCAATTACAGAGGATTTTCATATTACAAATGAATCTTTTGACAGCAAGCTCCTGAAATGTGCTCATACATTTATGTACAACACCAAGGGGCTGGAGCGGGCAGGGAGATTAACATCTGCAAGGTTTGGGGGCCATTTTACCACTTGGTGACCAATCAGATGGGTAGGTTGGCGGATAGTGCCTGCCTCCTCCAAAAAAATAAGTGAAGAGAAGCAATTTATAGGCAACCTGTGGGAAACATCTTACTGTGTAAAATGAGCTGCCTTCGCGCCAGCTTGACCTTCCTGCACACCTATTTTGATTTCTTGGAGTGGAGGTCATTCATCACAGACTACAAAATCCCAGAGCGGAGACACGAAGCAAGGTCACCTGAAAGACGCCAGGGTGAGTGCACTGGAACAAAAACGGAGAAGAACAGTGGAATGGAAAATTAATTTTAAATCCCAACTACTGAACTGTTTGCAGAGGTCTGCCCGTTCCAGGGTGCAGGGAATTGTGGTGCAGAAACTGCTCCGGTCTACAGTAGGTTCGATGCTGCGGCCTTGCTAACGCGTGCTAGACCCATGTCGTCATTGGAAACAGGGACTTCATGGGCTCTGAACGGTTAAGAATTGCAGAGATGAAGGGCATTTCTGTTACTAAGCCGTTTTCCTCCAGGCAGTCCCTGAAATGTCCCTACACTGCTATAATGAGGGGAAGAGCTAGCGCGGGAGCTGGCTCGTCTCTGGCCTCGCACATGCGCGGGGTTTCACGACTCTCCCCTTCTCCAACACGCAAGTTTTCCCACTCACCTGAGGTCCTCAAATTTTCCCTTTCATCTTAGTAAATCACCCAGCCTGCCTCCCAGGCCAGCTCATATCCAACCTGCGCTGCCTTTCTTCGTGTAAGTTGCCTCGGATCCTTCTGGGAAGAAGCAGGCTCCTGCACCTGAAATACAAAGCCACTCCAGGAACCTTCCCTTGCTGTCCCTCCCCCCTGGGGTGCTCTCTCTAGTGACACGCAGTGGAGAAGAGGGCCAAAGGGACTGGTCTCGTACTCTGGCCAGGGTGGCACAGATCATCCTTGGCAGTTGTCCTGGTCCTCTGTATGACTTCTGTCCCCTGATGACACTGGTATTCCGCAGGGGACATGGGAGTCATTAACCCAAACCTAGAAGTGACTATCACAACTATCTCCCCAAACTAAAAACACTTGGGGCCCTGATGACAGGTTAAGCAGGTCTTCATCGAAGAGGTTCCTGGTCCCCCAGCTCACATGCTGTCTCCTAGGAGAAGCCTCTCCAGTTGAGTCCTTGCCTCCCAGCCCCTAGTCACTATCTTGCTGTACCTGCCCTTTTCCTTCATTAAGCTTACCTTAAAGTCTCAAAAGCAGACCTTAAGGCAAGGGCTTGGGTGTAGAAGGTTTTCTTTTTGGCAGATGATCCCAGGAAACAGAAATGACAAGGGGTGGGAGACAAGAAGCCATTGTCCCCGTGTATTAATATCATCACAGTCCCTGCTTTGAGGGAAGGGGGCGTGGCTCGGCTCAAACTCCTGAGAGGATGAGAAACGCTCAGAATGGAGCCAGCACCACCCACCTAGAAGACGGGGGGACTGGAGCGTTACCCACCAACCCCCAGTGTCCCCATTGGCTGGGGCTTTCTCCCAGAAGCATGAACTGGTCCTCACTGCTGGCCAAGGGCTGCCTGGGGCAGAAGGCAGGAGACACAGGGCACAGGCAGGACATGGGACACCATGGCTCCAAGTGTGTCAGTGCTCACGGGATTGGTCACCACAGGTCAGGCTGAAATCAGAGGTGAGCCAAAGGGATGTGACAAGGGCACCGGAAGTGTCACTACCGCACTTGTTATGAAATTCCTTATGCGTAAGATGTTTCCTTATTTAATGTGGCACTCACCCCACTTGGGATCAGAGACTCCTCCGTGTGGGGAGAGAGCATTGGCATGACCTCCAAGGGCCCACAAAAAAATCTTTGTAAGAATTAGAAAACAACACTCTTCCCAGCCCTACCCAGGTGGTCACAGCTTCTCAGGCACACAGGTGACAAGCAGAGCTCCTGCTGAATGTATTACTAGTTCCCCACTCAGCCCTCGGCGGGTGCTCCTGTGCGAGGCAAAATCTGCTCATCCATAGAGGGCGCCTGAGCATTTATTTCTTCTGTCTTTTTCCTTGGCGTGTCCCCTATGCCTAGAATGATAACTGCCCCGTAGTCCATGCTCAATAAATTTTGTTGGATGAAAGAGTTCAATTCATCTTGATCAATCCCTTTATGCAAATTGTAAGCCTTATAAACTTTTGCATCCTTTGAACCCCAGAAGCAGTTCCCTCCTCCAGATTCTAGTATCCACGTGGAAAGGAGCCGAGCCGTCTGACCTCAGCGTCTGCTGCCCCCGCCAGTGCTCAGAAGAAGGACGGGGTCTGCCCACATATGGCCTGTAAGCCCATCGTCCTCCACTTCAGCTGCAGTAGGGTTTTTTGCGTAATAATCTGAACATAAACATATTTCCAAAATGCCCAGTCTCTCTCTCTCTCTCTCTCTCTCACACACACACACACATACACACACACACACACACACACACACACACACACACACACTTCCACCCTCACTCACTTCTAGTTCTATTTTACAAAATTTCTGCCCCTCCACCTTTACTTAACTTTGATCATGTGTCTTGCAAAATCACAGTGCTGGTTTTATAGCATAGGTAACGTTTAGCCCATCCTGCTCTGGGTTGCTTTATAACGTTAACACATATTAACTACAAGGAAGGGTGTACTCCCAGCTCACCTGCTTTAGAAATGCTTTTTCATACTTTTTCTGTTTTCCTGACCATAAGGCAGGGCTGGGAATGGAATGGAGAGATGCTTTTGTGGTAAAGGTAAAGTTGTATTTCCCCCTCCACACATAGAACAGACAAAAGGCCCCTCCACTCCCGATTCTCATTTATGCATTTTCCTTGAGTTTTTTAAAGCTAAGAGGTATACAGGAGGAGCAGATGCTGTGCTGGTATCTGAGAGTCAGGAGAAATAGTTGCATGATCAGGGCTCCCAGACACACAGATGTCTCTCTGCGCATATTCGTGCACATAACCTCATGTGTACATGGGAGAAACCCAGGAAATGGGTAACACAAAGAAGTGGCTTAGAATTTCAGCTTAAATCTCATCTTCAGCTAAAACTAAAGGATGCACACGTGGCAAGATACAGGGAGGTAACCAGGAAAATCAAGGTAAACAATGGCAAGGTTCCTTGTACAGATTTACATCAGTGCCTTCTCTATTGATAGGTTTTTGGTAATTTAGAGTCATCTTTTCTTCTTGGTACAGAGAGGGAGATACTTTTATTAATACAAATGCAGATGTCTTTTAAAAAATATATATTTCTCTTACAAAGGGGTAACAAGTGATTTTCAGAGCCTCTCCTCTGTTTTTTTTCCACAAAATAATCAGCTCAAAGTAATCTGTATGCCAAAGAGGCATATTTTGGGTAGCGTAGTCTGGTATCCTACAGCCCTATTTTGGGATGAGATATTCTGGCATCCTACAGGAATGTAAAGGGTTGAATTGTGCCCCCAACAAGATATCTTAAAGTCTTAACTTCCAATACCTAAAAATTTGACCTTCTTTGGAAATAGCGTTGTTGCAGATGTAAGTGGTGTTAAAAGAAAAACTTTAGACAAATTAAATGCAACAGGGTTTAACTGAGCAAAGAATGACAGGTGACATGAATTAGGCAGCCCCCAAACCAGAGTAAGTTCAGAGAGACTCCGGCATCTGCAGCTGTGTCGTCAGAGAAAATTTATAGACAGAAAAAGGAAAGTGAGTACAGAGAACGCAAGTGAGGCACAGGAACAGCTGGATTGGTTACAGCTGGGAGTTTGCTTTGAACATGGTTGAACGGTTGGCCACCGGTGAGTGGCTTCTATGATTGGCTGGGATTCGGCTACTTGTTACAAGAGTAGGTTACAGTCTGTTTATACATCGGTTAGGTTACAGTTCACTATGCACAGAGAAACGTTTAGGCTGAACTTAAAATATGTAAGGAGGCAGCTTTAGGCTGAACTCAATTGACCAATTCCCCCATTTGGGATCAACCTCACAATTTTGAGAGGCATTGACGCCACACTGCCACCATCACCAATGTACTGATTTGGTCTCAAATCTCACTGGGAAATAGCACAGCGAGCTTTGTAAGATGGGAACAAGGACTTCAGGTTACTTTTTGGTACAGGTTAGAGCAGAAGGGGACCTCCTTACGTTGGGATCTCCTGTTTTCAGGGGAGGAGAATAAACCTGTCTGTTTAGGTATCTAACCACTTCCTTAAAGTTGCAGTTTGATTATGTCTCAGTTAGCATGAGTGACTCCATTTTGGTTTGATCTGGTCTCTTAGGGCCTACTGTGTGAGCTCAGTCCAAAACAATGGCCTCCTACCATTTTGTTTCACAATTCCCAATTTTTGGTCAGGCTCTCACATAGGTGAGAGTGAGAACAAGACTTAGGGCTTTGGCACTAGTCTAATTTACCATCACTGTGGGTTTCTGGTCTCAGCACATCATTTGTTGGTTATGGTATTCTCTTGCTCATACATTTCTTTGGGTTTTTGTCATTCCAGTTAAAGAAAGATCACTTGAAATCCTACTATGGGTGGCTGCATGCAAACATTTCAAACTTTTGAGAAAATACAGAGCATCAGAGAGATTTTTCTATTACAACTACCAGGAAGATGATGCCATGAGTTTGGAGTATGCTCATTAGTCAGGGTCCTCATAAACCCAGCTGGTTAAAATAAAATAGATCAAAGAATGAGCTAAGTAAAGACTCTACTTTTTTCAACCAAGCGGACTGTTCATTAATCCCCTAGAAACTGAATCTCTATAATACTGAATATGTTCACCCATGTGCAACAAACAAGGAATATCAGAAATGCACAGATTTTTCTCTGTTCAGCCTGTAAGTGATCTAGAGAAATTCTATTATCTAATACAACTTTACCAAGAGAATTTAAAGAAATCTGTTGTTCAAGCACGGCTTTTGCAGTACAATCTGTTACATGGTCTATTATAAGGGACACATTTCTAATCACTGCCTCATTTACTCCAAACCATGGAAAAAGCAACCTAACAAATGGTGCCCATTCAGAAGGATGAACCGCTCCTGGCGATGAATGTTCTCTTCAACCTGCAATGTAGGTTGAAAGAAATGGACCAATTTTCTGTTTCTGACTGATCATGGAGCAACAAAGGTACCATTTAAGTCCTCTTCCACACTGGCCCTTCATCTTTTATCTATAAGGTTGTCCACGTATAAGGTTGGCTATGAAATTTTCCACAAATAAAAGTATATTCCATGGATGCATTGAAAAAAAAACACTTTTCCAGTGTCATTGTTAATAGAGGCATAAGCAAGGGAAAAAAATGTTAAATAAGAGTCTCATGCAAGCAGAGAAGTCTTGATCCGTGCTCTTAGGAAAGCTGTCCACATCAAGGATGCTGTCTGCTTCTGGGGAGAAACTTCCCTGGTTAGCTCTGTCCCTTAAGGTCTCCAGTGGGTGTACAGTTCCAGGAATCTCAAGGGTTCCTTCTGAGTTATGAGATTACAGATCCATGGTTCGAGGTCCCAGAGTTTGCTGCAGTGCTGGTGACAAGGGAAGTCTTTCTCTGACAGTGTTTCCAGAAGACGCAATCTCTGGGTTCTAGATTACAAAGGGTTTGATTGTCCTGTTGGCGAATCGCAAAGAGCTTCCTCTACCTTGGGAAAATACACTTTGGTATAATACATTAAAGCCTTGCAGCATTTAGCCTTATGAGAGTTTAGGAGCAGAAGATGCATGAGGTTCTGCTATTAGGAGCACAGGCCTTCCAGTGACTATTTTTATGTTTCCACTGGAAGTGGATGTGATTATCATCAATATGCAATACCTTTGACTGAGGCAATCCAGTCAATGCAGTGATTTGCCTAATACTATTGTACCTGTAAGACTTTATTTAACTGTTCTACAACTTGTTTGGTGAAACAAGTATCTCTATAACTGGAGATTTCTCCAGAAATGCCCCATGAGAGAAACATATTTCCTAATAACCTTTTAGTTACTGAGATAGCATCATTGCTCTTACATAGAAAAGTTTCTATACTACAAGAAAATATGCCCTGAAAATGACAATTGAATGAAATCCCTCTATAAATGTTTAAATGGCCCATCAGGAAGTTTTGATTATCTTCCCGGGATTGTGGGTTTGACAAACCAAACATTGGTCATAAATCCCTTTAGCAATTTAGAACAGTCACCACATGTGGATCAATTTATCTCTTCCATGATGAGTCATGGAGTTCAGATCTTTTAACAATGGAAACTTTAAGGACTCAGGAAGGACAAGGCAGCTATCCAGGCTCTCCATGAGTTAGTTCATGCTTAACATTAGTTTTATATCTTCTTAAATACCAATTTTGTTTCTCCAATTTAGGTGTATGGCACTGTTTATTAGATGGGTTATCACAGGTAATTTGACTTGGACCATGGAATTCATCCAAACTGTATATCTGAACAATTTCAGTGCCGGCTGACTTAGCATGAAAATCTGGCAAAGTATTTGCTTAGTATTCAAATATTTTTTTTTTCCTATTTGGGTTAACAGTGTTATAAACCAGTCAGTCTCTTTATTAAGAGTTCTAGGAATTCTTACCAAGTTCAAATGATATGATTTTCAAATCATATCATTTCTAAAGTTATCAGATATGATATGATTTCTAAAGTTATCAGAAACCTGTATTCAAGGGTGCTTGTCAGGGTCCTTTTCATCTTTTCCATGAATCTCCTTCAAGACACAACACTCTGGGATTTTAATTGCTTGTAAAGAGCTTTTAGAAAATGTATTAGAAGTAAGTAATTAATTGTGGAAATTACTTAAAATGGTTATAGTGAAAGACATAATTGACAAGGAATTTGTTTCTGTGGTCTACAATAGTTTAAAATAATAACTATAATTATGACTGATACCAAATAAGACATCCGAATTTTAGGAATCTCATACAATTTTGGAACATATTGATATATTGATAATATAGCCACACAAATATATCGGAGGAATAAACATCATTTTGTATTTGACAATGCTTCCCATGTAATTTAACATATCACATAAGCCTGTTTATTATCTCTCCTGTAGATGCTACAGAGGTCTTCTGGAATGCCCTAAAGCTAGTTTGAAGCCAAAAAGACTTAATTTTGAATTTGAAATTTA
Organism: Lemur catta; assembly: GCF_020740605.2. Taxonomy (NCBI): domain Eukaryota; kingdom Metazoa; phylum Chordata; class Mammalia; order Primates; family Lemuridae; genus Lemur; species Lemur catta. The sequence continues at coordinate 9,927,076 of NC_059149.1, read as the reverse complement.
ATTTTGGAAGCTCGTCAAATATACCAAAGGTTTAAAATGATCAAAACAGGATCACAGGTCACTGTAAAATAATAGTCATTCATTTAGCCAAAGTGACCATTAAAAGGTTTTAAAAAGCAAACACCTTTATTCTTTGCTAGAGACTCTGTTTTGCAAACAATCAAAAGACTTAATAAAGACAACATGAGACAGAACCTGTCTCTCGTCTTCCCGCTTTTTTTTATTTTGCCATTTATTCAAAAAATGAATAACAATATTTCACTGTCTCTTATTAATGTTACATGAAATTCTTGTTCAAAAGAGAAAGCAAAATGTTATTTTGTGTTACTGTATTATCAACACTAAGGCAAATTTTAATAAAATCTCATAAACAAATCTATCCAATCACAGTCATCTTTTGACCACACAAGACTTCAATAAACTTTTTATAATCTCTTATGGTTTCTATTCTCTTTCTCTTTCCAACTTTACATATTCATTTAGTTTTACCTGTACCTATTTTACTTCTTCAATTTGGAACAACTTTTAAGGAACTTTTAAACTAGACAAGAATATTCTTTCCTCAACACTCATTTTTTTTCCTTTACAACTTTCCTCACCAAAAACATATCTTGTTTTTCTTTATACACTCTATATACAGGATTGATTCTCTTATGTCTGCTAGTTTTAATTACATACACTAACTATAATCTTAACTCTTAGTTATCCTAATTTCTAGTGAATACCCAGGAGATAAGTCATTTTGAACTGTTTTATATAGTATTTATAGATGAAAACCATTTCATAATTTTTTAGGAAGGTATGTTTCCTCAAAGTTTTACTAATAGAGCTAAATATTTTTAGCTTTTCTATGTCATATAAAAATAAGATGTGAAAGTATATAAACTTAAACTTATATTTAATAATTAACATTTAATATTTTAACTTACTTAGAAATGACTCAGACATTTCGTGATTATCTATTACTTAATTTAATACGACTTGAAGATTTTAAATTACTGAAAAGAATTTTGAAACTGTGACACAGGTACCCTCCCCAGTGTCTTCTCCAGTCTTCCTGGTCTGAAGTAGCCACCTGGCAACCAGGACAGCTATGCAGGGCAGAGCCTGACTGAGTCCTGAATTTATATACTAGGTGTAGAGCCCAGGACAGAAGACAGAGTTGTGATGATGATGCCTGGAGGATCCAACCCCTCCCAGCATGGCCGGGGGTCAAGGTGGGACAGGGAGGATGGGCCGTATTGGGCTTGGCTCTGCCTTACAGCTGGTGGTAAAGGCACTGAGAACGTGTCCCCAGGCCTCACCATGGCCACCCATTCAGAATCCAGATGCTCAAAACCAAAAACGTAAGCTCATAGACTAATCAAGCAAGTATCAAAAATATAAACAGAAGTAACAGTTTTATGACCTTAAAACAGGTATCAGAGACAGCATAATCCTGTCTGACAAGTAGACCCAGGCAAAAAGTCTGAATTATATTTAACTGACAATTCCAAAACCATTCCTATTTTAGTTTATCAACAATCTTAAAGCAGTTATGTTTGCCAAATGCTATAACATACACATAACACATGTGGACATACAGACACAGACAGAAGATCATACAGCTTTCAGAAAGAATTCTCATTCGACAGCTTTCAAATAGTTTTTCTTTTCCCCATTCAGACTGTTGATCTTCAAATTACCTATTTGATTATCTTAAGCAATTGTTAGCGAGGTAATCCTAAATTTGCATTTATAAAGGGTGGAAAATTTATATCTCAAAAACACACAGCTGAGACTTTAGGTCTAAATATTGTACCGTCATTTGCCCAAACCAAAGAAGAAGGATATAAAGGCCCAGTTGAGGCAAGAAGGCAAGGAAAACACCTTCAACACAGGTAAGAGCTGCTATGTAAGCTGAAACCAATGGTAAGAGTCTCTAGTGACACAGCCCTCCCTCTCTTCTAGGTGTGCAGAGGCAGACGTCCTTACAAATAAATGGAGCTTTCCTTTACAGACAGATAGCTCTGAAAAAGGAGCCTACTTTACCTGACGATCTACCTTTCATTGGCATTTTACCCAACATAGCCTTCTTTTAGCCTTTACAGCGGGATAGTAACTAAACCAAAAGATTAGCAGATTTAATTTTTCTTATCAATTAATTGCTTAAGCTTTTTAAGAGCTTTTTATAAAATCTTTTTAAAAGGCAGTACAAATATTGAGATCTTTTTAGAAGCTTCTGCACATCAGTAGGAATCCCTGGATGAGACTCATTTGGGAACCCTCATTTTTTAAATGCACGTCTTAATGCGGCTCATTTGGAATGTTCCACTACCATTTTAAATTATCTTTAGTAAGATGTCACCATTTCTGTAAGCATTTGTTGTTTCCAGGGCCTAGCACTCCTGCATGGATATGTGAGCATAACGAGAAGGCAGAGTCCTCAGTTCTTCAGAAATTAAGGGCCCCATTTTCACATCGAATCTTGGCTTTGACTCTCGAAGACCATTGATCAACTTAGCCAATGATTTTTCTCTACCGAAGTGCACAAGGAAAAGAAGCAAAGGGGCTAGAACACAAAAATTCCTGTGAACTCCTCAGCGCTGGAGTTCACACCCCTCAGGATTGCCACTGACTGCCAGTTCCTGGCTGACCCAGTCAGACATCCGAGGCCTGTAACTGGATCCAGTCCAGTTTCCGTTGTATCTTCCACACCCAGTTCAGATCAAAAATTTGCTCAGATTCAGCTCAAAACACAAATCCTCAAGAGAATTTACCCTGTGTCTCCAGTTGCTGCCAGAGAGCCATGGACGCGACGGGCCCGGCGGGTAACTTGCCTGATCCCTCAATTCTCCTGGGATTGTGGGGTGGTCTACTTTGGATTCCCACTCCTGAGGTCATCCGTTAAAAGAAAAACTTTAGACAGATTAAATTTAACAGGGTTTAATTAAGCAAAGAAAGATGAGGGCATTGGGCAGCACCCCCAAACCAGAATAAGTTCAGAACGTGGCCATGTGGCCAGAGAAGACTTAGAGCCAGAAAACAGAAGAGATATGGAAACAGCCAGATTGACTATAGCTCAGCATTTGCCTTATTGGAACACGGTTCGAACAGTCGGCTGTGAGTGGCTGAAGTACGGTTGTGCAATTGGCTGGGACTTGCCACTTGTTACAAGAGGAGGTGACAGTCTGTTTCTATTAACACATCCAGTTAGGTTATAGTTCACTATGCACAGAGAAACCTTTAGGCTGAACTTAAAATATGTAAAGAAACAGCTTTAAGTTAAACATAACAGTAATTAAGATGAGGCCATATTGGAGCAGGGTGGGCCCTTAATTTAATATGACTGATGTCCTTATGAGAGAGGAGACTGCCATGTGAAGACACAGAGACAAACGGGAGAAGACAGCTATGTGACCGTGGGGGCAGAGATGAGAGTGACACATCTACAAGCTGAAGATTGCTAAGAACTGCCAAATACAGGGAGAGGCAAGAAAGAATTCTCTAGAGCTGTCAGACAGAGCATGGCCTAGCCAATACCTTGACTTCAGACTTCCAGCCTCCAGAACTGTGAGATAATAAATCTTGGTTGTTTTACGCCCCCCAGTTTTGGTACTTTTCAGCCCCGGGAAACACATCCAGGGATCAATCTAGGATGACATCAGAAGACATAGATGCCATTAGAACTGTGTGGACACCACCACCCGCCTCCACCCACCCACGGAGTACACGCCAGGGCTCTGGACGTGTTGTACATGCTGCATTTCACAGAGAGGATCCGTCGGGAAATTCTTTTCAGTGGCCTAAACATTTTGGTCACATCACCAGCCTTCATGCAATGAGGGGTAGAATTGTATCCACCACCCATGGGGGTTAGATATCACTGGAACTTGAGTAAGATCGGAAACCTATGTTTCCTCAAGAACATAGTCCATTTTCTCAGGGAACCTCTGGGGATCACTACAGAAGAACAATAGGAAGAAGGAGGAGGAGGAGGAAGAGGAGGGGCAGGAGGAGGGGAAAGGGAGAAAGAAAGAGGGAAGACAGGAGCAGGAGGAGGAGCAGCATAAGGCGTGATTTCAGAAAGAAAAGAACAAGACTCTAATCTTAACTCCTCTTTCTCCTTCATCCTCAACATCCAGTTCATCCACAGAGGTAAATTTTTGACACCAAGAACTTTCTCTCTTCCCAACCACTGCACTCATTCACAGCTTTTTACACCTTTTCTTGACTGCTGTTACAACTTCTAACAGCCTCTACAACCCACAGCTACACGGTTCCTGAGGTGACCTTGTACCCTCCCTGCTTACAGCCCTTCTCAACTTCCTGTCACCCGTGGGTAGGATCAAGACTAAACTCTTTAAACTAGTGCGCTACAAATTCCAAAATCACACCTCAATCCACCATTCCAGTGTTGGACCCCTCACTGTGTAGACGACTATATAATTCAATCCAATGGAATTATATACGGTGGTTTTCATAAGTGCCTTTTCCCCTGCTTAAAATATCCTCCCTCCTCTTCCCTGTGAACTTTTCTTCATTCTTTTAGATCCAGCACAAATATCACCTTGTAAAGACTTCTGTTGCCTCACCCCCACCACAGAATGAATGTTTTGCTCTCCCACACAGCACCTACCAAACGACATTGTAGTTGTCTGGCTATGGGACAGTCTACCCCCAAAGACTGTATGTCCATGAGGGCGTTATTCAACCACGGTACCCCCAGCCTCTGGCATCGTGTCTAAAACAGGAAAGGTTCTCAATAAATGTTAAAAATAATGACAGATGCGTGAATGGGACTAACGTATTCCAAGCACCACACTTACCCCTGTGATCACCACTAGCTGGCCAGCTGTCATCCATCAGGCCCCATTTCCCAAACCCATAAGAGAAATTCACCTGATTCTTGGATACAACTGCCCTCTCCTTCCCTGGGCCTCCACACAGGCTCGCATCAAGTCAGTCTAGGAAAATAAATAGGCCTCTCCTTGCTCAGGATGCAGCCAGCTAATTTACATGAGAAGGAGATGCCAGGCCCCCTGCTTCTTGGACTAAGCAGAGAGAGCAAGAGGAAGAGTTCCAGAGTGAGTTACTGCCGCATTCAGCCTGGCCTCTCTAACTTCAGGGCCCTCTGTTCCTTGACAAAGGTTTATATTCTAACTCGTTAAGGTTTTCTGCCAAGGTACAACGTGTTTCTCTTTAAAGGCCCTTGTTCCCACTCAGAAGATTCTTAATCAGAAACAGTGACTCACTGTTAAGCTCAAAATAAAGGAAATAAAATTAAATATCCCAATTGCTTTTTGCTGGTTCAGGCTTTGGTTTCATTTTATTATTTTCTTTACAAGCCTCAGGCTTGTGGAGGAACTCCCCAGTGCCCAACTTCCCATTCTGTTGTGCAGGGAGAGAGGTGGAATGCCCAACATGATGTTTAAATTATGGTTTCTCAAAACTGTACGCAAACATAGATGAATAGGGATGTTAAATGCCAAAGTTGAAAACTAGCATGTCTGGACTGTGTTTGTGAGATGGCTCCTACCTGCATAGGTGTTATGGTGTTTCCAGAGCCAAAGAGACAACAGTTCAGAAGGGAAGAAAATGATTCTGCCAGCATGTACCCCTTTGAGTGGATTTCAGCTGCCCTTCCTACTCACGAAAGGCCATTGTAGCCGTCGCCATCCTCCATCCAACCATGGAAACACCCGGCATATGGCCATTCAGGTACAGTCTAGAGAAAGTTCAGAAAAGAGAGAGACAAGTCCAGAGAGGGGAAAAAAAAAAAACCAATAAGAATTAGAAGAACTGGGTAGAGAAACTTAGAACCATTAACATTAGAACTAGAACATCTAGTTCATTGTACCCAGGTCTGGAACCCACAGAGCCCTGAACTCTCAAAAGGAGATAAAAATTATTCAGTGCATCTTAACCTTACTGGTTGAAAGAAAGTGTAAAGACACAGGGCAGGTCAAAGTCTAAAACTTAACACAGTTCCTGGTGCCAAGTCGACAATAAATACTTGATGAAATAATGTTAAATAATAGTTCACATAGGAAATAAAATAACCCAACATTCACATTGTCCCTCAGGCAACTTCCCACAAAGAAAGTCTGGGTTTATTTTTAACTTTACTCTGGAATAATTCCAAATTTATGGAAGTTGCGAGAATAACACAAAGGCCTCTACATACCCTTTACGCAGATTCATCCATTTTTAGTGTTTGCCACACTGCTGTTCCCCGTCCACCTGTATTCACACCTATTATTTTTTTGAACCATTTGTGAGTAGGTTTCTTTGTGCTTGTTTCCCCTTATTATTTAATACTTCAATGTGTATTTGCTAAGAACAAGGACACTCTCTTACACTTACCAAATCCAGGAAATTTAACATTCATACAATGCTTTTATCTAATCCACAGTTCATTGTCTGCTTTTGTCAGTTGTCTTAATAATGTCCTTTCTGGCACTTTCTCCACACGGGACCCAATCCCAGATCACATCTTGCACTTAATTGTCGCGTCTCTTTAGTCCATTTTAATCAGCGCAGTTCCTCAGCTCTTCTTTGTCTTTCGTGAAATTGACGTGGTGGGAGAGTGCAGGCCAGTTCTTTCATAGAGTGACCCTCATTTTGGATTTGCCTGATGTTTCTGCACGATTAGATTCAGGCTGTGCCTTTGGGGCTGAATCCTGACATGAGTGATGCTGGGATTTTCTCGTGGTCTCACATCTGGGGGGCACATCACTAAGTCTGTTTGCCCCTTAGTGATGATGTTAATTTTGATCAGTAGCTTCTCTGCTATATAGTTACTCTTTTTCCTCTTGTAATTAACAAGTAATTTGCAAAGAATACTTTGAGACCGTGTCAACAGCCTGTTCTCCATCAATATCCACAGTGGATTTAGCAGCCAGTGAATTTTTTTGCTTTTTATCCGTTGGGTTGTATAATAGTTTATTGCTGTCGTTACGTATTTCAGTACTCAAGTCGACCCACATTTGCCCAGAAGAACCCCTTCAAGCCCTCCTTTGTCTTTTTGGTATGTGCCCTTTTTATTTTATTTATTTTATCTTTTGAGCTCTTTCTTACTTTTTGGCAATACAAGATGTTCCGGGCTCCTTTGTGTTTCCCTGTCCTGTCCCTGAAATTAGCCTTTCTCCAAGGACTCCTGGTTCCTTTAAGTGAGGAATAGCATTTAGAAACCAAGAGCTCTGTGGTTTCTATTGCCATTGGGGGCACCATCATTTTAAGGGCCTATACACAAAATTGGTAAACATACAGTTTTGAAATTATCTGCTTATATTGATACTTCCAATCCAAATCAATTCTTCAGTGATTTGCCTTTTTCTATGTCATATTTGCATGTCCTTCCTTCACAGTGAGAATCTTGGCTCACAAAACAAACAAAAACAATGTATTCATTCATTCACTCAATCCTATGAGACACAAAAGCAAAATTTAAAATGGCTGTATCCATACCATTACCAAAAAAAAAAAAAAAATGACTAAGAAAAGTTCAAGATATGCTGGTATTTTTTTTCTTCAGATCAAGATAGCCACAGTCAAAGCACTGTGTTGAAAAGTTACTTGGAATAGTTTTTATTTCTCTCTTTGGTGTGGTTAGATTATTCCATTGAAATAAAGTTGGGTTTATTTATTTCCATTTCCAAACAATTTTAGGGCTTTCTCCCTAGCCTCATTGACTTTTAATTTTTGAATTTGTAGAAAAATATTATGATTCCAAAAATCAAAACTCTATGGAAATGTATACCTGAAGAATGTTCCTCCTTGTCCTATCCTGTCGACATTGTTTAACCCTACTTGCACCTCATGTAGACAACCAATTTCTTTAGTCTCTGGTTTACGATTTCTGAATATCCTTCTTCCATAATAAATAGGCAAAGTATAAATTACTTCAAAATAAAAAGTAAAAAATTACCGAGATATGTGTATATTTTCTTATTTCCTCTTCTTACAAAAAAACAGTGTACAATTTCTGTATCCTTTTGCATTTTTTTCACCTAACAATATATGTTGAAATTCATTTCATATCAGATCATAGAAATCTTCCTAGTTCTTTTTCCCAGCTTCTTAGTTCACCAACATGTGGATATACCAGTTTATTCAGCCAATTTTGCAAGCATTTATGTAATTTTCTAATATCTTCCAATTACAAGTAACATTGCTATGACTAAACATTGTGATGTATTCTTGTACTATTGGAGGTGTATCTTGAAGGTAAATTGTTAGGTCAAAGGGCAAATGCGGCCGAGCATGGTGGCTCACACCTATAATCTGAGCAATTTGGGAAGCCAAGGTGGGAGGATCACTTGAGACCAGGAGTTTGAGATCAGTCTGGGCAACATAGCAAGACCATGTCTCTACAAAAAATGCAAAAAAAATTGACTGGGTGTGGTGGTGCACGCCTGTAGTCCCAGCTACTTGGTAGGCTGAGGCAGGAGGATGGCTTGAGCTGTGATCATACCCCTGCACTCCACCCTGGGTGACAAAGCAAGATGCTGTCTCTAAAATTAAAAAAAAAAAAAAAAAAAAAAGGCAAGTACATATGCAATTTTGTTAGATAATTCTATAGGGGCTATTCTCAGTAACAATCTGTATGTGTTTCCCCCACGGCCTTGCCAACAGTGTGTCGCTGTATTTCACTGTAGTTTTATAATATAAATGAAGCTGAACATCTTTTCTTATATTTCATCTGTGTGTGTGTTTGTGTGTGTTTGTGTGTGTGTATTACTTTTTTATGTCTTGCCCTTTTTTCTATAAAATTTTGTTCATTTTTTCCTCAATTTTAAGGGTTCCTTGTATGTTAGTCCATTATTTGTTGTATATGTTCCAAATATTTTCAGTCAATTTTACTCATGTTGTTTCCTGCCATGCATTTTTTTTATTTCAAAATATTAAGAGGGTACAAATGTTTTAGGTTACATGATCACTCTTTTGTAATGCTTGAGTCCCAGCTAAAGGTGTATCCGTCACCGAGATGGTGTTCATTGTACCCGTTAGGCAGGTTTCTGCCCCTCCCCCCGTCCCATCTCCCGCCTGGTTGATTTCCACTGAGGTTTACTTCCCTCTTTGCACAGGTGTGCCCATCGGTTAGTTCCAATTTAATAGTGAGCACATGTGGTGTTTGTTTTTCCATTCTTGAGACACTTCACTTTGAGTAATGGTCTCCAGTTCCATCCAGATTGTTGTAAAAGGCATTAATTCATCTTTTTATGGCTGCGTAGTACTCCATGGTATACATACACACATTTTGTTAAACCACTCATGAATTGATGGGCACTTGGGTTGATTCCACATCTTTGCAATTGTGAATTGTGCTGCAATAAATATTTGAGTGCAGGTGTCTTTTTGATGAAAAGTCTTTTTTTCCTTTGGGTAAATACCCAATAGTGGGATTGCTGGATCAAGTGGTCTGTCTACTTTTAGTTCTTTGAGGAATTTCCATGCTGTTTTCCATAGAGGTTGTACTAATTTGCAGTCCCACCAACAGTGTATAAGCGTTCCTTTCTCTCTTCATCCACACCAGCATCTATTGCTTTTGGACTTTTTGATAAATGCCATTCTAACTGGGGTAAGGTGATATCTCATAGCATTTCCCTGATGATTAGTGATGTTGAGCATTTTTTCATGTTTATTGGCCATTTGTCTCTCTTCTTTTGAGTAGCTTCTGTTCATGTCTTTTGCACACTTTTTAATACGGTTGTTTGTATTTTTTAATGTAGGCAAATTTATCAAATTTTTTTGCATCTTTATTGGGAATTACAGTTATAAAGCCTTTCCTTAGAAGCAGGTGAAAGAAGAATTCACTCACTAAAAGATATTTAATCCCTATATAATTTAACTTTTATGTGTATGTCTCTTATCCATTTGAAGCTTATTTTTATGTATGGTGTGAGAAATAGATTCATTTTGTCCTTGTACAAATAGCTATCCAGTTATCCCAACATCAATTATTAAAAAGTTCACATTAGCCACAATGATTTAATCATCACCTTTATCATATTCTAAATTTCCAGATGTATTTGGGTTTTTTTTTTCACTTTCATTTGCATTCCATTTCTCTTTATGCCTACCTACATGCTAGTTCAACAACATATTAATAACAGAGATTTTGCAGTATCTTCTGATATGTGGAGAGCTAGTTACCATCAAAGATCTGTCTTCTGTTGTTTTTCTAGCTATCCGTGCACGCTTATTTTCCATAAGAACATTAGTATTAACTTCTCTAGCTCCAGAAAAATGGAGTTTTGATATTTTTATTGGGAGAACTCTCATCTTGATGATATTGAGCTATTCTGTCAAGAAAAGGAGATATCTTTCCATTTGTTTAATTTTAAACATCTGAATTTGGGGGGGTGTGAATTTTTTCATCTTTTTTTGTTTTACACTTTCACTTTAAAATAACATCATAGAAACATAGAAAAAAAATGTAAAGCTTAGGGAGTCAAAAGGCAAACAACCCTGTATCCCAGTCAGGAAGTAGAACTTTGTCAGCGGCACCAAAAGCCCCTCCTCCACCTGCTCCACTCCAATCACGGCTTCCTTCTTCCCTCCACCCGTAGCTATTGTCCTGAAATTTAGAGTAATCACTTCACTTCCTTACTTTTCTTTATGTTCAAATGCCACGTGTTCAGACCTCATCCTTTGTGATAAAGTTTAAACTTGCCAGTGAAAAAAAGTTGTTGATATGTCTCTTAAGTCTCATTGAACCTACAGACTTCTCCTCCATCCCTTCCGTACAGTCCATCCACTGGGGAACCTGGGCTGTAAGACCCGTAGAGTTTTCATAGTCTGGGGTCTGCCCGGTGCAACCTCAACATGCAGTTCATTGTGTTCCTCCTGGGAATTTGAATTCCCTATAAATTGACAACTGGACCCAAAGGATTGATCAGACTCAGGTTTGATCCTTTGGGCAAGTTTATAGGTGGTATTGCATTATTTCTTCAGGGAACAGAGAATGTTGGGTGTTCGCTCTTTTTTTAAATTTCTTTTATCCCGAAATTTTAGAAGCAATGTTCACTCTTTTTGGATATTAATAGTCATTGTTGCTCAATGCTCCAGTCTTTTTTTCCCAATATCTCTCTAACAGTTTTGAGTGTCTCAAACTCATTCTCTGGCATATTCCTTACAAAGATAGAAAGCCTGGATTTTTATGTGCTGTTTACATCCTTTAAAAGAATCAGAAGGCAACTCTGTCCCCTCCCCTTTACCTGTAGCCTCATCTCTCTTCCCATCCACATGTAAAGCCAACGACATCACTTCAACTGTCTTGGTGGTGGGAAGTAAGCACTGTGTATACAACCTTTTAGGAGAGGAAAGAGTTGTATGGCCAGTGCCCCCAAAGAGCAGCCATCCTCACCTAATGAGCTCTAGAAGTTAAGGAAACTTAGGGGTCTGGAATAGATAAATAACTTGTATTTGTTTTCATTTGTTGACATGTATTGAAATACAGAGGAATGCTTAGCCCTGAGGAGAGAATCAGCCCTAGGTTTACTGCTCCAAACGGTATTGTAGAGCTGAAATATTCCTTAGAGACAAGCTGCTCCAAACCCTTCTTTGATCCAGAGAGAATCTTATCTAAAGGTTGCTTGGCTGGTTAACAAGCAGGACTGGAACCCAGGCACCCTGTTGCCTCGCTTGTTCTGCTGTAGAGGAGTGCAGCTTCTGCTTGGATAGCTACCTTCCTTCCCTGCTTTCTCACCCAAAGTAGAAAAGCAGACTACATTAAGTCTGTTTTTTTTTTTAATTTCAGGATATTATGAGGATACAAATGTTTTGGTTACATTTTATGTCTTTGCCTCACCCAAGTGAGGTTTAGAGGCTTGCCCTTCCCCTCTACAATGCACACCGTGACCATTAGTTGTGAGTTTGCCCCTCCACCCTCCTAATCCCTGGAGAATATTACTACTGTGTGAGCACCGTAGTGTTGATCAGTTTTAAAAAGCTTTTGCACAGTCAAGGAAACTACCATTATAACGAATAGACAGCCTACAGAATGGGAGAAAATATTTGCTCTCTACACATCCAACAAAGGGCTGATAAAAAATCAACAAGAAAAAAAATCAAACAACCCCATCAATAAATGGGCAAAGGACATGAACAGCAACTTTTCAAATGAAGACAGAATAATGGCCAGTAAACATATAAAAATATGCTCAACATCTCTAATTAGAGAAATGCAAATCGAAACCACAATGAGGTTTCACTTAACCCCAGTGAGATTGGCCTCTATCAAAAAAATCCCAAGACAACAAATGCTGGCAAGGATGTGGAGTGACAGGAACACTCTTACACTGCTGGTGGGACTGCAAATTAGTGCAACCTCTGTGGAAAAGAATTTGGAGATACCTCAAAGAGTTAAAAATAGAAATACCGTTCGATCCAGCAATAGCACTATTAGGCATCTACCCAAAAGAACAAGAGACAATCTATAATAAGGACATCTACATTAACTCTTATGGTCACAGGAAATGCTCCTAGATCAGCTTTGTAAACAGGTGCATTATTTCCTCATTAATTATGTTTTTCATTGAGCACCTACTATATTCCAGGCCCCTTGCTCAGCTATGGCTGTACAGTGATGAACAAAACAGACATGGTCTTGCCCTCATGGAGTTTATTATAGTCCACTGAGAAAGATGAATAGTAAGTACAGATGGTACTAAATGCCATATAGAAAAAAGAAGAATGCTATGGAAAAATAATAAAGGAAGGACGCTCTTTTATAAAAGAATGAACGGTGAAAGAAGGCCAACCTGAGGGGGTGTCATTTACGCTGAGACTGGGAGTTGCAACGGCTCTTGGGCAAGAGCAGCCTCCTTCCTCCACCTGACGTCACTCCTTTCTTTCTTCAGTGAACTTTCACCTTCGTGTGTACAAATCACTGTGCTAGGTGCTAAACTGTCTGCTGTCAGTTTACTTCAGTGAACCTGTAGAGGGTAGAGGGAAGCGTTCCTTTCACCCCTACATTGGTAAACAAACAAACAACAAAACAACCAAAAAAACCCATTAAGTTCTAGGGTCAGCAAATGCTCCAATCAGAAATCTGATCTCAGGCGCATACTTGATAACAGAAGATCCAAACACTGCACCTTGGTTCACCGTAGTTAGACAGACGAGGTGGCGTTCACTCCAACATCAAAGAAAGAGCTGATGGAATGGAAGGCCCAGGGTGTTGGTGGTAGAACTGAAGAAGCAACATGGAGTCAAAAAAGCTCTTTTCCTTCCATCCTCCCCACCTACACCCACCTCCCCTGGCCCCCCGTGTTACTAGGAAGCCAGGGTAGATGAAGAAGAATGAAGTGAAATCCACAATCGGGGAGGGAGGCCTTCTGTTTACCAAGTGCTGTGTTAGGTGTTCGTATTCATAATTTCATGTAATTTTCAAAGCAAAAGAAGTCAGAATTTTATTTCCATTTTATAGATGAAGAAATAGTGGGTTCAAGTTAGAGTCTGGATTTAAGGGGGCTCAAGTCTTCCAAGTAGGTCTGTATCCTTTTAACAGAGCCAGGCTGTTGGTGGGCAGCGCGCTCAGGGTTGTCCCCTGTAGTTAATTCTTTTGCAAACATAACACAAACACAGAAAGGTTCATTGAAAGCTCATTGTCCTGTCCAGGTGACATTAGATCCATTGTGAGATTCCCTGAAGTTCTGAGCTTAAGGCCAGAGCTCATCCTCACAGGCAAAAGATAGAGCTGAGTGTGATGGAAAAATTAGCTTTGGCTCCATCCAGGTGGGGCTCCCAGAGCCCCGCGCCCGTGTGCATGAGTCTGAGTGAGCACCGAGGTCGAGCACGTGACTGATGGCCGGAATAGATCAGCCCCGTCCCCGCTTGTGTGCAAATCAGAAATGCCAGAGAATTTTTCCATCGTCTTCCGTAATGTTCATTATAAAAGAGTCCCCAGATGGCAGATGGCTATTAGCTCACTGTGACCTATATAAATGTCAAACGTAAAACTATTGCCCCAGCAAAAATCTCAAAATAAATAACAACAGGAGGGATGAGATTCTGTTGTCATCAGTATTTACAGTTTGTGCATTTGGGCTCTTCCGTTCTCAAGCCAGCACAGAGATGCTTTCACCCCACTAGGGAATTCCATTAGCAAGAGCAGTACAGGAAGTGGAGTCCACAAGAGTAACTCACGCAGATGAAGGATAGCTACCCTTAAAAGGCAAACCGGCAGCTGAGAAGGCGGGGGATGGCTTTGGGGTATTGCTTAGCTCATATTTTAAAGGTTTATCTCTAGATCTGTCTCCTTGAGACCAGGTTCACTAAACCAGAAGGAAAGCTGGCTCCTCTAGCTTCACACCTGGGTAACCTAACGCAGGAACATGCTTCACTAGCAAAGGGAAAATCCCAGATCCCAAGAAATGTAGAGCAAGTTATTTTTGTCTAGGGCTCAGAGAATCAACTTCTTCCTTATTTGCAATTCACAGGGTTTCTGCCTGCCAACTGTGAGCCCCGCAGAGAACTGCTTTCCTCCATGATGTGTGTACATATGTGTGTGGTGTGTACACACACTTTATATACTATACACATACATACAAAAAAGATATATATATATATATAGATATATAGATATAGATATATATCAATGTTTCTAACACAACACAATTTAAATCTGCTTCTCCAGATGAACAACTGGAAAAATGTTCAGTCAATCTGTTCAGTGAATGAAAATCAGCTTGCATTGTCTTGTTGACTTTATGGTATAATGATTCTGTTTGAATTTTTTGCCCACATTTCTAAAGATCTAGATGGTTCTAGGAGCTAAGAAGTTAAACCGGAAAAAATTACCTAGAGCTTGGGCAAAGGACTCACCATGAAGCAACTGAGTAAGCAGTATGATCTACAAGTTCAAAGAGAGGGTGAACATATAATTTACCTTCCAGACTGGGAAATTCTGAGAGTGAGAGGAGGTGCTATTAATAATTTCACCAAGGCGACAGGCATAAACCAGGGGTGTCCAGGCCAAACCAAGACATAAGGTCACCTTATTCAGAGATGATTTATAGACACCACAGAAAAGCTTATTTAAACAGTATGTGTATCTATGGAATAAAAGTGTTCATTATGAGAAATAACTAAAGCAGGAAGGCAGCAATGTGTAATAAAATGAACTTTGTAATTTGACAGCACTTTGTTTTCAAACTGGCTCTCTTTCCTAACTAATTACGTGACCTTAAGCCTCTAATTCTCACTTGAAAAGTGAGAATAAAATACCTTGAAAAGCCATTGTCAGAATTAAACGAAATAAAAAATGTGACGTGTCTAACACATTGCCTGCAAAGAATAGGCACATCATCATTCTTCGCATTCTAAGGAACAGGGAGACCCCTCTACCTCACATCTGTGACATTACATCATCCCTTGGTTTTAAATCAACAGCGACTAAAAAATGCACATGGAACTTAATTTCCAACCGAGCTTTTGCTGACAACGGACAGCCAGCAGACTGCAGCATGGTTCTACATGTATTTTTGTGAGTTCTGCTGTGAGGTAGAAGTCTTTGATCCAAGTGTCGCTTTTGTTTTTTAACTTTTGAAAAAACATGGGAGCATGCCAATGACACCCCAGCCATGGTGGCAGGCCAAGGTTTATACTGGTAGCAGAGGCGTCCTTTCCTAAAGAAACCTCCCAGTTTGGGGAAAACGTCCAATGTGCGAGTAAGTCAGGGACCGTGGATCTCACCATCCATCTATTAATACGAGATCATTTCTGCCATGCTGGGGCTGGGTAGTAAGTACCCCACGTATCCTTTTACTATGTTGCAGAATGTAAAGGTTTTATAGCAAAATGTCAATAAATACTATTTCATTTAAGTTCAGAAAAGCTCCTAAAATGGCCCACCTTCCATTCAGTGCAATGTTTCCTCTGGCTTCTGCTCCCCCAACTCAAGGAACTCACTGGTAGATACTTTATGTGTAAATCCCTCATAACAGCAAAACTGCAATT
The DNA here is from genome assembly GCF_020740605.2 of Lemur catta. Classification (NCBI taxonomy): domain Eukaryota; kingdom Metazoa; phylum Chordata; class Mammalia; order Primates; family Lemuridae; genus Lemur; species Lemur catta. The sequence goes on along the minus strand of NC_059149.1, from coordinate 9,911,131 downwards.
GTTCCATTTGTTCCGTGGGAGTCATATTCCAAAATCCTACTCTCACCATGGGAAAATGTAGCACAAAATTTGTCCCCAAAGGTCTTGTTACTAAAGTCGGATTCATACTCAGCGCCGCTCACACTCTGAAATGAGTTTTGAAGTTAAAGCTCCTTTATTTACTATTCAATATGTGTTTATATAGCACCCATCACATGCCAGCATCATGGAAACAAGAAGAAACTACTCAGTCCAGGCATCCAAGAAGCTCAGTGACTTAGAGAAGGAAGCAGGGATGCATTGCAGCATACCACGTAGCTTCCTTAATGGGATTAAGAACAAATTAAATTGGAGCATAGAGTAAGACGCATCTAGACAGACCAGGGTATGACGAGGTTGCAGAGAGGGGCTGGCGTTTGAGCTGGGATTTCACGGTGCAGTTTGCAACAGGGCCAAGGGTCTAGGAAGAGGGAACATGAGGCTGAGGAGGGGGCCATGCGCTCTGAACATTCAAGCATCACAGCAGAATATGACGTGCAGGGCTGGGGAAAGCTGATAGGCTGGCGCTGTAGGGAGGCCCTGGTCATGAGGGACGTGCTACACTTTGTAAAACGTGCAAGAGTTTATCTTGCAAACCCTCAGCCTTCCGACAGAGCCCTGGATCTGCACAACTCCATTAGAAACCCCTGTCGGCCCTACACTGAGACTGTGTCCTACGTCTGACCACGTCTCACCCCTTCCTGGCTCCCTTCCTGGTCAGGCTCCCACCTTCTCTCACCTGGTGTTCAGGAATCCCCTCTCCTGAACCATCTCTCTGCTCTGCCTTTCTCTCCCATGGCCGACCACCAACGTACCCATCTTACATTTAGTACCTCAATTAAGTTGTGTTGAGCTTCTGCTCAAAACCCCCTGTTATACTCAGGGGACAGGTCTATTTAAGTTTGCACAATGGCCTGCCACACCTGGTGTGACCTGCCTGCTGTCCTCTGCACCTCTGTGATCTCCTGTCCTCCCCGTCCGCTGGCCCACTCAGCTCCAGCCAGGCGTCTCCAAGCTTTGAGACCTCAAGCTTTGGTGCTTCCGTTCCCAGGCCCAACTGTTAGAGTCGTCTTCCTTGGCCACCTTATTTTAAGTGGCAAACCCATCCAAACCTGGCTTTTCCTAGTCTCTTGCCACGCCTAATTTTTCTTATCACTGTCTGACATAGTTTACATTCACTTATTAGTTCCTTTTCTTCCCTTTCTCCTCTGATGTCTACCACGGCTAGAATACAAGCTCTGCGAAGGAGGCGCCCAGGTGGATCTCTGCTCACTGGTTTTCCCCCAGCGCCCAGAGCGGGGCTTGCACAGACTCGACATCTGTAAACACGGCAGAGCAATGGGTGAAGGAGGCCCATTAGGGAAGGGCAGTAGCCAAGCAGACGGCTCAGTGCCTCCTTCTCCTTTTGTCTGTTTCTCCTTCTCCTTTTATCTGTTTTATGTACTGAGCCTTCTTACAAGTTCGAAATGCAAATCAGATTCCACTGCTTAAACAAAGCAAAACAAAACAAAAAAACTCAAAATACAGTTATAAAAGGAAACTCTTGTGTTGGCCCTGAAGAATTCTGAGCAGTGTGATGTGCTTGGACTTGAGGTTGGGAAGCTCACGATGTGCAGATGAGATAGAGGCCCCGGGGCCAGAAGGTGGGAAAAGCAGGCAGGGAGGGTCCAGTCCGCCTAAAGGAGAGAAGCCAAGATCCTGCACTCAAGGGGGGAGTGCGGGAATTTGGGAATGGATGTGATGAGTGGATTTTTAGGAGGAAGAATCCTTCAGCTTGGATGCAGAGCAGGTCAAGAGAAAAAGGATGCTCAGAACTCCTCCTAGTTTATGCCTTAAAAATATCGCATGGAGGCCAGGCTCAGTGGCTCACGCCTGTAATCCTAGCACTCTGGGAGGCCGAGGCGGGAGGATCGCTTGAGGTCAGGAGTTCGAGACCAGCCTGAGCAAGAGCGAGACCCTGTCTCTACTAAAAATAGAAAGAAATAATCTGGACAGCTAAAAATATATATAGAAAAAAAATTTAGCCGGGCATGGTGGTGCATGCCTGTAGTCCCAGCTACTCGGGAGGCTGAGGCAGGAGGATTGCTTGAACCCAGGAGTTTGAGGTTGCTGTGAGCTAGGCTGACGCCACGGCAGTCTAGCCTGGGTAACAGAGAGAGACTCTGTCTCAAAAAAAAAAAAAAAAAAAAATTACACGGAGCGTGTCAGCATCAGGTGAGACGCTGAAGACAGTCTGTAGCTTGTGCAAAGGTCTCAGGGGACAAACAGGTGACAATGTCCATCTAGGCAATTGAATACTAATGGTCCCCAACTTGTGATGGTTTGACTTAACGATTTTTCAACTTTACAATGGTGGGAAGGCAATATGCACTCAGTAGAAATCTTACTTCAAATTTTGAATTTTGATCTTTTCTTGGGCTAGCAATACGCACTATGATACTCTCTCATGAGGCTGGGCCAACTCACCTATGACAAAGCCTACTTTATGACAATGCAATTTATTGACTACTATGCTGAACATATTCTGAGTGATTTTAAGGTAGGCTAGGCTAAGCTATGGTGTTCTATTGGTTTGGGGTATTAAATGCATTTTCGACTTACGATATTTTCTACTTAAACAATGAGTTATGGGGAGGTAGCCTGGTTGGTTCCCAGGTCTAGAGCTCAAGAGAAATATTGAATTCATCAACATTTGGGAGGTAGCTGAAAGCATGACCTAGAGTGAATTATTCAAAGAAAGTGTGTAGAGTGAGAGAGTAAGAGAGCAAAGACACTCATGAGTAAGCACGAGCATCCAGCCAGCATGTGCAGGGACCGTGGTGGGCCTCGGTGCTTATCCCAGCACACAGTTCAGTGGCTGTGTCACGTTATCCAGTTTAGTAGACTCTTCAGGGCCTCAGCTTTCTCATCTGCCAAACAGTAGTAATAATAATATCCATCTGACAGGGCCACTGTGGAATTTAAATGGGAGACAACGTATAGTACGCAGAATATAGGAAGTGTGTATTAACAGTAAATATTAGCTATGAGCATTATTGTTTGTTATCATTATATCGGGTCAGATGAAGCCAAATAGGTCAACACTTACTAGGAAGAACAAAGCTCACAAATTTAAGGAAGAAAAGAGTTGTAGCCAAAGAAGGAGTGGTCAACAGCATGAAATACTGCCGACACAACAAGCAAAATTTCAAAAATGTGAGTCAAATTTAGCAACCAAGGTTTTTGATGACTCCACCCAAAGCAGCACGGAGGGAGTGGTGAGCATGGGAACCAGAGGGACTGGGGTGGGATGAGGACTCCAGCAAACAAGTCAGATGGACTTGGTTTCAAACCGGGCTCAACCCCTCCCCTGCTGTGTGATCTTGGAAAAATTGCCAAACTTCACTGTGTACCATAGTTTGAATATTCGTCCCCTCCAAAACTCATGCTGAAATTTAATCCCTAATGTTCCAGTATTGAGAGGTGGTACCTTTGAGAGGTGATTGGGTCCTGAGGACTCTGCCTGTATAAGTGGATTACTCTGTTCAGGATTAATGGGTCACGTGGGAGTGGGACTTGTGGATTCATAAGAAGAGGAAGAGACACCTGAGCTGGCATCCTCAGCCCCCTCATCATGTGATGCCTGAGCCACCTTGGGACTCCGCAGAGTCCCCACCAGAAAGAAACCTCTCACCAGATGCAGCTCCTTAACCTTGGGCTTCTCAGCTTCCATGACTGTAAGAAATAAACTCCTTTTCTTTATCGATTATCCAGTCTCAGGTGTTCTTTAAGACATTGTGCCTCAATGGCCTCATATATAACATAGGGAAAATATTAAAGTGGGTATGACAGCATCTGGCCAGTGACGGGTGATCAGTGAAACGGTAGCTCTCTCCCATCACTGCTTCTCCTTTCCTTGATAGCGAAAATGGAAAAAGGACCAGCCATTGTGTTTGATGCTGCTTCAAACTCTTCAATCCAGAGATGCATCCATAATATGAAAACAGACATACAGGAAGATAGCATCAAATAACTTAATGATAACAAAATCTGTGTAAGTTATACAAATAATTACGTAAACATTAAATAATCACATTCGGTCAATGTTTTATTTTTCCTTTTTCTTAGACCGGGTTTCTCCACTCAATGGTTACTCTCACAGTAACTAAATGTAATTACAGTGACTGAATAAAGCCCTGAAATGTATTTTCTTTACATTATTCATCAGTGAAACTGACTAACATGCTCACAGCCCTAACTCAAATCTAGCTCCCTTTGACTTCAAAGGACTCTGTTTTGAGTTTGGCCATAAATTGCTATGTTGCCCTAATGAGGAACTATTTATAAGGTTTCTGGGCCCTGCTATTAAATGACCAGTCTGATATTTTTCTTGCTCCAATGACTTCATTTTTCTTAGAGCCAAAAAAGGCTCAGTGGCCTCCCTTCCCTTCTCAAGCATCCTGCTCCTGGGGGCTAGAAGCAAAAGAACGAGAAGCTGCACTTCCCCAACTCCAGAAGAGAATGTAGCATATCCATTTCCTGCCTACCCTCCCTTTGGGGAAAAGAAAAGCCCTTTGTTCTCCTGCTGGTGAGGACAGAGTTAACACAACCCAAAAGAAACACAATAAAATCTTCCCCTTCTCGTGATCCTGGCATGCCTACTCTTCACTTAGATGTCTATTTGCACGATCATAAATTCTGAACTCAGGAGGGTAATCCCAGCCAAAGTCTACATGTGCCGGATACCATAATGTAAACTGCATATGTTGTGAGAAGCTGTTAAATGGAACCAGTGAATGAAAACATGGCCAGCTCGATATTTGGGTCTCTGGATTTCCTCTCCTCTGTGCCCAAGGCCCCTCGCCTTAATTCTAAATTTCTGACATGCCCATAAATAAAAGCATTTTGGCTCCCAGATCCTCTGGGATATTTAGGCACAGCCTCAATTTCAGACCTAAAGTTCAGGCTCTGCTCAGGAGCACCAATGGCCAGGCCCACAGCCCTCCTTGCTCCCAGCAGTCAGCAGACAGTGGGATGCAGCAAAAGTTCTGCAAAGGGCTGCATTTCTGTTCTTCACCATCCCTTCCCCACTGCTGTCTCCCCTCCAGCTCTGCCCTCCTTCCAGTGGGAAGCTGACCCAGTAAGGGGGCACACTGGTTCAGAAGGGCTGAATCCAGGCCACAAAATTAATTTAACACCAATTTAAGCTTCCTTCAACTAGGTTTGTAGAAACTCATCTGAATCATCGCAGCCCTCCTGCCTCCCACCTCCCTGGGGTGGCAGCCAAGTTCTAAGTGATTAAGTATCTTTGTCTGTTTGTATCCTATAAAGGAATACCTGAGGCTGGGCAATTCAAAAAGAAAAGAGGTTTATTTGGCCTAACAGTTCTGCGGGTCGTACAAGAAGCACAGCACCAGCATCTGTTTCTGGGGGGCCTCAAGCTGCTTCCACTCATGGCAGACGGGGAAGGGGCGTGGCGTGTGCAGAGATCAGATGGCGAGAGAGGAAGCAAGAGAGGGAGGGGAGGTGCCAGGCTCTTTTTAACAACCAGGTCTTGCAGGAACTAAGAGAGCAAGAACTCGCTCATTACCATAAGGTCAGCACCAAGCCATTCATGAGAGATCTGCCCCCATGACCCAAATGCCTCCCAGTAGGCCCCACCTCCAACATTGGGGATCAAATTTCAACATGAGGTTTAGAGGGGTCAAATATGCAAACCATAGCATTAAGCAATGCCAAGGCGTGAGTGGCAGACATCTGGACCTTGCTGACTTCCCGGCAGAGGAGCATACACTGCAGGACACATCTTCTGTCCTGATCCTTGGAGACTGGCCTAGACAAGGTGTTGCTAGGCAACTGCCCATACCCATACGGTCCCTTATGTTCCAATCCCTTTCTTAGATTCATTTAAGCTATGATGTTTAGGATTTCTTCTCATATTTCTAGGTCCTTCTCGGTTCTAAGAATTTCCATAGAAATTACTTTTCTGGGCTTGTGTTGCATCCTCAGGCCTCTGCCCAGGAAGCAGGGTCCAGGGCACTCCATGACCTGCTGGCTTCCGTACTTTCATCATTTCCCCCCAGAGCCCAAAATTCACCTCTGCAGCTATTGCCAAACAGCACTCTGTAGTTTAGTAAGAGTTTCACTCAAGAGAGAAGGAAAGATCACACTCCTGGAGGCCAAATGTAGATCTCTCTTAGAGCTAGTAGCCCATGTTTCTGTGATGTGCCGTCCTCAGGAATCACACATCTGATGTCATGTTCTCTTTTGCAACACAGAGGCTGCAACTGATTCAGTAATATGTTTATATGTATATAAAACATACATATAAATACATATATAAAATACATAATATACGTAACTATGTATAATTACATGTATCTGCATATCTGTATATAGATACAGCTATGTATCTTTGGGCAGAGAGAACTGAGGTCTGTCTAATGCTCTGAGTGTAGGGTTTTAATTTCCACTGTGTAGGAACAGGCAACCTTGAAAGTCTGCGCTCATTGGCAGTTCCATTAAAAGAGAAAAAAAATGGGAATATAACTGTAATAAGTTTGAATATTTCATTCAGTGTGAAATATGGATATTAATGTGTTAACAATTTACCTGAGAAGGCGTTTATCTCAGGTCAGGCAGCCAGTGTACATAAACACGCACACACAGAAAGGGAAGTACGACGACGTCAGGGTTCTGAATGTGGGGGTTCCACATGAGCCAATACTGCACTAAATCCCACAGTGCCAGAAAGCTAGCAAGGCTCCTCTCCTCGAGGGCTTCACCCTGCACCCCCAGCCCTGCCCTCTCACCAAGACCCCAGAGCTCAGACATAAGTTTTTCCTATATGTCCTATTAGCACATTAGCACAAAAAGTCCCCATCATGCTCTCAAGCCCTTTCTCGAGACTGCCCAGTCAGCTCATGGAGCTTTGGTCAAGTGGTTAAGTGATTAAGGCCTCAGCAGAATAGGAATAAGAGGATTAAAAAAATAGAATAAATTCATTGCCAAAAAAACATGAAATGACTAGAAAAATATAGAAAGGAAAATAAAAATCACTAATCACCTCACAACCCAGAGCTATCTAGTCCTAATATTATGAGGTATGTCCTTCCAATAGTACACATTTATTTTTTTTCAAATATGTTCAATAAGATTGAAATCAAACAGTTTGGCTCCCTGCTTTGCATGCTTAGCATTTTGTCGTGGGCACTTGGTACCGTCTCAATATTCTTCCCAAAATGATTTTTAATGTATGCTTGGCATACTGTACCTTTATAAAAAAATTTGAACATTCAGGTTACTTACAATATTTGATGACTGTAAATCATACTATAATGATATTCTGATCATGCTTGTGCATAGCTTTAATTACCTCCATTTGAAATATGTCTAAAACAAAACTCAACACTTTCAAGTAGTTTGATGCATGTTGCCAAGTTGCCCTCCAAAAACCATTTCCCAGTATTCTATCAGCCAGCATTCTATCAGCCAGCCCTTTACAAACACTGGTTTTATTAATATTATCTTTAATAATATTAATGAATGAAAATCTTTAAATAAATGAAAACAATTTTTGACAAGTTTAAATTTATTTGATTATTAGTTGTGTATATAGTAGGCTATACAATGACCTCATGAAAGCATCAGGCAGTAATCCCCCAAACATGTAAATATCACCTTATCTGGAAAATGGATCTTGCTGATGTGATTAAGTAAAAGGATTTTGAGATGGGGACATTCTCCTGGATTATCTGATGTGACCATAGAGGCAGGGATTGCAGTGATGTGACCACAAGCTAAGGGGTGCTGGCAGCCACTAGAAGCCGGGAAAAAGATTCTCCTCTAGATCCTCTGACAGGAGCACAGCCCTGCCAATACCTTGACTTTGGCCTGATGAAACTGACTTTGAAATTCTAGACTCGAAATATGAGACAATAATTGTTTGTTGTTTTACACAACCAAGTTTGTGGCAATTTGTTATAGCATTCATAGAAAAACTAATACTCTAGGTTTAACCTATCATATATTTATCAACCACTACATTTCTTCTTCTGTTCAAAATGCCTAGTTATTATATTTCTTGCTCAGTTTTCTATGATGGAGTTTATTATTTTCTTCTGGATTTTTCAAATACATTTGTAGCTTTGTATTTATACACTTCTATTCATACATTTATAGGTCTGTCTACACAGGTGGTGCAAATAGCTCTCCAATATATAATGAACTTTTTAACTTTGTTTATAGCTTTGGGGTGAATATGGATTTTGTATTCTTTATGTTTTAAAATCCTTCAATATGTTCCTCTATAATTTCTTATTTTGCTTTTATGTGATGTCAGAGGGATGCCTGCCTACATTTTCTTCTGGGTCATAAATGATTTTATTTTTTTAAGTTTATCTTTTTCATCCATCTAGAATTTCCTTTGGCAAATGATACGAGGCAGGTATCTAGCTGTTTTCTGTAATAGTTAGCCAGTTGTTCCAGAACTATTTATTCAATAATCAGCTCTACTGATTTAAAGTACTATATCATTTGATTAATTATACACTATGGTCTGTTTCAGAGTCTTTTTATTCTATTCTATTACTGTTCTTGCCTAATTACAGCAGCTTTACAAAATCTTCCAAAATCTAGAAACACAAGTCTCCATATGTATTATTCTTTTTCAAATATTTCAAAAACCTTCCAGATGAACTTTCTAATTACTTTAAGTTAAAAAAATCCTTTTAGAATTTTTATTGGAATTTCCTTAAACCTATCAACTGATTTCAAAACCTAAGCAATTAGGATTCATGTACACATTTAAAATGTTGATATTTTTTAGTAGGAACATCGGGCAAGTGGATGCTAGTAGGGAGAAAGACCCAGATGTGGACAGGGAGAATTGTCCCAGTTGTTCTGGTTCCATACCGGATTTCATCACGCATGTCTAGATACAATTTTTATTCATTGCTTAGTACTCTGAACTCTCTCAAGAAACTTCTAGCATTTCTCTGTTTTCTTTACTCTCTTGTGCAAGCCCTGCTGTGAATATTTTGGATTTTCTAGATCACGACTTTTCACAGTTCTCTTATTCCTTCTATTTATTATTTTTTCCTTTGAGTCTTGGGAGAATTTCTAGGATTTGCCTTCATTTTCACTGATTCAGCTTAGCAGCAGTATCCATGTAACTGTTCACTGCTACATTGTGCCTTCAAATTCCATACTTGCATTTTTATTTTCATTTGGTCTTTTATGATTTCATATTGTTACCTCTCTGTGATATTGTTAGAGTTTCATAAATGCAGCATCTACTTAAGTATCATAGCGCATATACATTAGAAATGTTCAGCAATTTCCCCATTTATTGTGGCAGTTTGAATTTTATAGAAAGAACCTTGCTCTGAATCTACAGAATGTTTTCTTTTCAAACTGCAGAATATTTTTATGCTAGTAGTTTTTCTCTATTTGTGCATTTTAAAAAGGGGTTGTATATGCTTGCTAAGAGTTGAAGATAATAAGGTATTAAAAGCTGACATGGTTTCTATTATAGATTTTGTGAGCCCCTAAAAAAAAAAAAAAAAAAAAAAGAAAACCTTTTCGGGCCCAAAAGAAAAGAGAGAAGTGTAGATTTACACTGGTTTAACCTTACCAGTGCAGGAATTCACCAGCATTTATGGAGATGCCAGGCTGGAGGTAACTTCACAGTGCCTTGACCTTTCCACTGATGAATTTCTCTTGGGGTGAGGTGAGGCAGTCAAAAATTGCTGGGGACCATTCTCCATCCTCTGTTGTCTATGCTGGGATTAAGAATTGGCATCAGGGCCGGGCGCGGTGGCTCACGCCTGTAATCCTAGCACTCTGGGAGGCCGAGGTGGGTGGATCGCTCGAGGTCAGGAGTTCGAGACCAGCCTGAGCAAGAGCGAGACCCCGTCTCTACTAAAAAATAGAAAGAAATTATCTGGCCAACTAAAAATATATATAGAAAAAAAAAATTAGCCAGGCATGGTGGCGCATGCCTGTAGTCCTGGCTACTCGGGAGGCTGAGGCAGGAGGATTGCTTGAGCCCAGGAGTGTGAGGTTGCTGTGAGCTAGGCTGACGCCATGGCACTCACTCTAGCTGGGCAACAGAGCGAGACTCTGTCTCAAAAAAAAAAAAAAAAGAAAAAAAAAGAATTGGCATCAGCCACCTGCTCAGTGCAGCCTTTGGAACCTGACTTGTAGCAAGGACAAACTGATAGCAGATGTCTTCCTGGGCCATCTCATGGTATGTCCAAACTCAAACCCCCACTGCTCAGAACCTTTGGTGGGCAGAGGAATTGGAGAGACTTGATTGGTTCTCTCCAGCTTCCCTGAAACACTATTCTTTCGTATGCAGGGAAGTGCATATCTTCTTGGCCAGATATGGTAGATTTCTACCAACATTTTATCCAGTGAAATTTTCTCCACATTTCTGGAGCTTGCCTTGCACATTTTCCTAGTTTCCAATGCAGAGTAAACCCCACTATTGGCAATCTTTGTAAGACTCTAGAGGCTAGAGGTTACATGCACGTGTTCAAGTTGCCATCTTTCTTGAAAGTTTGAAAACACATATTAGAAATAGGAAAACTCCATATAATCTATTTCTGTTGATGTTGACACCATTCCAACTGTCATCTAGGTATTAAATTTGTATAGTTGCTTTCACTCCTTTTCCCTCCCTATCTTAAAGCAGCCCCTACATGTTTGAAACTCTACTTGCTGTTCAATCTTTCTTTTCTGCTTCCGCTGTGACTAACCTAAACTAAGTCTTCTCTCTCAGGAACCTCATGTTCCAGTTTCTTACCAGTCCTGTTCCCCACCTACTCTATCCGGCACACCTGTCTCAGTCCAAGGTGCACTGTTATAACTCCACAGACTGGTTCATTTATAATGAATGGAAATTTACTTGGCTCACAGTTCTGGAGGTGGGGAAGTCCAAGGTCAAGATGCCAGCACCTCATGAGGGCCTGCTTGCTGTGTTGTAACATAGCAGAAGGCATTACACAGGTGAGAGAGAGCAAGGGGCCAAACTGACTTTCTTAACAAAACCACTGTCGTGATAACAAACCCATTCCCACGATAACAACATAATCCATTCATGAGAGCAGAGCCCGCAGGCCCAAATCACCTTGTAAAGGCCCCACATCTCAACATCATTGCACTGGGGATTCAGTTTCCAACACATGAACCGTGAGGGACATATTCAAATCATAGCAGGGCCCCTGAAATTAATCTTCCCCAAACACCTCGAACTACCAGTGGCTCCCACTCATAATTGGACACCATTCAGATGCTTTTAGGTTTCTCACTGTTTGGTTTCTTCGTATATATAACAATCTTATTTCAATCACTCCCTGACATAAATCATCTTCACTTCCCCGCACTGTAGCTGGAAGAGGCAATGTTCAACTTTCATTCCAACCATTGCATGCTCTGTAACCTGCACAGAATGCCTTCCTCATTCCTCCCTGTTAGACTCTAAGCACCTGGACGATACAGACATGTCTTATGTATCTTCATACATCCCCACTAGCGAGTACCTGGGTCACAGTACTACACAAATGCTTACTGAGCCATATTGACTTCTATCTTTCATATCTTTCCTAGTCCAGCTTGATAGCATCTTCTGTGACATCTGTTACAAATACTCAAAGCTTATCCATCGATCCAAATTCCTGCTTTTTATAACTATTTTTTTAAGTTTTTTCTTTGGGACATAATGTAGATCAATATTTCATAAATGTTTTATTGATGATCAAAATAAAGGATATTCTCTGCGGGATACAAAGATCAATATATACACATTCACACACACAGGCTTATTAATTATGTTATTCAGGACTTACATAACTTGTTTGGTTTTTTTAGTTTGATCTGTAGAAGATGTAGGTATGTGTGCCACAGTCTTCTACTAACATTGTAATTTATCTGTTTTTCCCTCCTTTTCTAAAACTTCCCTTTTTTTGTCTATTTCAATGATACTGTGAGATCAGCTTTCAATCAGATAAGCAGAACAACTGTAAGTCATGGATAAGGGGTTTATTGCAGCCATCAGACAGTATACACTTGTGGGAGGAGCTAAGCAATGCACGTCTGAAAAGAGGATTTGGAGATCAGAGAAGTCATTAACAGGCTCCTTAGAAGCCTAGAGCATCCAGTCATTAAGCGAGGCCGTGCAGAAGAGGGATACATGCAAGAAATCTATAGGTCCATAGCCAAGTGTCTAGCTACAAGCAGTTGGAAAGAAGAATGGGACGTAGAATTGAAGGATTTAAAGACAAGGTGGAATTCTCTGGCCCTTCTGAATCTGTGACCACAGCTAGCAACCATAACCTTCTGCCTCCCAAATCTCATGCAAGTACTTCTTTTGACCCCCCTCTGACTCAGAAGGGGATTCTAGGAAATGTTAACCAAGTTGATGACAAAACAAACCAGCATGGTTCAACCCTCGTCAATTCATACACACATCTTTTAGTTATATTTAATTTCTGAACAATCATATTACAAAAATCATGCTCCACATAAAAATACCCCTCATACAACCTAAAGTAGTCCCTCTTCCCAGGACGAGGATGCCAAAGTCCCCAAAGTCCCAAGTCATTGCATCCATTTGGTGGCCAATGTTTGTAAAATACAAGGGTAAGGAGATGTAAGGAGGTGAAAGGTCAGCCACTATTAGCACATCTTATGTTAGGTGGTAGGGGAATTGGAGAGGAAAAAGCAGAAATAAAGCTATGAGTGTATACACAATATAAAATAATATATATATCTATATTTAAATATATGTAACCAGATATAAGTAGATATATATTTTGTGTCTTTACATAAATATATATTATATAGTTAGATACTATATATGAATATATCTATATATTACAAAATATATAGTTATATATTTTTAGATATAACTATAAATTTATAATCATATATATCTATATATAACCATATATCATATATAGTTATATATAATGTTTATATATATATAAAAATTCACATCTAAGTAAGGGAAAATCATTATTATTAGTGTCTGTAAATGCTTTCTTCCTCTACTTAGTCCATATTCTCTTTCCTTCAGCCGATCATAGTTCCTTGGCTGGACTCAAATCTTTATTTCTGAAGCATCTTCACATTAGGATCTGCACTAATATTAACTATTTTTCACTGTGTTATCTGTTAGTGAGTTCTTTAAAAATCTTATTTTATACCTTAATCTGTATTTTAGTAAGAATTATTTTAGTAAATGTCTACACAAGGTGCCTTAAGCCAAATGCCACTTTGAGTCAGAACTGATATTTTAGAAAACATATAAGGCCTTGAAATGTATTTAATAATCACTGTCTTCTCAGAACTGTACTGGGCTTGGAGAACATAGAAATTCTCCCAGGAGCTCAGATTTAGTAGGAGGTGTGTATAATATAAAGCGGTAATTTCAGTAGAGTGGAATCCATTAATCTGTGGAAGCTGCAGTAATTGGCTCTGCTGGAATACTGAATGGAAATATTACAAAGGAACCAGAATGCTAGTTGGGTCCTGAAGCATAAGAAGGAGCTTCCCAAAGAGACATGTTAGGGAAAAGCAGTCAAGGCCAAAGAGCATCATGTGCACAGGTGAGAAGAAATGAAATTATCAGGTTGGGAAATCAACCTTGATGATAAATAGTAAAGGTATATCAGACAAAAGTTACAAAATAGAAGGGGGTATAGAAATGGAGGGAGTGGTGGGATGTTAATAAAATCATCACAGAAATGGGGAGTCAGGAGAATTCTCCTTTACAGAAGATGATATGGGGGTTTAAGTATAATGTCTGCATTTGCAGATGGACAAAAGGAGAAACTTAGAATTCTTCCTTAAATATATTAAGAAGAAGGGGGAGAGGGCGGGGGAGGTGTGAGCTATGCCCACCCTGGAAAGGTAGGGAGACCGAGAACTATATATGACAATGGTAAATTGAATAAAATAAAGATATGGCATAGTATTTAGATATTTGGCAATAACAAAAAAGGAGGAAGAAATAATTAATGTTAGGTTGACCCAAACTGTATTATACAAACCAGGATGCCTTTGAGAGTAAAAGCAGACACTATTAATAATTATAGGGGAAAAATATGCTTAAACCAGGATTGAATTGGGCAAACTGAAAAGCTGGGCCACTGTCCTAGTCCATTTTGTGCTGCTGTAACAAAAATACCACAGACTAGGTAATTTACAATGCACGGAAGTTCATTGTCTCACAGTTCTAAAGGCTGGGAAGTCCAAGATCAAGGTGCTGGTATCTGGTGACGATCTTCTTGCTGCATCTTCACATGGTAGAAAGTGGAAGGGAAAGAGAGGGCAAGAGAGATCTAGCGGGGGCGAAACTCATCCTTTTATAATGGTATTAATCTTATCCATGAGAGCAGAGCCCTCATGGTCCTCTCAAAGCTCCCACCTCTTAGTACTATTACAAAGGCGATCAAATCTCAACATGAGTTTTAGAGGGAAACACTATGCAAACCACAACAGTCACCACATATGGAAGGGAGCAGTTGCTTAGCTTTTCACAATCTTTCAATTTTTTTTTCTGTATGCATTCTTTTAATTGGGACAAAAAAAAACAACACTTGCCTTTTTACTTGTGCATACATCCAAATGATGGGACTCTCTTGTCTGTCTGTGCAGTGTGGTTGTGAACTCCTGGAAAGCAAGAGTCACGTCTTATGCATCTTTCTGTTCCATGGGGCTAAAGATAGAAACTGGTGCATTTGCTAAATTAGCAAATGTGACTTCTCCTTCTGGGTTCCTTAATTGGCTTTCACATTCTATGGTTCATTTTTTTTTAATTAGTCAAAAGTATCTAATAGGTATGGGTCCTGGAGATAGAAAACAAACATCCGCTACCGAAATTACAAGGATTATATGAAAGGAACTCTGCTTTCTAATTGTCCAAAACACAAGGACAAAGGTTATCTCGTTGGATCTTCACAAGAACTTTACTTGGAAAGATCGTGCTATATTCATCTTGCAGATGAAGAAGATGAAGTTCAGAGAAGTTGAGCAACTTGTTAGGAGTCATGGAAATTTTTAATGGTAGAGCTAAGCCCAATTCTCAAGAACTTTAATTGCCATCCCTGTTCTCAGCGCATTACCACTCTGTCTCTCTAATGAATCATTTTTCCTCTTCACTGAAGAGTCCTGGCAAGACCTGGATTTCTAGTTGCAGACAACAAACTCTGCCTGCACCTTTTCATATTCTTCGCCTGCACTGGCTCCTTCTCATTCTACACTGCCAGTTTCCTATGATTGAAATTTGAAAGCATGTAACTGTTAATCTAGGAGTGATTAAAGAGTTTCATTTCTCGGAAGAGTCAGTACTCATCATCAGCTATGATGAATGAGCCCCTAACATCCCCTGATCCCATTATATTGTGATTAATTGTGCCAGTTTAAGTCAATAATTCATTTGTTAAAAATAGGCCTGCAAAGTATCATTTGTCTCATGGGAGATATCAGAATAAAAAAAAATTCATTTGATACTTCTCATTAAATTAGTGTTGGAAGTTATATTGAAGAGCCCTGTTCATCAAATACTTATTGCAGGCTTATTTGATAAGAAGTTGTATTTGTCTAAAATTACGTCTGCTAACTGTCATAATGGTCTTCATTTTCCCTGTTAATAGAAAGAATAAAAAGTCTAAATACGTGCATGACTGGAGAAAAGGATGGGGCTTGAGACTGGGATTAGACTATTTCCTAAATAAGGTTTTTTAAGAAAATAGGTATAAATGATGCTCTGGTTTTTATTGCATTAAAATATTCTTTTAAAAGAAAGTGAGAGAAATGTTGAGTGGGATATCTTCCTCCTGGGCTTGGAAACTGTCCCTGGAGGTACCAAGATGTATTCCTAAGAGTGGGATTTTCTCCTCTCATCTAGAAATTATTATAAATGTAGCATCTGGCCTCCTAGGGCCATTAAGACATTTTAGGCTGTGCTTCTGAGAGAAGATAGAAGTGAGGACAGCCTCACTGCAAGTGACACTGGTCACCGTCATGTGAAACACGGGATTCGTACCTGGACTGCAGTGGTGTGACTCTAACACATGGGTCAGCACCATGGGGGTACGAAGCCAGGTGCTGGATGCATATTAAGAACTTAATATTTGATAGAGGAAAAGAGAAAGAGAGAAAAAAAAAGCAGATGGGAGAAAAAGAAGCAAGAGGTAGGTGGAGTAAGAGAAAAAAATGAAAGGACAGAGAAAATTGGCTTGTCCTTAGAAGGAATTGTGCTTTATGGAATTGTACAGTTCCTAGGGGCCAGTCCTGAGACTGGCTACCTGAGGGCAACATGGGAAGAGTTTTTAAATATCAGAAGCATAGGCCTTGCACTCAACTTCCCCCCACCCCAAATTCTTCTCATTAGGCTTGAGATGATACCCAAGACAATGCGTTTTTATAATGCTCCTACGGTGACACTGCTGTACAGTCCATTTTCAGGAGTCAAGAAGAATGCTCAGTGGAATGGAGCAACGCCCGGTGCTGCCTGGGTGGGAGGTGCTGGGTGGATGTTGCTAAAATAGGTCCCAAGCCACTGTGGGTGACAGAAATAGAAATAATTGTGAGAAAAATGCAATGTGGTATAAATATAAGGGGTTACCTATACACATGTCAAGCAAGAGAAAAATGCAATTTTCGAAAAGAAGTCCTTGAAACCCTTCCTCATCGTAGAGGAGGGGCTAAGTTCCTCTTAGGCTCCCTGCATGGTTCTGGTTACGCAAACGTAACAGTCATCTCATCATCCAGCCGAATCGAAACCAGAAAATGCTTCTGCTATTTTCTCTGATGCTTCGGAAGAGAACAGGGATCCTGAAGTGGAGAACAAAAGAGTAATTTGGAGAAAGTTTTAGAGCGATGGTGAAAGTGTCCCCAACCCTTGCCAATCATAGGTAGCAAGGACCAAGACATTTTCTGAAAACTTCCCTGTGGCAAGAAGGCTGAAAACGTGGTTTCCGGTTTCGTGTTATTTTGTGCTATGCTGTAGGGCCCTTCACTTCCCCTCCAAATATTGCTAAGTCTACTGTACACAAGAGCACTGGGCTCACGGTGTTGCTGGATGAGTAAAGAAGGAAGGGTACGTCCTCACGGGGTGGGGAAGTGCCATGTGCAAGGGACAGCAGTTGCAGGAAGTTAAGGAGAAAGTAGAGGCAGTGACCGCTTTCGGAATAGGAACCTGGTGCAGAGGCGATGGGACAAATCAAGCTTGTACGACTCCTCCCTTTAAACCTGGAAATTCTGGCTTCTTTAAAAATATTTGGAAGGGGACTGGAATTTTCACAGTGGGCTCATAGGTAGGTTTCTGTTACCTGTAGAATTTTTATACAAGAAAAGCCTTTTACTTCTTCTACTTGAAATTCTTTCCCATGGGAGCAGCAACAGGATAAAGAGATTATCTGAGAAACCCAGAATCTGCCTTTTCTATGTTTCAACCTCCTTTGGGGGCATTTCAGTGGCCACTCCTCTTTCCTTATAATAAGCTCAAAATCTCCTCTTGATCCAAAAGAGGTAAGTCACAAAAAATATGAAACATTTATCTAATATTTCCCTTTAAAGACTACCATTTACACTTAACCACATTTCACCCATTTTTACGTGTTTGACAGAAGCGGGAGCACTGCCAGCATCTGTACTTCCCCTCGCCAATTTAAGCCCCAGGCATGGAACTATTAATGCATGAATTAACAATGCTATTTGCACCACCCACCGTGGAGAAAGATGCTGTAATTCTTAATGGACCTTAGAAATGCCATTGACCTAACTTACTCTAAATATTTCTTGAGACAAGTCTGTAACTTTAGTTTTATTGTTTCCCTCATATAGTAATCGAATTTGGGCAAAATCTAACCACAGACATCTCTAAATAAGAAAAAGGATTTTAGAATGTTGGAGCTAAAAGCAACTTCAAAAATCACCTGGTGGCCAGGAGCATTGGCTGACACCTGTAATCCCAGCACTTTGGGAAGCCGAAGCAGGATTGCTTCAGGCCAGGAGTTCAAGACCATCCTGGACAACATAGCAAGACCCTCGTCTCTACAAAAAATAAAAATAAAAATTAATGAGGCATGATAGTGCATGCCTGTAGTCCTAGCTACTGAGGAGGCTAAGGCAGGAGGATCACTTGAGCCCAGGAGTTTGAGGCTACATTGAGCTATGATGGCCCACTGCACTCCAGCCTGGGCAACTGAGTGAGACCATGCCTTTAAAGCAAAACTAAATCATCTAGTGAAAGCCCTTTTATTTTTGAGATGCAGAATTAGAGGCTCATAAATATGAAGCAATTTAACTAAGATTATAAATTTCTTTGGTACCAAGTCTAAGATCAGAATGCAGAAATGTCTTCATTCATTGATAAATATTTGTTACAGAAATTCCATGTGCCAACCCCTTTCTGATTTAAACACTGATTTAAAAAACAAAAATGAAAAGATATCGTCCCTTGGCTCAAGCTGCTTATAGATAAGAGACAAATGTATAAAGAATTATCTTTTTAATAAATATAATTTTCAATAGTTAATTAATTTATTTATTTAGAGATGGGGTCTTGCTATGTTGTCCAGGATGGCCTCGAATTCCTGGGTTCAAGTGATCTTCCACAAGGCTCAATTTTCAATAGCATGAATTTCAGTCATTTAATCTGCCAGGGGACAGATGGGGAGGAGGGTGGAGAACATTGTGGCATTTGGGTCACAGTGATCACACCTCCTGTCCCTTAAATCACAGTAGAGATGGTGTGTTTCTGAAAGCAACAGTAGTTGATGTCTTGCTCACATTCCAAACTCCTTTGGGTTTAAAGCAAAGGGTGCAAAGACTACATGGGTCAGTGAAGTCCTGAGCTCAGGAACCTCTGTAGTTTGATAAAGATGGAATGGGAGGATCAGAAGTCAGAAAACCACATTTTTTAAGGCTGTGCAGGTTAATATTACACTGAAAACACCATCAAGCTACTGAGAATATATATATCCTAACCTCAGGGTGGGAAATTAGACACCCAGGCATGCCCCTGCAGAGCAAGTCCGCAAATCTAGGTGCTTAAATCTCTTCTGGATCCTGGATTCCTCTGGTGCATAATTGGCACCACAATAGTTCTGTGGTGCCTGGCAGGTATTTCACAGCTCCTAAATCAGACTACCTGGGATCTGCCCAAGCAGGCCTTCGCACCCTGCACAGTGGCCTCATTGTCCGGAAAGAACCTGCCTGTGTATTGACAGGGCTCTGAAAACATACCGTCTCCTTCCCTAGCCCCACCAAGAAACCATAATGCTGCAAACCTCAGGCCAGAATAGATGACTGCCACAGAGGAGTTGTGGGACCGAGCTTTCATGACGGAGAGGCAAGATGCATCTGTCAGGAGTGGGGCGGTGGAAATGCATCAGTCCAAAGGCATGGGGAGGCCTGTGTGGTCACTTACCCACTTGAGCAGACAGAACTTGACTGTGGCCATCTGGTCAACTTTCTGGAGGCATTCAGCCAAATTGCCCTAACTTTTGGCTCCTACGCCCAGAGAGGAGATGGTCTGAGGTTTCTAGATGTTTCTTGAGATTATAGATTGCATGATCCCATGGGTCATTTTCAACATACCCCATGTGCAAAGGAAAGTTAGGATAACTGTCTCATTTAGAGCAAGAAACAGGTGTGAGGATGAAGTGATCCAGTTCTCTCTTCCCCTAACAACAATCATTGCTGGGAAGGAAAGGATGTGTAGATGCGATGGTGAATAGATGTCATGGAGCATGTGTTTGGTTAGCGCAAAAGCAGTTATGTGTTGCCCTTTTTAAATTAGTGAAAGAAGAGCCAACAATTATACTTTCAGAATAATTAAAGGTTAACTTTGCACATTTCATCTGGATGCCTTTGAGGAGACCTGAGACTCTTGATTGTGACACTTGTCAGTCTCTCTCGTGGATTCAGCTGTCAGTGGGGAAAAGTCCACACATCCGACAGCATCCAAGGGGCTCCTGCCTGCTCATGGCCTTAGACTAAGACACACGGTGTCTTGCTTCCTTTCCTTTGATACCATCTAGCCCTACGCTGTCATTTCACAGACGAGGAAACTGAAGCTCAGAGGAGTGACCTGACTTCCAAGGTGACAGGGCCAGAGCTAGCACAATATTCCAGCCCTCCAGTGCAAAGCTTTTCATCTATGACAGTGATTCATTCGGGGGTACAACTGGATCGATAGCCAGCTCCACACTCAACGGCATTGGTGGGGAGCTTAACAAAGAGGGAGATGAACAATACAGAGCAAAGTGTTGACCCTAGTGTTCTACCCGCAGTTTAATTTAGAACAAATGTGCTGTGGTCTCGCGGAACTTCGGCGGAATCAGCCTATGACATGGGAGGGACAGGGAGTGGGGAAGGAGGGTTGTGTGTACGTGTGTGCACGTGTCAGGGTGTGCTGGGGACGCGTGGGCGGACCTGGAGACAGGCCAGCACCACCAGAGGGGCCTTTCCTCATAGAGCTTGATTTTCTCAGCGTCCCAGGGAGCCGAGAGGCAGAGAGAAGGCCTGAGTCTCTGCTGCGTGTTTACCTTCCAGCGGGCTATTTTACTGCTTTCCTGTTCTCCTCCCCGTCTGTTTATTCAGGTCGGGTCCACGCTCGGGGGATGAGCGTGGGAGGAAATTCACAGCCATGTGGTGGGGCCTTGGTGCCTCTTCCGAGACTTCCAGGGCTGGGCTACACACCTTCCTGTCTGCCAAGCTTGCCCCCAATGCTGTCAAGCAGGGAGTTGGCCACTGACCCACACCTGTCCTCAGCAGCCAAGCTCTAGTGCCCGTTAGCTTTGAGACGAGGCATGCATCGTGGCTTTAGTGAATATTGTGCTAAGGGAAAAAAACGTTTAAAAACCTGTCATGGGAAGAATGCTAAAATTGCTGCTTTGGTACATCTTGACGATGACAGAACAAAAAGATCTCCATACGAGCCTGGCCTTATGTTTTACGTTTGTGTGTAAGATGCCTGCAGTTCTGCCTAACTGCCTTGTACCCGGTCTTTACCGCATCTACAAAAAGAACCGGGGTCTCTTCTTGGAAGCCACAGTGTTTGGAAAGGAGCTAGTAAGTACCGAGTACTTTCCATAGGCCAAGCTCTGTTCTTAATACTGTACGTGTATTAACCTCGTTTTATTGTCATGGGAATTCTGAGATCTGAACTCCACCGAGGCTCAGCCAATGCTGGAATCCGAGTTTACTGTCTGTGCACCCTGTGCCAATAAAATGCCATCTTTCCAGCTGGAGTGGCTCAGCAAGAAAGTGTGATTGAATGAGAGATTCCTGTGTCACCATGTCCTAGAGAGGGGATCTAGAGCAAGTCACTTTACTCTGTTTATATCAATTCCTCAGCACATAATAAGGAGAATAACAATGACCAGCACCTCCCACATGGGATGGTTTTGAGAATCTGATGAAATGTTCAGCGAACCATAAAACATTATGCAAATATTACTAGTAGGATGGGCGTTTCTGCTCTTGTGGTTTTTTTTGTGTGTTTTTTGTGAGGTTTTTTTTTTGGGAGGGATGAAGACTTGCTCTGTCATCCAGGCTGGAATGCAGTGGCTCCATCATCGCTCACTGTGTCCTTGAATTCCTGGGCTCAAGTGATCCTCCCACCTCAGTGTCTCAAGTAGCTGGGACTACAGGTATGCACCACCATACCTGGCTAATTTTTTAAAATTTTTTAGAGACATGGTCTCACTATGCTGCCCAAGCTTGTCGCAAACTCCTGGCCTCAGCATTGGCTTTTTTTCTCATTGATGTAAAGATACTAAAAACATATGAACTATATATAAGGTAAACATTTTCAAGTCAGTAGAAGGAAATCAAAGACTAACTCGGTCCTGATGTGAATGCAAATACAATTAATTCCATGAAATCTCCTATGACAACCATCTCACATACCCTGTGCTTCTTAACATCAGTGGTCCTCAGCCAATCACATCCGATGTCCCTTTTATATTTATATTTTAAACCATTCCTTATTACCCTGAAAGGAAATTTATAAAAGATATAATCTACCTAGACACATAATTTTAAAAATCATGTAACACTTCATTTTAGTAATGTAAAGGAAAAAACCAAGGGAAGGACTACAATATGTGAATACTCAGGCATGACTTCCCTGGTAGAAACCATGTAGTACTCAGATGCCTGCTCTTCTATGTGCAATCATCAGGAACATAACAGCCATGAATGCAGACTGATGCTGGTGTATTTTATAGTGATTTAAATAACACATTGTCATTGCTGTTAGTGACATATTTTCTAAAATAATGAACAACTCTTGGTGAAGTTCCAAATAGAAGTACTATGTTCTGTCAATTTCCAAAGCTGATGTTTTACTGGAAAATTTAGAAAGTATTAAAACAATGCAAAAAATGTTTTTGTATTTATACATAATATAGACTTAAGGTCAGATCATTCTAAATAGGTTTTTCACTCAACTGTGTGTCCAATGGGACATTTGAGAATTGCATGTGAAACAGGATAATTCTTTGATGTATGGGGTTGACCGGTGTATTGCAGGATCTGTTGCTCTTAGCGCCACCCACAAATGCCAATTATGGTGGTGATCAAAAACACAAACCAGATGAACTCCCAACTCCCCAAGGGGTAGTAGCTCCTCCCCACCCTCGCCCCACATTGAGAGCCACCACTGCACAAGGGTCCTTGTACTTCAGTCTGAGCTCACCTTCTCTCCCCGGATCACCAAGAATATCTCTCTCCTTTGTTCTTCTTTCTCTGTGTCTTACAGTCTAAACACTTCAGCTTAACCCAACATATCTTTCTCTCTTTACCTAAGTTCTTTACTCTTAGCCTGGCAAACTGGGTTCTCTTTGAACTGTTTTGCTTCCAACCCATAGCCTGGGTTGATTCCTGGAGGAGAGAGCAAGGCTTAGAATTAGTTCTTAAAACTAGAAAGTAACATGGGAGTCATTTAGTTCAACTCTCATTTTACTGGTGATCAAGCTGAATCTTAAAGATGTGCAGCGACTTACCTGAGGTCCCACAACTAGTGAGCGGTAGATTCAGGACAAGAACATGAGCATCTTCTACTACCCCATACCATGGTCTGCCTTGCTCAATAAACCAATAAACCAAGCAACAAACACTTATTAACATCACACGTAAGGCAATGTGTTAGGAATTCCTTAACCTTCCTGAGTTTAAGGTAAAGTGGGAAGGATAGGAAGTGGCAATAAAAACAATGATTCAGTTCAACAAAGTACATGTCTTGTGTTCCAGTTTTGTCCAAGCTTTGTGCTCCATGACTCAGGAGATACAAAGAGTACCTGCAGCTTCAGCTGACACTTTAGAGCAGGTGGTCTGGTAATGCAATGAGACCTCACTATAACACGAGGCAGAATGAAATATGCAGGTGCCACATGGAGAGATGCAAATTCTTTATAAGGGGGAAGGATGTCAGGGAAGACTTTATGGTTGCATTTGTGATGGTCTTAAAAGAATGGTGGGAATTTGTCAGGTGAAATAGTGATGGTCAATGAGAAAGCTCTTGGGGAAATTCATAAACAAATGACCAGAGAGAAAAGAAAAAAAAAAACCACAAGGTGAGCTTTAGGAATAAGCAGTTTGGTTTG
The DNA here is from genome assembly GCF_020740605.2 of Lemur catta. NCBI lineage: Eukaryota > Metazoa > Chordata > Mammalia > Primates > Lemuridae > Lemur > Lemur catta. The sequence continues at coordinate 9,887,510 of NC_059149.1, read as the reverse complement.
ATGGAGCCCAAGAAATTCTAGAGTGGTTAAACCAGACAAGGTCTGCAAGGCTAAAGTTAGCAATTTCTTGAAAGTCAGGCTCGAAGTGTGCTCTTAAATCAATGGGCAATGGGCAATATTCTAATTGTCAGTTTACTTAACAGCCCTTCCAAACCCTATGTGTTAGTATCAGGGGCTACTCAGGCTCATCCATGTTCCTGATTTCTTCCTCTTCTGGCTCATTTGTTGGAGTACATTTCCCAGCCCTGCGCATTCTGTCCATGAAATGCGGGCAAAAGCGACGTTTACCACCTCAAGACCTGGCCTTGAAACCGTCTCATGCATTCCTTATCCTGCTCCCTCTTCTGCCAGCTGAATTCAGTTGTTTCCAGGGAGGTCTCCAAAGCCCTAGAAGATGATAAAGCCACCAGGTAGAACAGCTGGGCTTCAAACAGCTGTGTAAAACACAGCACACCCTCCCACTGCCTCAGATTTGCACTGGCTGTTACTCTACTGCAATGGACCACTGAAACTTTGGAATTGTGTATCATGGCAGTGAGCTGATAACTCTATGTGAATTATATTGTATCTTATTTGATCTACCTATCTATAGGGACTTGTACAAAGTAGCAATGCAATTAATTTGAGAAGGAAATGATTAAATAAATTATTGAATGAATGCAGCCATGAACACAGTTGATTTTAGATAACAACATTCAAATGATAGTATGAAGGTAGAATATGTTGGAATGAAGAGAACCAAGAGGTAAAGAGATTACTTAGACAACACTTGTTATCTGTTGTGTTTTTGATAGTAGCCATCCTACCAGATGTGAGGTTACATCTCATTATAGTTTTGATTTCTAGTTCCCTGATGATCAGTCACATGGAGCATGTCTTTATATACCTGTTAGTCATTTGTATGTTTTCTTTGGAGAAATGTTTATTAAAGTCCTTTGCCCATTGTTTAATTGGGTTACTTGGGTTTGGTTTTTTTTTAAAGATTGAATTATAGGAATTTCATATACATTTTAGATATTAAACATGTATCAGAGATACACTTTGCAAATATTTGCTTCTATTCCATAGGTTCCCTTTGTACCCTTTTGATCGTTCCCTTTGCTGTGCAGGAGCATTTAGTTGGATGCAGTCCCATTTGTCTATTTTTGCTTTTGTTGCCTGTGCTTTTGGTGTCATGTCCAAAACACCATTGCCAAGGCCAATGGTTCCCTAAGTTGTTTTTCAGGAACTTAGAGTCAGCTCCTTGTCCAGTCTAAGCCGGTTGAGATCACCAACAGCAGGGCCTGTGCGAGTGTCACACGGGTGACCTTTCCATGTTAAAGTCTGGAAACTCCGCCCTCAGGCCATGCAGACGCCCCGCCATGTTCTGGACACGCAGGCCGGGAAGAGGAACGACACCTCCCCACCCTGGCCCTGATCACCGACCACCAATGTCCTCTCTTCTTAGCTCCAGTCCCTTTTCCCAGCCTCAGACCACCCTGCGTCTCCACCCCACATACATCCCTAACTCCCACTTGTGGGGAGGCAGATTTGAGCCCTATTCTCCTGTCACCTCACTCTGTGCCACATGAATAAACTCTCTGCAGCAAACCTTGCCGTCTCGGGGTTTGGCACACCATGCAGTGAGGAAAACGGACCTGGTTTGTAACAGAACCAGAATAACGCAGATCCCCGGAGCTATAGAAGGAAGATCCTCAGCCAGGCACAGTGTAGAGAGCGAGGGAGGAACAGGGACACGGAGACAGAGGTCACCTGTGGGATTGGTCTCAGGGGAGGCAGAAGCATGGGGTGAAGAACATGGGAAGAAAGACCCCAAGGGTTAGGAGACAGTGACGGTCTTCCCTCTGCAAGAAGAGCAAAGCAAGAGAGGATGAGCAAAACAGCAGAGAGGAGGCAGGGAGGATTAGAGGCTGAGTCCTCTCTGGGGAGCGAAAGGAAAGGCAAAGTCGTGCACTTGAGCGCTGCAGAGGGAGCGGACGCCAGGCGGGGAGGCAGCTGTCTTCAGAATGCCACAGGAAGCCAGCAGGAAATGAGCGATGGGCAAGATCCTGATGGAATTAAAAGGTGCTTGAATGAAACGAGCAAGGGGAGGTGAACGCAGGGAGGAGGTTATGGTCTCAGAAAATGTAAAAGTTCAAGATCTAAGTAGGGGAGGAATTCGAAATGAGGATAATAATCATCAGAGTGAACAATGATTACAGTATTAAAGTGCCAGGTAGTATCCTAAGCAATTTCTATGTAGTATCCCAGCAAATCCTTCCAACACCCCAGTGAGGAGAGTGTTATCATTATCGGATTTTATAGATGAGTATTAAAGAACAAGATGGATAAGCCATTTGCTCAGAGGCGCACAGTTAATAATGACAGGTCTAGAATTTAAACCTAGTTCTATCAGCCCCGGTGAACATCATGCCAGGCTGCCCAAGGTAATCATTGTTGCCACTCAGGTGAGCAACTCCACGCAGGTGGGCAGGTGGGACAGAATTCCCTGAGGATGTGGAGCCTGCCTGTGTCTGAGTACAGAGCTAGGAAGATGATCGATTTTGATGTTGGAGACTCTCAGACTTTAGCAAAGAAAGGAAGGCTGTGAGCCCAGGTGCGGGGCTCACTACGGAAAGCAAAGGTGTAAATGAACGATGCTGTGTGGATTTCAACACCAGCAGGCCTATTGGGTAGTAGTCACAGAACAATGGTAGGGAGAAGTAAGGGGAGAACGGACATGCCAACCCCACCTTCTGTCCAGTTACGGGACAGAAACAAGAGGATAACAGAGGAATACATTGAGAGGCTTCCAAGAGAAATGATGTCTTCAGAGCAAACGCAGGCCTCACCTAACACTAGGAGGTGGAAAATACGTAAAGAATTCTATGGCAAGATTTATGAGTTACTTTAAAAATACAGAGTCCCGAGGCATAGGATGCACAGGTTCAAGTAGGACAAATGTAAGACAAGAGGTCAAGGCTCCTGGGTAGGAATAAAAGCAAGAGGCCAGGTGGAGACAGGGGGAAATTTGGGATTTAAGACTGTAACGTCAATGACCAGAGCTGGGGAAGAAGGGGTTGGGGCAGGGACGGAAATCAAGGAACGCAGGAGAGTTGGTTTTCCGTGGTGGCCACCAGGGGGCGCTCCAGCCTCCTCCTCCCCCACCCCCCCACCTCACATGGGCAAGGTGAGGTGCACAAGCTGCCAGCCCTGTAAACCTAGTTCAAAATCTGAACCTGTTTACCAGTTGTAGGACTAGGACGAGCCACAGAGTCCTTCTGTTAAACAGAGATGAAGAAACGGAGACAATGACGGTAGTTGTGAGGATTAACACATTACCTGCCACGTGAGTCGTATTTAATTCATGCTAGTTTTGAGCCCGGGGCCTCATGAAGCATATGTAACTCACGTCTCTTCACCTTGGCAGCCATGAGAACTATTTTCAAGTTGCATATAACTCATGCACAGAAAACAATAAGTAAAAACAAATATTTTATTAAATTAAAAAGGATCGTTTTGTTTTCAGAGCTTTTATTCTATTTCCATAATAAAACACTGTGGCCCCAAGGGGGAAAAAAATTTTTTCTAGTGTGGCTGTTAGTGTGTTAAATGAGATGCTACATAGTCTTCCCGGAAGAGGCTTAGCACGGACCAGAAACAAGGCCAGAGCGCCACCCGCCTGGTGTTCAGTATGGCGAGGGCCCCGACTAGCTGTCTTCGGCTCTTCCCTTTAGGATGTGCTCTTGGGGACTGTCATTCTCTCCAGTACTGCTCTGTGGCTCCTGTCGTAAAAACAGGGTGAAGCTGCCTCTGGTTTTCTTTTTCAAGAAGAACCCATGGACAAGAACTCCAGGATCAGGAACTCTGAGTCTCTCCAGGCCTTTGGATGGAATCCCCTCCTTCCTTGGGGCTGTTTCTCAGCGTCTGTGGTGGTTGTCCCCACGTGTGCTGGTTTGGGATAAACATAAGCCCTTCCAGACCCGCTGACAAGGGCTGGACAAACAGCGGGAGCTTCCTTGAAGGAACTACTCACAGCGACAGTGCCCCGTGTGGGGCCCGGGCCCCTCATTACCATTTTATTGTGTTTCTCTTCTCTACACCCTGAGGATTTTCTCTGGAATAAACATAAGACCAGTTACTTTAGACATAAAATGTGCTTTTCATTAAACCCCTATTCTGGCCCTTCCAGTCCCAAGAAGGCATTTCCTGCCTGGTCTAATTGGGTTTCAAGTTATCAATGATACTATTTCTCTACGAGGAGACAAAAGTATAGAGGACATCCCTGTGTCCTGCTAAAAGCCCTCCTGCCACCGGCATGCAAGGGAACTTCCCTGTGGGAAGCTATGAGGAAAATACCAGAACAAGAGGGAAGGTTCTTCAGACGCTGGAGAGAAAGGCTCTCATTATCCTTGTGGACCCTAGATCCACATTCCTTCCTCTTACCCTCATCCAAACCTTCTTCCTCCCCACCGAGGTGCCCTCCCCAAACCTATCAGCCAAGGGAAATACGTGTTCAAGACTGGAAAACAGGGCCTCTTAGCCTGCCCAAGTTGGAGGCATCTAGAATTTTTCCCAAGAGCAAACTTACCAGAGTTCTCTACAGAGACAACCCAAGCGAACGCATTCCAGAGCCAGCCAGGCTCCGGGGCACTCCTGCCCAGCAAGAAGAGAACCACGGTTAGCACAAGCCCCGGCCACACAGAGCCCCTGACTGTCCCTGAGCAGGGGAGCTTACAGTCATGCAGGGAACTTCTACAACTTCTGAGATACGGTTCCCACACCAGGGACTGGATGTGAATGCTGTGCTATGAAACCCAGTCACCGGGGTCTTCTAAAGCTTCTCAGAGGCAATCAAAGGAGCAGCCCAAGTTGAGAACACCATTCCAGAGTGGTGCTGTCCAATACAGCAACTCCTAGACAGGTAGCTTGCTATGGCTACTTAAAGTTTAATTAATTCAAATTAAATAAAGTTTTGAAATTCAGTTTCTGAACTTTACTTGCCATATTCAAGGGCTCAGGAGCCGCGGGTGAGTGCTGTGTTGGAGAGTGTAGACAGAGAACGTTTCCGCCATCACAGAAAGTTCTATTGGATGGAGATGTTCCAAATCATCACAGTGGCCTAAGTCAAAGCCCCTCAGCTCTTCTACTGACCTTGAAGATTGCTTTTTCCTAGTCTAATTGTCTCCCCCTCTCCCCGAGCTACAAACCTCACAGCAAGTTCCGGTGTGTAAGCCTCCTCTGCCAAGAGGCCTCCTTGGCCACTCGGGGTGAGAACAAAACTGAACCACGCGGCAGGGACTTTGCATTCACCGTCACCCTGTAAAAGATGACATTCGGAGATTCCCTGACCTGCCCCAAATCACACAGCGGAAGGGAAGTCAGGATCTCAAACCCGATCTGTTCCCACCAAAATGCCACCTTGCTTGCTCAGCCCAGCCCCTCCTCCCGGGAGGGCTGGCCCCGTCAGAGCTTCCTCCTCCAAAACGAAAGGCCCTAAAACCCACTCTGCCCACCACGGGCTTTCCTCGCCAGCCGCTCTTCCTGCTCAGCACATTCTGACCGCGTCACTGCTGCCACCTCCAAGGTCAGGTCCTGCAAAAAAGGGACATGAATTCATTGCGGTCAGCTTGCCTTGTCATGGCCAAGAAACAAAGGGAAGTGCCACCCTTTGCTTGGCTGGTGAGACCGCTGGCAGGGGCCTTTCTGATCAGAACGTGGCGTGAAACTTAGGAGCAGACCCTTACAGGAACACAAAGAAGGGAACCAGCTCGTGCAGCTTTTAAGATAGAAGCTTCCAGGAGAGAGGCCACGAGTTAGGGGTTCCTGCGGTGCCCTGTAGCCTGAAGCAAATTGTTTTGTATCTTTTTAGTACCTGGGAGAAAACACCTGGCCTCCGCTTGGCTGCCATTGGCTTGATTTAAGCTTAAAACTCTGTGCAAAGCACGAGCAGGTCTCTCTCACTCCGTGTGTGTGTGTGTGTGTGTGTGTGTTTCTGTGTGTGCATGTGTGTGTGCATGTGTGTGCGTTTCTGTGTGTGCATGTGTGTGTTTCTGTGTGTGCATGTGTGTGCATGTATGTGTGTTTCTGTGTGTGCATGTGTGTGCGTGTGTGTGTGTGTTTCTGTGTGTGCATGTGTGTGTGTGTTTCTGTGTGTGCGCTGCACGTGTGGTGACATGAGGGTGTTGAGGAAGAAGGAAATTGGAGCTAAGAATATTTCTAAACACAACAAATGTTTTACATTTTAATTATTTTCAACTATGCCCTTGCAAACCATCAAAAAGGGTACAAGAAGAAATTGAAGGGGTAAATTTGGAGTAGATTGATCCTGGTCTAGAACATGAATAACTCACAACCTGATGGGCTCAGACCACTGACTGACAGCTGTGGATTTTGCCCAGTGTCTTCCATGTTGTCATATTTACCTTCTGAAATATACTCATCACCACGCAAAGTCCCTACTCTCCTTTTACTTTGTCACCCTTTGCAGTCTCATGAGTTGCTCAAACTGTGAATCCTGGGCCAGCGACCCTGCCGGTGGCCCGAAGACAAACTGAGTGGCTTCTGTGCATTACGGATCCGGGCCCAGGGCCACCAGGGCCACCTCTGCTGGACACTCAAAAATCTACCCCCTCAATACAGAATCTCATGAATCATGCATGATATTTTTTCTGTTTTCATGTCAAAATTGTAATGCATATTACTAGTTTATAATCTGGGACCTTTATCCTAACAGTGCTATTACCCAGCCTGGGTTTTGATGATGGTTGTTTCATTCTAATGGACTGATAGGGCTACAGCCCTGATATAAACAGATACAAGCACTTTGTTAATTTCCTCAGCTCTGCAAAAAGCAGGACACCAGCCGTAACAAATTTCTGATGGAGATACACTGTATCCACTTAGGCCACCAGCCAGGGTGTTTTCAACAGTATGAATCAGAACCTAAACCCCAAGTTCAAGACTCTTTTTGCTAATGCTTCCTTTTGATGGAAAACTTCCATCACCGGGGTTAGCGTATGGGAAAGCACGATGCAGCTTTTCCTTGGGCTGAGATACCTGTGAGGCCCTAGAGCATCCAGAAGGGAATGATGAGTCCCACTCTGCACTGGGGGCCCCTTCATCCAGCACCCCATTTCATGGGGGGCAGTAATAGGTAACAGGCTACTGCAATAGGCTTTCTGTTCCCCAGCAACTGAGCCTCCTTTTCCTTGAGTGCTGCTGCCTCAGAGAGCTCCTTCATCCCGTGAGACAGAAGGCTCTGCCACCTGCTGTAAGACGTGAAAACACTTCCAGCCCAGTGGGCTGCACAGGGTGCCGTGTGGACTGTGTGTGCAACCAGCCACACTTGGAGACCGTGCTCGGTGTCTTGCCTGCAGGACCCGGCTGACTCCGGCCAGAGCTACGTGAGGCTTTTGGCTCAGTATCTTTGGGGTTGAGTCCCCATCATAATGCCCGTTGCCCAGGGGACAGGCACATCACACGCAGATGATCTGATCTGATTTGTAACAAGTGGCCTGATTAGTTCACTTGTTTTAACAACCCAATCAGATGGACTCGGTGGCAGTGCATCGATTTCATGGCACTCCCTGAGTCCATCTGAATAAAACCATTTAGTGCCACATATAAACACAGCTGAATTCCGACACATGGGGAAAAATCTTGCCGTTGAGCCCTTGAGGAATAGAAAATAGAACTACTTAGACGGCGTCTCTCTCTGTAAGGGCTAAACCGACCCTGGTTTCAGTTCTGTCCTGACCCCTAACTCCCTAAACAATTCAACTTCTCCTCCTGGGTTCGTTCAGCAGACGCTCCCTCTTTGCACACCCCGAGCTCCCAAACAGGATATCTATGATTGCAGCAGATAAGGACAGGGGACGAGAGGCCCACGCGTTAACTGTTAAAAAGTTCCTTTCCATGGGATTATGAAATCCCTGACTTCTGGCCCAGCGGTCGAAGACAGATTGATTATTTGCTGCAGGAAAACTGGTCCAACAGACTTTATGCAAAATGCGGGTTCTAAGAGATTCTTGGCTAACGCTATTTGACTAACAACTGACTCCCCAGCCTTATCAACTTCTAGTTAGACAAAAGAGTGGTCCCAGGGGAGATTTAAGATTATTTGGGGGTTTTCCCTTGACTGCACCCTGGGGTCATGCCCAGCTGTCTGTTTCATTACTCCCCAGTACTCCGCGGACATTACTCAAATCAAAAGGCCCGTTGATCATCGTATTCCTATCGCTGGAGTTTAGCAGGGTATTTATAATGACTATTCTTTCTCGTTGGCTGTGTCCTCTCTGCATCTCAGTTTTGTCATCTGCAAAATGAGACAGTTGGATTGAGTCATCTCTAAGATCTCTTTCAGCACTCGCCTTGTATGCCTTTCATAATATATCACGCTGGCATTCGCACAGCACATTTACATCTTGTAAAGCAATTTTGTATCTATAATCTGTGGTGTTTCTACTCGGTTGCTCTAGGAAAACAGACCCTTCAATCGCTTCAGACATCCTGCCCTGTGGGATCAGATCAGACACCCACGGGTCTGACAGACTTAGTGTGTAAGGTGTCATGTTAATATGGCGCCACCTGACCATTGGATTCTCAGACGATTCTAGATTCCTTTGGCACGGTCATGCCCTGTTTGTGTGTAATTTAACACCACCTGTCAGTGTTCCATGTGGCAAGGACTGTGGCATGAGGCGATGAGCTTTAGCCATCTTGTGTTGAAAGACAGAACTTTTCTTCCTTATAGTTAAGCTTTTATCAAGACCTTAATGCCAAAGCATTAAAGAGAGAGGGGGTGGAAAACCTTGGAAGGTTTTTGTACTTTTTATAAAACAAAAAAATTCTTTCTTTCATATATTTTTTTTTACCATTACCAAAATCTCCTTTGAACACACAGACCCTACAGTACCCCTATTAAATTATATAGAGCGAGTCCAGCCCCTGACTGTCAGTGGGGCCCATCAGTCCTAATTTATCGCCCCAGGAAACACAGTACAATTATGGTAATAAATAATAATAGGATTCAGTACATGACAACATGAATGATGGAGCCTCTCAGAATTCATTTACATTGCTTTGTGTTGCAATCATCGAGCCTCTAATGTAATGCCAAGCAAATGAGCCCCTTTGAATATTGTGCAATCTCTTGCAAGTCAACTGGCACAAAACTCACTCAATAAATCATGTTCAAACACATGCCTGTAATGACAGGTAAATCAACAATGAAGTAATTGCATTTAATGTATTGAAATACTGGACAAAAAACAGTGACCTCAAAGTGACTTTTTGTAAAAGGTATGATATAGTTGCTATGGGGAGTGAGGCCCTTCCTAAGAGGCGTGCCTTGCCTAGATGCACACGCTAGACCAACGAGGCTGCTCTCAGCAGACCCTGACTGACCACTTTCTTCCTGCAGTAAGCACGAGACCCGGCTGCCAGAGGCTTCAAGTGTTCACTACCCTGGACATAAGAGTCCCAGGTGAGGGTGGAAATTGGCTTGGAGCACAGCAACCTCTCCTCGGCCTGAGCTGTCACCCAGCTCCGAGTTTTGCAGCCAGGTCCGAAGGCCACCTGATGGGGAGCGGAGAGCCTGAGTCAGAAGTCAGAAGGGCTGTGTCCCTGTCCCAGCTCCGGTATTAACCAAATCACCGTGTGACTCTGGCCAAGACACTCTACCTCGCAGACCTTTGTCTGGGAAATGAAACAGGTGGGCTTTCATGGCTGCAGTTCGTTGCAATTCTAACATTTGATGAAGCTCTGATTCTAATTCGAGGCCTTCACTCCTGAGCAGGCAGAAAAGAGTCCCCCCACCCTCCGTGTTGAAGACACTGGCTGGAGCCAGCATGCCTCCCTTCATCATTTCTGTTGTTCAGGCCAAGTGGATGTGCTTCTAATTTCTGTGAGTCTTGGGCCTGCCCCTTTCTGGGCAAGCAGACAAGTCTGAAAATAAAGCCCCAGGGGCCCTGTGGATGGATAACAGACAGTACTGAGATGACAACCTTCCCCACACTCCCCGGTGCATCCACCCCCGCCCCCCTTCCCAGGGACAACGTCAAGAGGAGAAGAAGCAGAGCCTCTGCGAAGCCAAAGGCCACTTAAGGAACTTTCCTGCTCTTGTGAAAAACTCCTTCTTGGCTGCAGGGCTCCCCAGCCCTCCCCCTGGCACGCCCTCCTCCTTCTGCCCGGCCCGCAGTCCCTGACTGTTGTCAAAGCAGACCTCGTGGAACCCATGACCCTGGAGATGTGCAGACGTGGAAAGGAAGGCGGAAAGTTCCCCAAATCCAGCGTAAGGAGATCGGGCATTCGGTCCCGGCTCTCGGGTTTATTGGACGTGTGACCTTATGGATCATTGAGGCCACGCCACCATTTCACACACGAAATGACTAAGGTCTGGAGACAGCAGGGGTTGATTTAGGGAGGTACCAACCCTTAACATCTCCGAGCTTCTATTGGCTTCCCCTGCAAAGTGATAACAGAAATACGCGTGTCCCCAAGGAGGCTGTTGTGAGCGAAGTGTGACAAATGCGAACAGGCTTTGTTAGTTGTAAAGCATGATACAAAAATCTCATTTTCATGATTATCTGGAAGGAAAGAACACTCCGGGCCTGGCGTGCTGTGTTCTGCGCTCCAACGGTGGTTCTAACCATAAAAGAGACTCATCTGGCTCATTGGCCGGTGTGATGTCACTGATGGAGCCCCCGGGAGAAGGAGGAGGGACTTGCAGGGTCTTATGTATATTGTTCATGTTACCAGCACCTAGAAGAACGTTAGGAAGCATTTATTGAACGAATGAGTAAAGGTTATCTTTTCTTTTTTTATAGGAAATTACAATCAAACACTGAACTTCAAGGTACTTTTCCAAAACGTATTTGGTGCTAACCTACCCCAAACCTATAAACACAGCCTCCTGCTTCCCGCACTTTCTGTGCTGAAAATGCAGCCGTTTGGAGGGAAATGGCTTCTTGAGCACCGGCCCTCCTGCAAGATGAGCAACTAGAAAGCCTCTTAAGCCACCCAGACGCCTTCTGAGGCCAGAACTGGGCCACGGTTTCCCAGGCAACCGCAGTCCAGAAGAAGAGGGCTCCCTCCCAAGCAGGAAGGGGTCTGGGAGGCTGGGAAACATCACAGAGGTGTGGGAAGGCGTGGTTAACGGGACCATCGAATGCCCTTGAGTGAGAGCTAACAGATTTCCATTCTCAGTGTCACTCAGCCCTAGACATCTTCCACCCTCTTCTGGATGTCATTCCGGGCCAGAACCAGGAGGGCTTGCTCAGCCTACCTGCCTTCCCCTTCCCGGAGCAGCCCCGGCTCCCCTGATAGCTCCCAGATGACACACCCCAATTAGCAAGGGGGCAGCAGGCAGAACAAAAGACCCATTAACCAGGGCTAGTGGGCAGGACGGCAAAACTGGGGGCCCTGGAAGGGGAAGGGAAAAAAAATAGAAAAACTCTAATTTTAGGAAATCGTTACCAGTTGCAGGATGTTGAAAGTGTTCCCCAAAGACAGGAACATCAGGCGTGGAGGGACCCCGCTTCTCCATCTGACCTGGAGGATCCCTGATGGCAAATACGGCTGCGTTGATCTTGGGTTTTCTCAACTCTGAGCTGGAGTCAGATAGTTCCTGGAAGCAGGAGACGGTATTTGCAGCAACTTGTAGCTACAACTCAGACACCCCCACCCCACCCCACCCCGGATTCAAAGGTCCCTTCAGGAAAAAAAAAAGCCAGTGGCAAGCTGAGTCTAAGGTTAAGGAAGAGGAAGACTGGGCCTTAGGTTAAAAGGAACAGTTTTTCTAATAAGTCCCTTTCAATGGGACACATTGTTAAATTTCTCTATGGGAGGCAATGGTCTGACTAGTCAATATGAATAATTGATAAATATCCCCAAACTCTCACCATTCAACAGTCCTCCCTACTCCCCAATTCAGCTTCCCCCAAGTCCATATTCTTTACCCTCCTTCCAGCCCCTCCCTTCCTGCCCCAGCTCTCTCCCACTCTGTCATCCCATTCTGCTCAGGAACTCAGGGGCAGGACATAAACTCCTGCCTCTTGTCATTTTCTGAGGCCATTCCCAAGAGCCAATGAGCTGCAGCCCTGGCTGGAAGTGGCTCTGGCTGAGGAAGTTTGATTAATGACTGAGGGTCAGCAGATGTCACCTCTCCCACTGAGTCCCCAAGGAGCACACATGGCCCAGCTGGAAAGGGAGAAGGGAGGATGGGACACAAGAGAGTTGATGAACACAAGAACCAAGGACAAATCAGCCTGGTGGCCTGGACAGGAAGGGCTACAACCAGCTTCATCTGTCTCTCCTTTTTTTAATTTAATTTTTTTTATTTATTTATTTTTTGGAGATAGGGTTTTGCTCTGTCACCCAGGCTGGAGTGTAGTGGCATGATCATAGCTCACAGCAACCTCCAACTTCTTGGCTCAAGTGATCCTCCTGCCTCAGCCTCCCGAGTAGCTGGGACTACAGGTGTGTGCCACCACGCCCAGCTATTTTTTTTTTTTTTTTTTTTTTTTTTTGCGGAGATAGGGTCTCACCTTGTTGCACCACAAGCTGGTCTTGAACTCCTAGCCTCAAACTGATCCTCTTGCCTCAGCCTCCCAATGTGTAGACCAGAGATTGATAACGGAGTGACCTCGAGCAGCGAAGTGAAGCTCTAGTTCGGACTTTGGGCCAGAATTCTAAGTGCCTTTGTTTGCCCTGAAGTGCAAACACTTAGGGGATTCCCTTTTCTCCAATTATTTTTTTTAAATTGTCACCCAACACTCTGAATTTGGGGATTCTGGGCTATCAATTATGAATTATTCTCCTGCTTTATGGGGACACTTTTTCTGGGCTATTTTTTGCTTAGAACAACCTTTAGAAACAAAAATCCCTCAGAATTTGAGAGCTTACGATCAACCTCCCAAGTGGGAGAGTGGGTGTCTCTCCTCCTTTCTCACTTCTCTGGCAGACTTGGACAGAAAACAGCCAAATGTCAAACTCAGAAACAGTAAAATAGCCAAAGGGACATTATGGATCATTGAGGCCACACCACTGTTTCACACACGAAAAGACTAAGGTCTGGAGACAGCATCGGTTGATTTAGGGAGGTACCAATAGACGTGGCAGATCTCATGTCGGACCCAGGACTCACGGCCCCAGACTAGTGTTCGCTCAAAAATAAAACATTTTTCCTGGTAGTTGACAAACACGAAGTTATAGGCCAAGATGGGTAAAAGCATGCAACTTGGCTAACTTAACTGTCAAAAAAGGGCAGAGCTGAATGCTGAGAATTAATACCCAAAATGTGTTCTGCAGAAGAAGTCGTCATTTTTGAGATGCTACACTAAAAAGGGTTATCGATTTATAAGAGAGAAATGTCACTGTAAACAAACCTGTTTAATTTAGCATAACCCAACATTTTCTAAGGTTCTTTAATAGAGAATCTCAAGGATACCTCTCTCTCTTTCTCTCTCTCTCTCTCTCTCTCTCCCCGCCCCACCTCTCCCCCCAGCCCCGCTTTGCATAGCATTTATTAACACGCTACAGAACTGGTATTATTTCACAGAGCACACTTTGAGAAATGCTGGTCATGGGAGAGAGCTCTTTCAGGAATAAAGAGGGTTAAGTTCTGGTCACAGGATTTAATTGTGCTGCTAATCACTTGCCAACCTTGGGCAAGTCATGTAACCTCTCTGGGTCGCTGTTTCCTAATCTCTTAAATGGCCACCATAGGGAGTGAGATGTTGCAGGAGATAAACCCTATGGTCCTTGCAGTTCAAACTTCTTGTGACGACCTGAAGTTGTCCAGCTTTTCCAGCAAGGCTGGGAGATTGCGCCAATCAGAAAAGCCAGCAGACAGCTTCAGCAGGGGACTCGGATGTGATACTCCCTGTCCCAGCTTGGGGTGAGGAAAAGAGGACTAACCTAGAACCCTGGATTCTCCAACAGATGAAAGTCAGCGTCCTCAGCAGGCACTGTTTGGAGCCTGGCCATCACCAAGGCAAAGCCATTCTCTTGTTGAACTTAACTTACCCAATAAGCCTGCTGTATAATCAAATGAATTTGTTTTTTAAAAAATTTATCTCCTTTCATGATGAAGTCAACAAAACATTCACCTCTCTCATTAAACCCTCTCCCTCTGCCTCTCCTTCCCAATGCTAAAACAACCCACCCATGCACCCCACAGGGGAGATGTCACCTGGCTCTATATGGAGTTCAAAAACAGGCTCTCCTCTGAAATCACATAAATCCCTGAAACTTTCCATTTTGTTTTGTCAGTAATTATAAACTTTCCTTCTTCTTCTTTTTTTTTTTTTCCCAGACCCTACTCTGTGCTCCAGGCCAGCAGCCTGGCTGAGTGTTTGGGTCCCTACCAGCAAGTGCTCTGTGCTCTTTTATAAAAAACATGCACACATGTTCTGCCTCTTATTTCCTGAGTGGTCCCAACACCTGGAGTGATCAGAGTCCAAGAAAGTCAGGCCAGGAAATTGAGTTCTTCTTGACTCCTGGCTGGGACATTTAAATATTGGACGATGAATGTGCTTTGCAGCTAACCCCGTGCGAGAGAAGACCAGGCCCTGCCAAGGAATTCATGGGACCCTGGAGTTCGTGGAGGAGAAGAACCTCACTGATCCATCTGACAAGGAGCCGGACAATTAGTGATTTCACCCCAAATGTTTCTTTATCTCCTATGAAGCAAAAGAAAACTAAAAATCACTCTCCTTCATACACACACACACACACACACACACACACAATTTTTTTTTCAAGGGGAGGTGACTTGGAAGCATTTATGAAGGCACAAGCCTGTTTATTACTGCCAAAGTGCTGCTTTTTTTCTGCCTCTGGCAACTGTATGAGAATTGGAGACTCCGGCAGAGAAGAAATCCATTCACTTGTCATCGCATAAAACCTCTGTGTTCCACAGAGGAAATGGCAAAATTTCACCCTTAACTGGATTTGCCAATCCTTACTGGGGGCTGCAAGAGGGGTCAAGCTGTCCTACATCCTGGGATGCTCAGTGACCTCACTCCCCCACGTGAGGGAACGGCTGGTCCTCCAGAGAGGCCTCATGGCAGCAGGAGACAAAGGTGGGGAGAGGGAAAGTGAGGGTTGGACCAGCCCAAGGACCAGCCCAGGCCAAAAGGGAATGAACGATTCCACCCACATCACCCCAGAGGGCTGGATCCAAACTTCTTTTAAACAACTAGAGCACTGGGGATATTTTGTTTTCCCTGGAGTATATCTCATGTTTTATTATATTTTTTAATAATAACTGTTTGGAACAATTGCTTGTTATTGAGCTTTGCACATGCTACATTCAGTCTTCCATGCTAAGCACAGTATTCATTTCCTCTTTACCTTTCCTGACTGTGGTTTTTCCGTCTACTACCTGTCTTGCTGAATTTAGCCCCATCCACAGAGAAACGGTGGAAATGGCCGGAGAGAACCAGAGATCACCCACTGCAACCTCCCATTCTTATCGGGTCAGTTATCCATTCTGACCCTCTACGTGAGATGTTTCCATCTCTTCTTTCCCATTCTCTTTCTTCCACTGTTTCCCATTTTGATACTAAAGTCAAAGTGGGGCAACTGCCGTATCCCTAAGAATCTCTGTGTCAAATTCCCCTGAATTTCAAAGTGCTGAGGTCAAGATCCAAAAAAAAACCTGAAACCGGAGGAAATGAGGTTGCTAGGATGCTGGGATTGTTTATTATGCTCTCAGCCTTAATTAGGTGTAAGTAACATCTTGTCAGTGTTCTGCCACATATGCTAAAGCTGTAGAGGCAACTTTACTCAGTCTGACAGCTTAAATCAGAAACAAGAGAGTCAACATGTCAGTGATGGGGCTGGACATGATGGATATATTAAGAGGAGTCTGGAAACTTCTGGACTTCATTATATCGACTGTGCTTCTCAAAAGTTTCTGTCAAAAGAATCTCGGCCTTATTGGAAAGGCTCGGCTGGGATCTGATTACACCCAATTATGGGGCCTCCCACCGACCGCCACCTGGACACATGAGGCTTTTTCTGCCATGGACTCATCGGAGGAGCGATTGAGGGAAGATGAGAACGAGGAAATTGCTGATTTGGGTATAATTTCTACAAATAGATCTATTGAGATTTAAAAGGTGCAATAACTTGACATTTTTTGGTAAGTTAAAAACTGCTGAAAAATTGGTTTGCGGGTTGCTTCTTTTTCCATCTTGGCCCCGGGCTATTTTCAAAATGAAAAGAATGGGATCAAGTCCTGAAAATGAAGCTGGCGTTGAAGGCAATAATAAAATTTTAAAGATGACAAGGAGGAAAGCGATAATCTTTCGAAAGTGTTAGAGGCACACTTGACTTAAAGTGGCAGGTTTCTCAGAGGGGAAAAATGAGGGTAAATAAAAAGAACTTTTGCTAAGGAGCCGGTACATCAGCAGTTGGCCTGAACGTGGCTCTTTCTTGCCCAGTCCCTGGGGAGCTGCTTTCTGGAAGGCTTCCGCTGCCAAGACCCCCAGGACGGGGACATCACTGACTGCCACTGGCTTGTCATTTTAAGGGCAGTAGGACATTTGCTACTCTCCAGCCAAGAGAGAAGAGGTGTAGTGACAAGGGGTGCACTTGGTCATGCTGGTATGGTCCCCTGCTGCTGCCACCTTAAGTCCCTGGTGATCATCGAATCACAAGGCTGAGCTCAGACACGCAGCTGATCTATATATATGGGGCTCAGTTCTAAAAATACAGCATCAACAGTGCCTTTACAAAAGAATACCTTTTTTTCCTCCTTCATTCTTGTTAAAAATAAGAGCTGTCCATCAAAAGTGTGTACTTACATTGCTGAGCTACAAGATTTTAAACCTCAGGCTTGCTGCAGAGACTCGTGTCTACACAGTACAGGGAGGGGAGGATGCACAAGAAGGAGGAAGCTCCGTGGATTTTAACGAGATGTGTAGCCTCACAGGGGGCCTTTCTGTGCAGCCATTTCAGCGGCTGGTCCATGTGCATTTGGGGGGACATTAGGTAGAGGCACTGTGGCCTGACACTGTTGACATTGCTTCGGAGGTTTGAACCAGTGTCGCCTGAGTTTTGAAGCAGGGCATGAAATGGCTTGGAAACAACAGTGGGAAGGGAAAAGTACTTGCCTGTCACCTAGTAAGGAAGCAGTCATGCCTTTCCATTTTTTTCCGCCCCCCACCCCCGCCCCCCACCACAAGAAAAAAGCCAAAAGATCCACACCCTCCATTCCGTTGACAAGCCATGGGTCATTTTTTTCTTTTTCTTTTCCTTTTCTCGATGATGTGCAGGCTAATTGTTTCCCCCTCTGCCTCATGCCGGATTGGATTGAAAACCTCTTTCCCCAAACAGTCTGGAGGCAATGAATCATCGGCTCTGGTGACTAAAGGCTCTTTTATCAACCCAGCAGGTGTGTCACCAGCTGCCTCTAAATGGCCTTTGCTCCCGGGCCTGTTGCCTCCTAGGACCCCAAGAAAGGAGTCAGAGCCACGTGAGAGCTCCGAGGGTCTCAGCCAGTCTCCTGCTCCCAGTTTTCCCTTAAAGAAAACACGAGATCCCGTGACCACGAGGCGAGGCCCACGATTCAATTTCCCAGCTATGAATGCCGAAGATCAGGATTCGGCCCTATTAAAATCCCCAGGACCTCTCTGGCCTGTCCTCCCCAACGTCACTCGGCCAAAGCACAATAATGTCTCTCAAAACCACACTCCTTTTTCTATTATTCAAGAAATATCCATTGAGTTCATGGTATGTGTCATGGCCTATGCCAGATGCTGGGGACACAGAAACTAATGGGATAGCTCCTATCGCCTGAGTGTCGACCCTGTCCCCAGTCCTGTTTCTAAATGGCTGACATGAAATAACTCCCTTCGTGCTGCTGGGGCCCAGAAAACAGTACCCCAAAAATGAAAGCCTCAGAAGCAAAAATCCTCCTCTGGCCTCCATTTGTCCTCCTGCCTCTCAGCCACATCCTCCCACGAGGTTGGCCGTAGACACTAGAATCCACTTCCCCAAGGCGGGTCATAGAAGCCAGAACCCTTTTCCCAAACACCAGCCATAAAACCTAAAATTAGTCTATGTAAAAACTGGCCATAAAGAAATTATCCGACCTGCCTTGTTTGACTGCGGGTCATGAGAGCCTCATTCCAGAGAGGGTCCTGCCCCACACCCAGAAGGAAGATGCTGCTCAGAGAGGCCAAGAAGAATCTAGAAGACAGGCCTGGCTGGGTTTCCCCACTCAGTCTGTCAGCATCAGATCACACCCTTGTGTCCAATCATGTTTCTACACGGCTGTCCATACCTTGTCAAACCTGAGCCTAAAAACAGACAGTTTCCCCTGTATCTTTGAGTTTTCATTCTGAAGGTTCACAAGTGTACATGTTAAAATAAATTTGTATCCTTTTCTTCCTAATAATAAATCTGCCTCATGTCAGTGATTTTTCAGGGAACCTTTATGGAGACAGGAGTCTTTGTTCCCCACAATTTGGTGAACATTTGGGGGGCCAGGAACTTTTGATCCCTACAATCCTTAGATTAAGAGGTAAGTACTATTATGATTATCTGCATTTAATAGATGAGGAAACTGAGACAAAAGTTAAGTAACTGGCTCGAGGTTACACAGCTAGTAAGTGGCAGAGCTAGGGTCCATTTCCAGGAGGGTGACTGCAGAGCCACACCACTCCACGGCCCTGCCTGCCAACAGCAGGACACAGGACACAGTCCCTGCCCTTGAGGAAATCATAGTCTATGAGTTGAACTCACAGAACTGAGTAATCGGACACCAAAGCATAAATGAATCATGCTGTGATACACTAAGGCACAAACCTCATCAGACATTTGTAGAAGCATCATCTTAACCAGGTCTACGCTGGTCAGTCTATGAAACGCTGAGCTCCTGCAACATCCACAGAGGCCTCTCAGGAAAGCTGGCATCTGCCATTCCCTCCTCATAGTTTGGATGATGTCACCTACCACCACGGCTACAACCAACAAGACCAGGAAGGACACCTGTCTTCATTTCCCAGGGTTGCTGTAACCAAGCACTGCAAACTGGGTAGCTGAGAACAATGGAAATTTATTTTCTCATGGTATGGAGGCTGGAAGCCCAAAATCAAGGTGTTGGCAGGGCGATGCTCCCTCTGAAATCTACAGGGAGGATTCCGTCTTCCAGCTTCCGGTAGCCCCAGATGTTCTTTGGCTTGTGGATGCATAATTCCAGCCTCTGCATCTGTCCTCTCACGGCATCCCCCTATCTTCCCTCTGTGCATGTCTGTCCCTGTGCCCAGTTGTGTCCCCTTTTTGTAAAAACTCCAGACGTATTGGATTGTCCCATCCTAACAACCTCATTTTAACTTGATTATCGCTGTGAGGACACTTTCCCAGACACGATCACATTCTGAGGTATGGGGTGCAGGGTGGACAGGACTTCAACGTATTTCTTTTGGAGAAACACAACTCAACCCATAAAGATGCTCCAGACAAATGCAAACCAGGAAACTCCAAAGCCTAAGAGGTGTTCTGGCCCAAGAACCCTGCCTGATAAGACTGGGCCAAACTGGATGATAACTGATCGACTCCATTGGATTCTAGTCCAACAGAGCATGGCAATTAAACTAACTAGCCAGCCACCTATTATTTTTATGCAAGCTGATAGGACTCCTGTCTAACCGGTCCTGATTTTTTCATCCCTTCAAACCAACATTTAAAACTCACATGCTATGGAAAAGCATCCCAAGTTCATCTTTTTTATTTTTGCTCTGTAATCATTGCAGCATCTCCTTATCACATATGTATATATATATTTTGTATAATTTGTGTTCACTGTGTATGATTAACAACATACACACACATATGTATATATGTATGCACACATATATATGCATATGAGTGTATCTTCTTCCTCATTCTAAATAGGATTTGTGGTGATTGCATTTATGAATATACATCTGTGCAAGAATAATTACAAATTTGTTGGTATGTCCCTTTGGTATCATAAATAATGTTAGTGATGACAATAATAGTTTTTGTTCAGTGTTTAACATATGCCAGACACTTTGCTATGGACTTTACTTATATGATCCAGTTTGGTCTTCACAACAGTCTGGAGAGGTAGGAATTAATATCCCCCTTTTACAGATGAATAAACTGATGCTTGGAGAGTTCACGCACCCTCCCCAGCATGACACTGATAACATGCGAAAGTTGGGATTTGGCCCCACGTGGCCCCTGCCGGACTCTGTAATGCTGTTAGTCACTGTGTACTGCCTGTGCCTTAACCAGCGTGACATCATAGACACCTACCGCTAAAGGGGACACAGGGGATCACTAGATCCATCAGCTGAGAACACTGAGCCCCAGGGGTGAACTGAGGGGTCCCGGGGCTCAGTTGCTGCTGAAGCTGGAAATGGATCCCAGGCACCTACCTCCAAGGCCAGAGCTTTTCTGTTTCAACTCTGCCCCATCTGAGCTGCATCCAGGAGAAATTTCCTTGAGTTTTTCCCACACGCATGACTTCCCTTTGCGGGGAAAGTTTAACCAAGATTCTTAAGGGTTGAAACAAAAATTATCACAGCTCATAAAGGATTCAGCAGGCGCTCACCTGAAAGCCTAATTAAGCAGAACACGCCTGCCCCGAGCACTCGAGCTAGGTGGGGGTGTCCTGGACGTGTTTTTTGTTGCTGTCTCCGGCTCAGCGCCCCACTCGGCTTCCAGCGTGGGCCAAGCTGATGCGTTTGACTGACAAAAGCAATTAAAAACATAATATACGTTCCCTGCAAACTTCGTTGTGACTGTGAAGGTGTTTCACACGTGTGAGGCGGTTTTAACAATCCTTCTGATTAGTCATTCATGTAAGTATTTGAATAAACATTTCAAATCAAGTCAAAATAATCACAGAGGATAATAGCACGTATGGTGTTGCTTAGTGACATTGTGATCGCAGTGTGTCTTTTTTTTTTTTTTTTTTTTGGAACTGAGTAAATAAATGGAACACGCTTTGCCTACTTTTCGGTTTCAAAATGCAAAAGAACTTGATGTTTTCCACTGTGGTGATACTGCTTTCTAGCTCGCTGTACTGGGAAGGCTGAACGCGACTGCTTTAACATGTGGCTTCACCAAGGGAAGGTGGAATTTCTGCAACAGTAGAGATGAAAAACAACCGTCGCCAAGGGTCCCCTGTCACTGACACCAAAGCCATAGAAAGCGGGTGACAGCAGAATGGGAATTATAGACAATCCCACAGACTTGTTCGCCAGGTGCCCGCCTTTGCTCTCAATCCTAGCTACTCCGCTCTCTCCAGAATGTTCTGATCAGTAATTATTTATCATCAGTGTCCACAGATTTAGCAGATGGTCTCTTACTAATTAACTATTGGACCCCCCGGAAGTATTTGACACCTCGGTTAAACCCAGCCCCTCCAAAACTCCTTTCTTGCCCTCTGGGTCAGACACTGCCCCTCCTTCCTGTCTGCTTTTTCTTTCTGTGATTCCTTCTCTGCCACTTCTTAAGCACCGATAACCTCAGGCCGGCCCTCAGATTCCTCCCTCTCTCATCCAGTCTCACCCTGAACACTCCGCAGACACCACCGGACAGCAAGCCCCACGCTGCTCCCGCAGTCAGAGATTCCGGCTCCCGCGAGCCCTCGAAGGGGTGGACTGTCCCATTCCAGGCAGCCTTTCCCGCCACCACCAAAATCATCCTTCTGTGCTGAACATCTGAGGCCATCACGCCACTTCTTAAGATGGGCCAAGTGGCTCTATCACCTGTAGAAGAGAATTCGAAGTCCTCAGAATGTGGCACGAGGACGTCCACACTCTGGCCTCTGCCTGACCACCCAACCTTCTTGCCGTGCAGGTCCACCTGCGGCTCAGTGGTCGTGTCGGGCCTTCCTGTGTCGGGGCCTGTGTGTGCTCATCAGGATGCTTGGTCCGCGCCTGCCTTCCTTCCCGTGCCACCTCGCCAACTTCCACTGGCCTTGCCAGGATGCCGTTCAAACGTCACCCTCCAAGAAATCTCTGGCCACCCCCTCCCCACTTAGCTCGGTGGGTTTGAGCAAACTCTGCTTGTTCTCGATGCTTTCTATCGGACAATACGGCTGCACATGGCTACTGGCACATTTTACTTACTTCTGTGCCTCTGCCCCCCACCACCCCACACCCCCACCGCTAGAAGTATCACACACCCAGGTATTGGGAAGTATTGGATAAATAAAATGCGACTCACAGTTACCAAGTAAATTGTGAAGCAGGAATTCAAATGCAAGTAGGTCCAAATGCATGACTTTTTCATGACAATATATGGTTCCCAACAAGAATGGAGCCACAATGTGCACCAACAGACTAACTTTGGTAGACATTTTATATACATAATAACGAGAGACTCAATTTTCTACCATTAACAGCTACATTTAAATTTCCTATGGTGTAATTATAACAATATAATCTCATCGATCTACCCACAAATAACAAGTTCTTTCAACATACAATTAAAAAAGAAAAAACTTATTTTCTATCCGTGTGCCACTGGTTAGGACCAGGATGGCATAAAATTCCGAGTTAAGGCTCATCTGCTTCCTTCATCCCAGTGGGTGCGTGAGAGTTGAGATGTGTTGAAATAAGTGTGAATATGGACCCAGAGGCAAATGACTTTAAGATTTCCTTCCACTTGCCTTTCCTCATTTTATTTCCATTTCTCTGCTAAAAATGTTGAAAGATCAAAGAACTCTCTGGTGTGGGCAAGGCACCGAAGCAATGATCTAGCAAACAGCAAACATCTCAAATCACCACCAAGCTAGGGAAGTTCATAAGACTCCACAGATAGAAAACTCCACAACTTCATTTGGAAGAACTTTTCAGTGTTCTATCAGATGTCTCAAAAGAAATGCAAAGTCTATTTAGGGATCAAGAAGCTTCCAGAAAGGATGTGTCTTTTTCCTCAGGAGGCACGGTTAGGAGGCAGTAATAGGTGGTCTAACTGCTCTATGTGCTTGGCAGGAGAGATTCTCTGTCTTCTAGTCGATCGACTCTCAGATTAGAGGGGAAAGAAATGTTGATATCTAACCCAGACTAGTTTTCTTAGAAGTTGCCCCTAAATTTTCAGGGACATAGAAAATAAAAGCAGGAACACTGGATATTTTGACCCATCAGTGACATTAAGGAGTCAATATTTATTTCCCCTGTTTAAATGTTAGTCATCAATAGTTTTGTATAATTGCTAATTATACAAATTATTTTGAATCCTATAATGCTTTCCCTCCAGATAAATGGCTTTTCCTTCTCTGCTTTTGGGTTGACGTGTCTTGTCTTATCTAAGCCCAGCTTACATCTTTCTTAGGGAAGGACAAAACATGTTGGAGTGATCTACCCACTAAATGTTCTATTTTACATTTTCAGCAGCAACAAGTAAAATAATAATAAATGTAATTGCAAGTGTCCCCATAGCCATTTCTGTCATCTTCTATTCTTTCCTCTTTTTCTCTATTTCCCTCTCTCTTCCCACTCAACAAGTCAGGATAATGTCATATTAAAGAAAAAAAGATACAGATGTCTAGGAAATCCTTTGTTTAAACTTAAAAATAAAGATATGATTTGAGCTTGGAATTACAATCAAACATGAAGGAGAAATGAAAAAAAATGTATTTGGTACTTCCAATATGCCAGGTCCTATAATAAGAATTTGATTTACATTTTCTTATTTAATCTTCAATATAACCCTATAACAGTGGGTGTTATTTTCCTATAGATATGGAAAATGAAGCTAACATGACTATTGTCTGATATTGCACAGTTGATAAAGGGGAAAATGTAGATTTTTAACCCAGCTCCAGCTTCCAAAATCTCTAAACTACTCCTACACCATTATCCTTCCCAAGATAAAAATAATTTTTAAAAAATAGTAATTATCTGGCCGGGCGCGGTGGCTCACGCCTGTAATCCTAGCACTCTGGGAGGCCGAGGCGGGTGGATTGCTCCAGGTCAGGAGTTCGAGACCAGCCTGAGCAAGAGCGAGACCCCGTCTCTACTAAAAACAAAAAATAGAAAGAAATTATCTGGCCAACTAAAATATATATATAGAAAAAAATTAGCCGGGCAAGGTGGCACATGCCTGTAGTCCCAGCTACTGGGGAGGCTGAGGCAGGAGGAGCGCTTAAGCCCAGGAGTTTGAGGTTGCTGTGAGCTAGGCTGACGCCACGGTACTCACTCTAGCCAGGGCAACAAAGCAAGACTCTGTCTCAAAAAAAAAAATAGTAATTATCAAAAAATAAATATTTTGATACATTTGGTTACCTTTCAGAAAAGCCCTAATATATAAATATATAAGAGTGGGGGTTTATCTATGGGATTCTGTCAGGACTGAATAAGGAACTTTCCAGAGCTATCCTTACTCAGTGCTGAAGCATTGACTACACTCTGACTTACTTCTTTGTAAATTGTGGCACATCTGCCCTGATTTCTTCCTGTTCTTCCTTCCATCCGTCTCTGACGGTAGGAACATGAACAGAGGACCCTCTTTTGCAATTTAAACTTCCTTGTTAACAGCTTTTTCTAAACAAGTGGGGTGGCCAACGACAGCCATTCAACAGCAACCTAATAGGATTCAGAATTTTAATGGGTGGCAGTTAATATTGGCACTAAAATCAACTAAAGGAAAAAAAAAAACAAAACTGCTTTGGTGTGATGTAGGTGGGCCGGGCAGTTAACACAAAGCTTTAGCACACGTCTTCCAGACAGCAGAGGGCGCCAGACAGCCTGAGGACTAGCTAGAGGAAGAAGGAAATAGTATTTAGAGTCTGTACTCAGTAGTTCTTTTTTATAGTTTGATTGATTTTAGAATATTACAGGGGCACAAATGTTTGGGTTACATGGATTGCTTTTGTACTGCTTGAGTCAAAGTCACAAGTGTGTCCATTGCCCAGATAGTGTACATTGCACCCGTTAGGTATGACTTCACCCATCCCCTCCTCCCCGCCACCTGCATGATTTCCACTGAGTTTCCTCCCATCTGTGCACGTGAGTGCCCATCAGTTAGCTCCAATCTAACAGTGAGTACACGTGCTGTTCCTTCTCCATCCTTTAGATACCTCACTTAGGAGGCCGGTCTCCAGTCCCGGCATGAGCAACTATTGTGCAGTTACACATACTCCCCTTAAAAAGAAGTAATAATCACTTACTTTAATTCTCAATTCTTTTCCTACACAACACAGAACACTTGAAATATGAAACAAAAAAAAAATGTGTTAAGGTTTGACATAATTAAATATGCAGCCGTTTGTTCTGAGTAATACATTTTATTCCCTGTGGGGGGAACCACTGTAAAAAAGAGAGACATTCTAAAGGCATTTCATGGTCCAGTGGTTTTTGCAGCCAACCCAGCCTCAGTCCAACCCTGAAATTTTATCGTGGATCTCTTTACCACACAGGAAAAAAAACAAAAAAACAGATAGCACCTGTGCTGAAATTTAGGAGGTAGGAACAGTTGATAAGGAAGAAAATGTGAAAGAAAATTGCATCATAGTTTTGTAGGCTGTTCTATTAAATTTCTCAGGGGGAAAAAAATTGCTCTGAGACTGGCTGTGATTCAGTTCATCTATTTCCTGATACACTCCTGGGTTCAGTTTATGTAACAACACTCCATTTCCATAACATGTCTTTTGTTTAAGGGCCTTGGAGCACTTTTAAGTGCATCATCTCCCTCATCCTGCCAAAGTCCCTGGGAAGGGGTAGTAGGCACAGGTGGCTTCATCTGTCTTCAGAGAGGAGCCCCAAGGCCCCAGCTCAGGGCTCGTCCCCTGGGCTGTGCAGCCTGTCACTCAAACCCACAGTGTGTCCAGCCAGATGCTTCTTAGGTTTCCAAACCGATGTCTCTTCTGGATGCACCCGAACATATTAAGCCCCCAGGGATCCACGGGACAGTGAGTTTCATTTCATTCATTTGGAAAGATGATTGAGCACCTAAGGTTTTCCAGACACCACTCTAGGCACTGGACATACCGCAGCAAACAAAACAGAAAAAAAAAAATAACCCTTGCTCTTCTGGAGCTAACTTTCTCATGGGGAGGTAGACAGTGTGCATAAAAAGAAAGTGAATTATGTGGTATGTCAGAAGGCAGTAAGTGCTGGGCATAAAAAATAAAGAAAGTAGGGGGATTGGGAAGGGGTGATTTTTAGGGGTTGTGGGCCTTACCCAGAAAGTGACTTTTGAGCAGAGACTTACAGGAGTGAGCCAGGATGCAGGGCGAGGTAGCAGAACATTCCAGTCAAGGGAGGAGAGAGCTTGCCTGGGAGTCTGAGGAAAAGGGAGGAGGCCAGTGTGGAGGAGGGGAGGAGCCAGCAGGAGAGAAGTGGGACGGAGGTCAGAGAGGAGCTGGGTGGAGCCAACAGGCTGGGAGGCTGCCATGAGGACTCAGCTGAGGAAATATGGGGGGTTCTGAGGGCCATCATCTTCTACTTATTCGCACTGGCCCAGAAGAATGTGGGGTGCTTTAGGGCAGATGCTTGTTTTTTCAGAGCAAGAGGGTTTTGTTTTGATTTTCAAAGTGTAAAATCCCACTAAAATATTCAATACATCTTTTCTTTTCTTTTTCTTCAAATTTTGCATGTTTCCTAGGGCTGTCTGAACAAAGTACCACAAACTGGGTGGCTTAGAACAACAGTGAAACAAACACTGGAGGCTAAAAGTTCAAAATCAAGTTATGGGACAGGCCATGACCCCTCTGAAACCCACAGAGGGGTCCTTCCTTGCCTCCTCCCAGCCCCTGGTGGTTGGTGGTTTGCAGAGAACCCTTGGCATTGCGTGGCTGGCAGCTGCATCATGCCCACCTCCACCTCTGCCATAGCATGGCATTCTCCCTGTGCACCACTCTCCTCTGCTTATAAAAGTACCAGTCATATTGGATTAGTGGCCCAACCTACTCCACTGCAACCTCATCTTTATGTAACTTCAGGCCTCCTCGTTTTATTGCACTTCACTTATTGCACTTTGCAGATACTGCATTTTTGACAAATAGAAGATTTGTGGCAACCCTGTCTTGGGCAAGTCTATCGGCACCATATTTCCAATAGTGAGTGCTCACTTCGTGTCTCCATGGCACACGTTGGTAATTCTCCCAATATTTCAGACTTTTTAATCATTATCATACCTGTTACGGTGATCTGAGATCATTGATCTCTGATGTTAATTGCAGTTGTTTTGGGGGCAGCGAGAACTGTGCCCGTATAAGACTGTGAAGTTAAT
Source organism: Lemur catta (assembly GCF_020740605.2). NCBI lineage: Eukaryota > Metazoa > Chordata > Mammalia > Primates > Lemuridae > Lemur > Lemur catta. Next base: position 9,860,306 of record NC_059149.1, on the reverse strand, counting down.
CGATAAATGTATGTGTTCTAACAGCTCCACCAACCAGCTCTCCATCTCTCTCCCTCCATATCTCTCTCCCTTCCCTTGGGCCACTTGATCCCCCGAGATATAATAATATTGAAATTAGGACAGTTAATAACCCTACAATGGCCTCAAAGTGTTCAAGTGAGATGAAGAGTAACATGTCTCTCAGTTTAAATCAGAACCTAGATATGGTTAAGTTTCATAAGGAAGGCATGCTTCTGAAAGCAAAGATAAGTCACTAAGCACCAGGTGGCCAAGCTGTAAGTGCAAATGACAAGTTCTAGAAGAAAATTAAAAGTCCAACTCCAGTGAACACATGAATGATAAGAAAGTGGAACAGACTTGTTGCTGATGTGGAGAAAGTTTGAATGGTCTAGATAGACAATTGAACCAGCCACCATATCCCCTTAAGCCAAAGCCTAATTGAGAGCAAGGTCCTAACTCTCCTCAATTCTATGAAGACTGAGAGATGTGAGGATGCTTCAGAAGAAAAGCTGGAAGCTAGCAGAGGTTGGTTCATGAGGCTTAAGGACAGAATCTGTCCCTATAACATAAAACTGCAAAGCAAAAGCAGCAAGTGCTGATGTAGAAGCTGCAGCAAGTTACCCAAAAAATTAGGCTAAGATAATTGATGAAGGTGGCTACACTAAACAACAGATTTTCAATGTAGGTGAAACATCCTTCTATTAGAAAATGTTGCCATCTAAGACTTTCATAGCTAGAAAGGAGAAGTCAATGTTTGACTTAAAACTTTCAAAGGACACACTGACTCTCCTGTCAATGGGCTAATGCAGCTGGTGACTTTAAGTTAATGCTCATTAACCATTCCAGAATTCCTAGGGACCTTAAGAATTATGTCAAATTTACTCTGCCTGTGCTCTATAAATGGAATGACAAAGCCTAGATGATAGTACATCTCTTTAGCATGGTTTACTGAATATTTTAAACCCACTGTTGAGACCTGCTATTAAGAAAAAAGCAGAGTTCTTTCAAAATATTACTTCTCATTTCTCATTGGCAATGTACCTAGTCACCCAGGAACTCTGATGGAAATGTATGCTGTTTCCGTAGCCCATGGATCATGGAGTAATTTCAACTTTGAAGTCATCTTATTTAAGAAATACATTTCATAAAGCTATAGCTGCCATAGAGAGTGATTCCTCTGATAGATCTGGGCAAAGTCCATTGAAAACCTTCTAGAAAGGACTCACCATTCTAGATACCATTAAGAACATTCATGATTCATGAGAGGAGGTCAAAATATCAACATCAACAGAGATGTGGAAGAAGTTGTCCAACCCTTTTGGATAACTTTGAAGGGTTCAAGACTTCAGTGGAAGAAGTTAACTGCAGACGTGGTGGAAATAGCAAGACAACTAGAAGTAGTAGTGGAGCTTGAAGATGTGACTTAATCACTGCAATCTCATGATAAAACTTGAGTGGATGAAGAGTTGCTTCTTATGAATCAGTAAAGAAAGTGATTTCTTGAGATGGAAGCTACTCCTGGTGAAGATGCTGTGAGCATTGCTGAAATGACAACAAAGGACTTCGAATATTACACAAATTTAGTTCATAGAGCAGTGGCAGGTTTGGCGAGGACTGACTCCAGTTTTGAAAGACATTCGACTGTGGGTAAAGTGCTGTCAAACAGCATCACACACTACAGAGAAATCTTTCATGATAAAGGAAGAGTCAATGAATGAGGCAAACTTCATTGTTGTCTTATTTTAAGAAATTTAAGAATTTGCAGCCACCTCAACCTTCAGCAACCACCATCCTGATCAATTTGTGTGACTTGTGTTGTTGCAGTATTTTCTTTGTTATAGTCATCTAGAAGTGAACCTGCGGTATCTCTGGGGTATGCCTGTAATTCCATCTGCAATGGCCTTATTTCCAGATACTGTCACATCTGAGGTACTGGGGGTTAGGATTTCAACATATCTTTGGTGAGGAAAACTTACACACATATGAGGAAACTTACACACAGAGTGGTTAAGGAACTAGTTCAAGGTCCATAGCTAGTAAGTAGCAAGGAAACCACTTCCATTCTCCAGAGGTTGGTTTTATTGCAAGTTTTCTTCATTATATTGAAGACTAGACCAAGTTACCTGCTTCTTCCCTGGGAGCTAGAGAATGCTGTCTCTGCTCTAAAAGACTTTCAACTCTAGATCATCGCTGTGCATCTGGGTTGGGCTGGAAACAAGACCAAGTCATCCAACCTCCCCAAACACAACACCAGTATCAGAGCCACAGAATTCAAAGACTATCAACCCTCTGAGACAAAGCTGAGAGGCTTAGCAGCGGCCTGGGGGATTCCACAGGTATTCCTTTCCTTACCATTACTTTAGAGATAACCCACAACTCATTTATCCTTCCTGGCCCAGCTTTCCTTATCTGAGAACTGAGGAGTTTTGAATAGACTATATGACGGCTAAGCGCTAGAATTCAGTTGTATACTAGGAAGGTGTGTCATAAAATATTATCAAGACTCCCCTGGGGAAGACTCAGAATTCTTACAGAGCATCGTAAACAAGAAAGCATTAGACAGTCATCAGGCATTATGATTGTTTTACGATTATTATGAAGCTAGCAGGGAAGTGCTTACAAATGGTTACAGGAGAGGCATCAAAGCTCTTGCCAGGTAAATCTTGCAGGAATCTTTAACAATAAAGAACTCTATTTTTCTAGGGGAGTAAAGGAACAACCCGGAAATACCAGCTCCCATGGGCTAACCCCAGTGCATCCCATATACTGCAGCCATGTAGAGCCCAGGGGAGCTCTCCTCAGTATGAAGTGTTCCCCATGACAGTTTAAGATCTGATCCTCAGGCCAGACACGGTGGCTCACACCTGTAATCCTAGCACTTGGGGCCGAGGCGGGTGGATTGTTTGATCTTGAGAGTTTGAGACCAGCCTGAACAAGAGCGAGACCCCATCTCTACTAAAAACATAGGAAGAAATTAGCTGGACAACTAAAAATATATATATAGAAAAAAATTAGCCAGGCATGGTGGTGCATGCCTGTAGTCCCAGCTACTTGGGAGGCTGAAGCAGGAGGATTGCTTGAGCCCAGGAGTCTGAGGTTGCTCTGAGCTAGGCTGACGCCATGGCACTCTAGCCTGGGCAACAGAGCAAGACTCTGTCTCAAAAAAAATAAAACTAAAAATAAAAAAAGGAACCGATCCTCAGACTGGCTCAGCGGAGCTGAGTGGTGTCCCCCTCTCTCCCCTTCTTCCTGCCTGTGTCACCACCCCAGACCCATCAGCCCCATCAGCTCAGCACTTTTGGGTCTAGGCCCAGGAGGCTGTGACCACAGATTGTGCAGACGTGGCCCGACTTGAGGATTGATTCTCTCCAGCCTTTCCAGGAAAAAAGAGGGCCCTTTCTGCATCCTCTTCCCAAACTGCCATTTCTTTCAATATTATGAACTCCGCTGAAAAAAACAAAAACCAAACAAAACAGAAAACAATTAAAAGCAGCCCTGTCCAAAAGAGGGAGATTTATGAGATTAGTGCCTACAGAGCCTCTCCCCAGACCTGTCAAAATTCCTGGGGCTGAGCCCTGGTGTTTCCCAGACTCCGGGTGCTCCCCTCCTCCCTCCCCTGCCTGCCCCCTCCTCCCTCCCCTGCCTGACCCCTTTGCTTCTAGTTGTTGTTTACAAGGAGCTCCCAGCTCTCTAAATTAAGCCCTGTAAGGTCTCCCACTCTTGGAGGCCATGTGTTGAGCCCCATGAGCTGACTTGTGGCATTTATTAGCGCAAGAGGAAAAGTGCTTGCCTCATCAGAGAGCAGCTGGAGACAGCGAGCTGTTCAAAGGCATGTAACTGACCTCTAGCTCAGCTGCCTGGGGATTGCAGACTCAGATGATTCTCATCCTCTGCTCTCCCTCTCTCTCTCTCCTTCCCTCTCTTTCTCCTTCCCTCTCTCCCCCTCCCCTGCCAGCCTCCACCCTCCACCCCCAGCCTTCTGCAGTGTCCTGACCTTGCAAGGCCTGAATCCCCCCCCACCCCAATCCATCTCCCTACACTGTGTCTCTCCGGTGAACTCATGCTGGGAGATTAATTGCTGCTATCACCCCTAATCCATCACACTTCCCAAAGATTGTTTTGACATCTAGTTAATTTTTGGCTGATGATTTATCAAATTCTTATTACTGTGCTCTGAAGGGGCTCATTTATTGTGTTGATTCATGGTAATGATAAAAGGGAAGCATTTTGAATTTTAACTACATTTCCCTCATGCTTCTTCCACCCAGTGTAGTAAAAAAAAGGAAAAGGGGAGGGGGGAGGGGACCGTAGCCAGGAAACTCTTAAACAATTCAGAATGTGAAAGGAAAGAGAGAGGGGAGAGAATTCTTCCATTATGTGAGCAAAAGCCAGAAGTCTGAAAAAGGTTACATATATATACATACATACACACACACACACACACACACACACGAAGTATTTTTAGCATCTGGGTCTGAACTACATTTGGAAAGCTCATACCCCTAAGGCTCTTAAACATTTATTGCCCTGTAATATTACCTAAATGTCTACTACCACTTTATTCAAGTAGAACTTAATGGTAAATGACTTCAGTCATGTACCAGTGCAAACGCAAAATGAGTGTCTTCGCCAGGCCAGATGGCCAGCCCACCTTTTAAAAGTGCAAAGAGACTTTCCTTTTCCTCTCTGGTCCCTCCCCAGACCTTCCAAATTTCTCATTTGCCACTTGGCTTTTTTAATAAACCCAGATGGTGAGAAGGAGCCCAAGGCCATTTCTTCGTAGAATGAGAGAAGTTGGTGTTTCGGGGATGGAGCCCAGAAGAGACATGGCAGCCCCTGGGGATAGCCACTCACCTCACCAACAGTCACAGGGTGGCTGTAGGGGGTGACATTAATCAGGGCAGAGGGGCCAGGAAGGCCCTGCAGCCACCAGTGGACAGCCTCCGGGCCATGCACTTCCACAGAGTGAAACAAGATTCCCAAAGGGAAGGAACGTGGGGGAACACGGGACTGTAATGAGTCTGTTCACCAGGAATCTCCAACAGCAGGGCTCCAGCTGCAAGATGCCCTATATGAGCTTTCCAGATATAGAACAGACCTGCCATTAGTCATCCTTAGTGCCAAGAATGTGTTAGGGAAGTGGCCATCCCACCATTTCTGCACACTCCTCCTGACACCCCCAGTTCCACACCCAGCCTCCTTCTTCCTTCACGTCTTGCAAAGTCCAATGCGTCACTGGAGGAAGTCAGGATCACCCCCAAATCTTTCATGCACCCACAGATGCTACTGACCTGAGCAAAGGAAAGCGGACTTTCACAGGCGAAATGACTTGCTGTGTGAGATGATACAGAGAAAGAAAGTATCAAGTGCCCTCCCTGCACCCTTATGAATAAATTGGGCAGTTTTCTCTCATTTTCTGTTTTTTGAAAAATTATATCAAATTATCTGTCCCTTGAAAATAATAAAATTCCTACATGAAACAAGCCTAGGCAGAAAAATATATTCACTTATATAGCCATAGCGAATACAGACACACACTTAAGGGAGGCAATGATAGAAATTATTTTAGTTTTAAAGTAGTTATGAATTCTGTCAGATTTTAATTTGCCAAATTTTGACCTTATTTCCCAAACATCTTCCATTTTGCCTTCATTTACTACTAGATTGACTTGTAGTTGCCTAACATTTTCTTTTAACATTTAAAAACACCTGTGTCACCTGTAGTTCTGTCTTGTTGAACTTTATGTTGTGCATATTTGTATCTTCTCAATTTTTCTTGATCGGTCTTGCTAGACAATCTGTCTTCTTCACTGACCTCTTCCCACCTCAGTCATGGCACCAGCGTTCAGTTAGCTACACAGGCCAAAGTCCCCGGCGCCATCACGGCCACGCCCCACGCCTTACGCCCAATCCAACCACAAATCATTTAGGACAAAATGGTACCCTGCGTCTGAGTACTCCTGACCACGCCCCTGTGACCACCATCCCCAGCCCCTGCGACTGCTCCTGCTGTCCCCTCATCCCCAGCTGAGAGCACTGGCCGCCCACCTTCGTCCTCATGCCAATGATGAAGCTGGCCCCACCTGGGCATGGGTCTTCTCACTTCTGCTCTTCCCCTGGGAGAGTTCACCTCACCAGGGGTCTCCTCTGTGCTCCCCACTGTCAGCCCCCAGCAGCCCCCAACAGGCCCTTTCTCTGCTCAGCATTGAAGCAAGATCAAGTTGAAAGCAGCCTAGAAAGAATAATACCCCCTTGGTCCTCGAGGCTTCCACTCTTCCCGCCTCCACCCCATGTGCAGCCAAAATTCTCCGAAGAGGTATCTCACTCTCTGTCTCGGTGCCCTCACCTGTCTCACTCCTCAACACACCTAGGTCAGGATCCCACCCTGTCACTCCGACTATTATAACTAGCTCTTGCTCAAGTCCCAACTGCCTCCCTCTTGCTACTCTTCCAAAGTTTCATTTTCCTGACTCTTGGCAGCACTTGACATTGCTGACCCCTCCTTCTTTCCTGAAATGCACCCGCCTGCCACCCGACCCCTGTCTCCAGCAGTCAAGGGCGGCGGTATCTTTCAGTGTTTTCACTGCTTCCTCCCCCACGGTAGCACTCGGGTATCCTCTCCTCCCTTGGATTCCATGACTCTACTCTCATCTTTATTGTTACCTCTCAAACTTCTAAGCAGCCTCCTCTTCCTGAGCCCATGTTTTCAATGACATCCCTTAAATGTGCTTTCTCCCCCTTCTTGGAAAAATCTCCCTGGGTGACCCTATCCTGGCTCTAATAGTCATCTATGAGTTGATGTCATACATATGTCTCTATATATACACGCACACACACACACACACAGTAATTACAATAAAGTTACAAATTAATATCATTTCTATCAATTGAGGGAAATGGTATGCACCCCTATTAATTTAAGTCCTCTTTTATACGTTCCATGAAAGCATGACACTTTCTTCATGTGGCACCTGCCCATTTTCTGTTTGACTTTATCCCAGGAATTAAATATACTTCTAATGCTATAAGAATGAAGTTATTATTCACACATTTTCATGTTTTAGTGTAGATTAAAGCTCTGAATGCTTGTATATTTATTCTGTAACTAGCCACCTCATTAAACACTCTAATTCTAATAGATTTCCAAATCCTTCCTACTTATACATTTTCCAGGTTAGCAAGACCATAATCTGTAAATTACAGAAATTGTTTTCCTCTCCTTTCCAATATCTAAGCCTCATATTTTCTTGTGCTATTTCTGGGACTCTCAGGGTACTATTAAATGATAATGCTGCTAGCCAGTATGTTTAATTTGTTCTAGACTTTAATGGGACTGTCTCTAGTGTTTTATTATTTAAATATAATTATGGCTTTTTATTTAATATGCATATCATTCATCGTGTTGAAGTATCTTTACACTTCAAGTTTAGTAAGAATTGTATTTGTAATTAATCAGGAATGGAAATTAAATTTTATAAATTCTTTTGAGGCATCTATCAAGATAATGTTATAATTTTGCTTGGCTATTTGTACTGGCAAATGTTATTTAAAATAGATTAATGCTAAAGCATCTTTGCATTCTGGAACAATCCTTTCTTGGTCAGGCATAATCATTCTGTATTATTGTGTTAGATATAATTTGATAATATTTTATTAAAGATTTTTTTCACTTATATGCAAAAAGTGAAATTGACCTACAGTTTTTAAATCTAAAGTATTAATTGTCATGTTTTGAGTTCAACATTTTGACAGCTGGTCACTTGGGAAGCTTTCTATCTTTTTTTATGCTCTGGAATGGTTTCAGTAGCATGGGAAGTATTGCCTCCTTGAATATTTTCCCATAAAATATTTTGGTGAAATAATTCTTTTATTGATTTTTTACATGCATCCATATTTATTGGTGACTTGCTAAATAGTCTGTAATTGCATATTCTCTTTGCCTTTTCATTCTATGCAAAAGTATTTTTTCTTTTTCCTTCTAACATCCAAGTGATTGGATTGTTTACATATATACTTTTATTAGAATTTTTAAAATTTTATTTTTGCATTATGATCAGACGTGGGACATGTAAAATTTCTAGTCTTTGGAATTTATTGAAGCTTTCTTTGTAGCCAAGAGTGGGATTAATTTTCATAAACATAACAGGGATGTTTCAAAAGAAGATGTATTTCTATTTAGAGAGAACCTGATTCTGTATATGTTAAGAGAAATGATATACGTTTTATTAGATTTGATGTCATTATTTACCCAAACTTTGTTAAGCTTACATTGCTGGATTGTGGATAACACTCTTCCTAGTCCCTGGCACTATTATACATTTTTCTTTTCTTTTCTTTTTTTTTAATTTAATTGGCCATTTTCATAGGACTCTGAGAGGTGGAAATTAGATACCCATAATCACAACTGCATTTTACCCACAAGTCCCAGAGAAATCATACAATGCAAATATCATATTAAAATGTTTTATCTAAAACTTCATAAATATTCCATTTCCACTCCTCGCTCCCCCTTCCTTCCCCACTTGTCGTTGGGATAAAGTCCAGACTCCGCTAAATGACCTTCAGGTTCTGGTCTCTGATTGTCTCTCTCTCCTGCTTTCTCGCCACTCCTCATATATAACTTAACTCACTAGTCATAGTGTAGCTCTCCAAGTTCCACTTCTCTCTTCCTTGATTCAAGGTTTTTGTACCTGCTACTCAAAGCACAGAACATATTACCCACCACCTGTTTTCACCTAGTGTGACCCTATTTGTCCTTTAGGACTCAGTTTAAATTTCACTGCCCATGCCTGGACTGTGAGATGAAGCTTCTGTGAGCTCCCTCTGTCTTCCAGCTCACCCCTTGTTGCAGTCTTTAGTGTTTATCTCCTTGTGCTTTAATTGTCTCCCTTCCTAACTGGCTGTTAGTGCCTGTGCCCAGAGAGTGGGTGACTTGTTTAGCACCCAGAGTAGTGCCTTGCATGAAATCCAACCTTCACGGAATCCTGGGCAGGATCAGGCTGCCAGACAAGTTCCAGTCCCACCGTTTGTGCGTCTGTGCTTACTCTCAGGGGCGGGGCAGAACTCAGCTTTCGGGTTGAACACTTGTAAAAATAATAATGACAACTAACATCTTTGAGTACTTCCTATATTTCAGGCACTGAACAGAGGTATTATAATTCAAGAATGACTTCATGGGTGCCTACCCAGTGAAGTTTCACAGGATAAGTGGGTAAGGATCTCATGTTTGAAGGTTGGGCTCCATCTTAAAATTTGTGTCCTATAAGTAAAGTCTGATAGGAAAATGCAGTGTGTTCTGGCAGCTGTTTGGAGCCTGAGCTCATGCATGGTTCCAACCCCAACCCCACACATCTTCAGAATGGGTTCTCAGCTACCTGATCCCCCACCCCTGCCCAGTAAGAGCTGCCAGTCTCTGCTCATGGTGGCAGCATGGGCACAGTAAGGGTTAGGATCGGGCACTTGTGCCCTGCATGCCAAGTCATAGAGCGGGACCCTCGGCACCTGGGAGGGTCTGTGTTGCCTTGCAAATATCTAGGGGGCATGACATTAAATGGCAAATAAAAAATACCATGACAAATGGAGAGAGAGACAAGAGAAGAAGGAAAAAAGTTTTCCTGCATTTTCATCTTGCACGGGGGCCGCAGAAACTCTATAGCTAGCCCTCCTGTGATTATTCTTATTTTAAAGATAAGGAAACCAGAGCCACACTGCTCGTCTTATATGGTGATTCTGTGATTCTTTTCATTCTGAAAAATGAAAAAGACATCCCCTCTGGGCAGATCAATTATGAAAACACATTTCTTTTTATCTGGCTTCACAAACAGAATGCTGGATTTCAGCCCATTTTTGCCAGTTTAGCCAGATACCTTTATGCACATGCAAGCATCTGCAAATGATCCTGAAGGAAATGGAGGGATAAAACCTACCCAAAGTAACGGGGCTCCCAGACAGTGCATCGATATTCAAACCCATGCGTTCTGGCTTCAGCGTCTGTGCTCCACGCCACTATACCAGTGGTCCCAAATATGCCTAATGAAAAAATATGTATCTGAGGCATCTTTTGAAGTACAAATTTCCAGGCTCTAATACCAAGGAAATCAGAATGTCTATGGGAGATGTCTGGGAAGCAAAGCAAGCAAAGCAAGTTTTTTTAACAAGTGCCACAGGTGATTCTGATTACCTTAGAAGCCATGGAAACATTGTTCTACTCTACAGACACTACAAAGATCTGAGTCTTTAATTTGCAAAGGACACAATAGGAAAGTAAATAGCATATTCAGACAGATAGAAACATGAAAGAAAAACCCTAGCCAGTGGCAACATTATGGTTAACGGCAGAATACATTTTGGTTTTGTTGTTGCTCTTCAAATGCATCCTATGTTTACTTTGTCTTTGACAAAATCCCATCGTTATATATTTAACACAACAATTTTCCTCTAAAGTGAGAAGTAATTAGAAAAGGATGAGGGAACGTCCCCTCCTGTTCTATAATAAAGCATTTGAATGAAATTGGTCTCACCACCATAACATGCTAGGAAACTGGACAAAATATGTGAAACAGCCCTTTGCAGACAAGGTAAAAGGTGGCAGTGGACTGTGAACCCTGGGAGAAGGGAACCAATTGAAATGAGCCGCACAAGACAAGCAGAATGCTGAGCTAAAGAGATCAAGGTTGGGGTTCAAAGAGGTTGAGGAAGCTTGCGTTTTTTAGGAAGAATACCAAGAAACTATAGAGAAAGAGCCCCAGAAATCCACATAATGGAATCAGGGAGTCTTTGCCTGACAATAAATTACACATATGCAGGCAAAGAATGACTACCTAGGAAATATAACCCAAACAACTACTGAATTTCACTAAGCGAGGGGTGATGTTTGAGTTATAATAAACCAGAATAAAAGAGATTTCACTGAACATCTAGTGTATTCAGTAAAGATGCCAGAGGCAGTGACTTAGAGGTAGCCTAGTGAAAAGGCCCCTTTAGACCTGCTTGAAAAAAAAAAAAAAAACTTGTAAGAAAGTCTCAAAAGCATCACAAGTAAATTAACTGCCTGTTAGAACAAAACCTGACCCTCATTTAAAAAAGAAAACAAAATTCAGGCATTCAACAATGCAAGAATTAGAATGTCCAACACCTGTTCAAAATTACTAGACATACAAAGAAGAAGAAAAATGACCCATTATAATGAAAAAAATTAATCAACAGAATATTATTATACTGATCAACATAATACTCTGTTGAATATATTTAACGACTTAAAGGAAAACATGAACGTGATGAGGAATAAAATGGAGCCTATAAAATTGATCAAAGTGGACATGCTAATGTCAAAAATATCATATCTGAAATTAAAAATTCACTAGATTTAACACCAGATTAGGCACTGCAGAATAAAAGGCAATTAAGTTTAAGGCATAGCAATAAAGATTATCTAAACAGAAGCATTTAGAAAAAAAATTGGAAACATATGTTATTAGAACCTTCGTGTCCTTGGAAAAGTACCAGGTGGCCTACATGTTGGAGCTCCGGGGGAGATAGTACAAAGAGGCCAAAAACCAAAAATTAAAGAAATACTGTCTAAATGCTTTCTATATTTGATGAAAAATATAAATCAATGGATCACAGATATTCTAAAAACCCCAAGAAGAATAAACACACACACATGCACACACACACAAAAACACATTTAAAAATGCAGGATGAGAGTGGAGGGTGGGGAAATTGTGTGTAAGAGAAAAATCTTTAAAATAGCCAGATAAATAAAAGAGGAGTAGAGATGAGAATATCAACTGACTTATGAGAATTCGTACAAGCCAGAATACAATGGACTGATATGTATTAAGTGCAGACAAAACCAGAACAAAACTAAAACTGTGAACACAAAATTTTCTATTTGTTCAAAATATACTTCCAAAATGAAGGTAAAATTTTCAGACAAACAAAAGCTGAGATAATTCCTCATCAGTGGAACTCTACTACAAAATAGTGCTTAAAGGAAATTCTTTGCACGGAAGGAAAATAATTCCAAGTGGAAATTCAGATTGACATAAAAGAATGAAATTTGCCAGAAATGATAAATCTGGGGATAAACATGAAAGACACTTTCTTATTATTTATGTTTCCAAGGTAATCATTTTAAATAATTATAATAACAATTTATGATAGCATATGGAGAAGTAAAACATGACAAAAATAGCGTAAGGGATAGGTGGGAGTATTATAGAAATATACCATTTTTTGGTAACAGCTTTATTGAGATTTAATTCACATAATATACAACTCACCTCTTTAAAGTGTGCAATTCAATGGTTTTTAAATATATTCACAAAGTTGTGCAACTATCACCACAATTTTAGAACATTTCCACCACCTCAAAAAGAAACCCTGTACCTTTTAGCTGTCACCCAACTCCATACCCAGGTCTAAGCAACCACTAATCTACTTTCTGTCTTTGTAGGTTTTCCCACTGTGGACTTTCATATGAGTGGAATCATGTAGTATATGATCTTTTGTGACTGTCATCTTTCCCTCAGCATAACGTTTCCTAGATCCATTTCTGGTGTAGCCTGTGTCAGTCCTTTATGTATTGTTGCTGCCAAATAATATTCTACCATTTCAACATACCACATTTTATTTATCCATTCAATATTTGGTGAAACTTTGACTATTTTTCACTTTTTGGCTATTACAATAACGCTGCTATGAACATTCATGTACAAGATTTTGTGCAAACATATCTTTTCCACACTCATGACTATGTAAGAGTGGAATGGCAAAGTCATATGGTAATTCTACATTTACCCTTTAGAAAAACTCTCGGACTGCTTTTCAAAGCAGGTGCACCACTTTTCCCTGCCTACCAGAAAGGTGTGAGGATTCCCCATGAAATCGTGTTATTGGCCATCTTTTTGATTAGAGCTACCCTAGTGAGTGTGAATTGGTGTAGCACTGTGATTTTAATTTGCATTTTTCTGATGGCTAGTGATGTTGAGTACCTTTCAATATGCTTACGGCCACTTGTGTGTCACTCATCTTTGAGGAAAGTTCTATTCAGATCATCTGCCCATTTTTAAGTTGGGCTGTCTTTTTATTATTGAGTTGTAAGAGCTCTTTGGAAGTATACTTTCTTGATGTCCTTGCATCGTACATGAAATGGTATAATATCACAGAAATACCTTGGAAATATTGCAGGGTTGTTTCCAAACCACCATGATAAAGCAAATATTGCAATAAATTGAGTCACAAGAATTTTTTTGTTCCCCAGCGTATATAAAAGTGATGTTTATACTATACTGTAGTCTGTTAAGTGTGCACTAGGTGCATTATGTCTAAAAAAAAGTACATATCTTAATTCAGAAATGTTTTATTGCTAAAAAAATGCTAACAATCATCTGAGCCTTCTGGGAGTTACAATCTTTTTGCTAGTGGAGGGTCTTGTCTCAGTGTTGATGGCTGCTCACTGATCTCAGTGGTTGTTGAAGTTTGGGGTGGCTGTGGCAATTTCTTAATATAAAACAACAGTGAAGTTTTCCAGATTAATTGATTCTTCCTTTCATGAAAGATTCCTCTGTGGCATGCAATGCTGTTCAATAACATTTTACCCACAGTAGAACTTCTTTCAAAATTGGAATCAATCCTGAAAAACCCTGCTCCTGCTTTATCAACTAAGTTTATGCAATATTTTAAATCCTTTGTTGCCATTTCAGCAATGCTTGCAGAATCTTCACCAGGAGTAGATTACATCGCAAGAAATTCCCTTCTTTGTTCTTCCATCAGAAACAACTTCTCATCCATCCATTCAAGTTTTGTCATGAGATTGCAACAATTCAGTCACATCTTCAGGCTTCGCTTCCAATTCTTATTCTCTTACTATTTTCCACCACATCTTCAGTTATTTCCTCCACTGAAGGCTTGAACCCTTCAAAGTCATCCATGTGGGTTGGATCAACTTCTTCCAAACCTCTGTGAATGTTGGTATTCTGACCTCCTCTCATGAATAATGAATGTTCTTAATGGCATCTGGAATGGTGAATCCTTTCTAGAAGGTTATCAAAGGACTTTGCTCAGATCCATCAGGGGAATCACCCTCTATGTCAGCTATCGCCTTACAAAATGTATTTCTTGAAAAAGAAGACATGAAAGTTGAAATTACTCCTTGATCTATTGGCTGCAGAATAGACATTGTGTTAGTAGTCATGAAAACAACATAAATCTCCATCAAAGCTCTTGGGTGACCAGGTGCATTGTTAATGAGCAGTAATTTTGAAAGGATTCTTTTTTTTTCTGAACAGCAGGTCTCAACAGTGGACTTAAAATATTCAGTAAACCATGCTATAAAGAGATGTGCTGTCATCTAGGCTTTGTTTTTCCATTTATAGAGAACAGGCAGAGTATATTTGGCATAATTCTTAAGGGCCCTAGCATTTTTAGCATGGCAAATGAGCATTGGCATGATCTTAAAGTCATAAGCTGTATTAGCCCATAACATGAGAGTTAGCTTGTTCTTTGAAGCTTTGAAGCCAGGCATAACTTCTCCTTTCTAGGTAAGAAAGTCCTAGATGGCATCTTCTTCCAACAGAAGGCTGTTTCATCTACATTGAAAATCTGTTGTTTAGTGCATCCACCTACATCAATGCTCTTATATATATACCTTCTGGATAACTTCCTGCAGTTTCTATATCAGCACTTGCTGCTATCACCTCTCACTTTTATGTTATAGCAACAACTTCTTTCCTTAAACCTCATGAACCAACCTCTGCTAGCTTCCAAATTTTCTTCTTCAATTTCCTCAGCTCCCTCAACCCTCACAGAATTGAAGAGAGTTGGGGCATTGCTCTGGATGAGGCTTTGTCTTAAGGAAATGTTGTGGCTGGTTTGATCTTCTGTCCAGACCACTCAAACTTTCTCCATATTAGCAATAAGACTGCTTTGCCTTCTTATCATTAATACGTTCATTGAATTAGCACCTTTAATTTTCTTTAAAAACTTTTCCTTTGCATCCAAAATTCACATAAATATTTGGAAATTCAATGGCACACTTATTAATGACTAGTGGATAAAATTTTAAATCATAAGGAATATTAGAAAATGTTTTAATAGAATGATAATAAAAACACATCCTAGCAGTCCAGGTATTGACATTAAATCTAAACATGACAGAAGACAGTAATAATAGCAAACATATATTAGGTGATTATAGCATATGGATAAGTATGACATTAATGTCAGAAACTATTAAGTGTGCAATAGCATTATGTCAAGAAAGAAACAGGAGAGAGTAATTGGAGATACCTTATTGTAAAGTATCTGCACTAGACATGAAGCAGTACATTGTTATTTGAAGGTGATCTTACATTAGTTATAACTGCATATTGCACACTTCACGGGCAGCATTGTGATCTTACTGGAATAAATGCTTACTCTGAATGTGGGTTTGCCTTCTCGGCACACAGTGCTCTGCCAGAACAGCCATCCATAGACTTGCAGATTCCTTATCCACCACCATGCTATTCTACTCAGCATTGTTTTTGATCAAGGAACTCATTTTGCAGCAAATGAAGTACAGTAATGGGCCCATATTCATGAAATTCACTGGTATTACCAAATTCTCCACCATCCGGAAGCAGCTTGTGTGACAGAATAATAGAAAGTCCTTTTGAAGATGCAGTTATGGTGTCAGTTAAGTGACAATACCTCACGGTTCTCCAGTAGGCTTATATGCTCTGAATCGGTGTCCAATATTTGGTGCTGTCCCTCCCATAGCCAGGAGTCACAGTCCAGGAATCAAGGGGTAGAAATGGGAGCAGCATGATTCACTATTATCCCTACTGACCCACTAGCTAAATTGTTGCTTTCTGTTCCCACAACTTTATGCTCTGCTGGGTTAGAAATCTTAGTTCCAAAAGGAAGAATACTTCCACCAGGAGACACAACAATAATTTTACTGAACTGGAAGTTAAGACTGCCACCTGGACTCCTCACTCCTATGAATCAACAGACAATGAAGGGAGTTGCTGTATGGGCAGAGTGATTGATCCTGACTACCCAGGGGAAACTGAACTACTGCTCCACAACAGAGGTAAGAAAGAGAGTGTCTGATATACAAGGTATCTCCTACGGTGTCTTTTCGTATCACTACGCCCTATGACTAAGGCCAACTATAAACAGAAACAAACCAATTCAGCCAGGAAAGTCTGAGTCACCTATTCAGGTAAGGAATCGTGATCAGTTGAGGTGTTTACTGAAGGCAAGGGAAATATGAAGTATGTAGCAGAAGAATATAGTTCTGAATACCAGCTGTGACCACATGATCAATTACTGAAATGACAACTTTAATTGGCATGAGTATTTCTGTTTAATTTTGTTATGAATGTTTGTGTGAGTGTATATCAAATATCTTTGTTTTCTTCCCTGTCTTATCCCCTCATTATGT
This sequence comes from Lemur catta, assembly GCF_020740605.2. Lineage (NCBI taxonomy): Eukaryota > Metazoa > Chordata > Mammalia > Primates > Lemuridae > Lemur > Lemur catta. The sequence goes on along the minus strand of NC_059149.1, from coordinate 9,843,874 downwards.
AACATAAAATATGATGACTTTATATCATAGTGTTTAAGTTACATGATATCAAGGAGAAGAGTAAACATCATCTAAAGACTTACATCCTCTTCTGAAGAAAGGATTAGTGTGTTTTCAATTGTACCATGTTAGGTGGAAGTATAATCTTGATATTATCTTTATTTGGACAGTAAGTATAGTTTGAGGAGATGTGTATGGGTACAGTTATAGATTGAATATTTGTTTTTATCCAAAACTTGTATGTTAAATTCTTAACTCCCAGTCTGGTGGTATTTGGAGGTAAGACCTTTGGGAGATAATTAGATCATGAGGGTAGGATCTTTTCTTAGTCCACTTGGACTGCTGTCATAAGATACCACAAACTAGGTGGCTTATAAATAACAATAATTTATTTCTCACAGTTCTGGAGGCTGAAGCGTCCAAGACAAAGGTGCAGACAGATTTGGCATCTGGTAAAGGCCCTCTTCCTGGTGCATGGATGGACAACCATCTTCTTACTGTGTCCTCACATAGTAGAAGCAGTGAGGGATCTCTCTGGGGTCTCTTTTATAGGGGCACTAATCCCATTCTTGAGAGTTTCACTCTCATAACCTAATCACCTCCCAAAACCCCCACCACTTAGGATTATCATCTTCAGGGTTAGGATTTCAACATATGAATTTGAGAGGGGAAAAAACATTCAGTCCATTGCAGGCCCTCATAATGATTAGTGTCCTTATAAGGAGAGGAAGGGACACTAGTGCTCTCTGGCTCTCTCTGTGCCACATGAAGACACAGTGGCAGTCTACAGGCCAAAAGAGAGCCCTCATCAGGAACTGAATCTGCTAGCACCTGAATCTTGGACTTCCCAGCCTTCTGAATTGTATGAAATAAATGTCTGTTGTTTAAGCTACCCAGTCCAGGGTATATTGTTATAGCAGCCTAACAAAATAGTGTGCTAAATGGATTCCTATCTAGGGTAAGAAGACAAGAATGGAAAAAGTTGGCCAAGATAAGTAACAAGTTGAAAAAAGGAGAACTTATGATTAATCTTATATGTCAACTTAGAGGGTATTTTTAGATAAGATTAATACTTAAATCATAAACTTTGAGTGAGCAGATTGCTTTCCTCCATATGGATGGGCCTCATCCAATCAGTTGAAAGCCTGAATGAAATAAAAAGACCAGACTCTGCAAACAGAAAAAAATTTTTCAGCAGGCTGCCTTTGGACTAGAACTGCACCATTGCCTCTCCTGGGTCTCAAGCCTCCAGTCCATACTGCACATTTTGGACTCACCAGCCTCCATAATGAGTAAGACAATTCATTCTAATAAATCTCTTTCCTTATATATGCATATCTCATTGGTTGGGTTTCTCTGGAAAATTCTGAATCATGCCAATGCATATTAAGACTAATCAAAAGAAAGCTGGAATAGGTATGTTAATTTTAAACAAGGCAGACTACAGAATGAGGAAAGCGTAAAGGAATAAGGAGGTATATTTTATAATGCTAAAGATGCCAATTCTCCAAAAATATTTAACAATCCTAAATGTTTTTATCTAACATTTGCATATATGAATACCTAACAACAGAGAGTCAAAATATGTGAGGCAAATAGAAATAATTAAATTGAAAGGAAAAATAAGAAAAATCCACTATTATAGTTGGAGACTTCAACATCCCCTTTTCAGTAATTGAAATATCAAGCAGACAGAAAATCAGTAAGAATATAGTTGACCTAAACAATACTATCAATCAACTTGATCTAATTGACATTTATAGAATGCTCCATCCAATAAAAGCAGAATACACATTCTTCTCAAGCTTACATGGAATATTTACCACCAACCCTCCCCCACAAAAAAACATATTCTGGGCCACAAAGCACACCTTAACAAATTTAAACTAAAATATATTATAAAAGTAGGCTCTCACACCAAGTAGAATTAAAGTAAAAACCAACAACAAAAAGACAGCTGAAAAATTCCCAGATATTTGTAAATTAAACAACATACTTTTAAATAACATATATGTCAAAGAAGAAAACTTGAAATTTTTCAATATTTTGAGGTAAATGAAAATAAATATATAATTTATAAAAATTTATGGGATGCAACAAAAGCAATGCATAGGGGGAAATTATTAGCATTCAATGCATATACTTGTAAAGCATAAAGATCTAAAATCAATAGTCTAAGCTTCCACTTTGGAAACTAGAGAAATAAAAGCAATTTAAGCCAAAAGTAAAAGAAAGAAAAGAAATAATAAAATTATTAATGAAAGTGAAAACAGAACAATATAGAGAAAAACATTCCCAAAAATCTAAAGCTTATTCATTGAAAAATAATAATAAAACTGATATACTTATAGCCAGGCTAATCAAGAACAAAAAAGAGATGACACTTATAGCCAATATGAGAAATGAAAGAAGGGTCATTACTACTGAACCCAAAGACATTAAAAAGATCATAAAGGAATACTATTAACATCTCTATAGCCACAAATTTCATAATTTAGATGAAGTAGACCAATTCCTGGAAAGATACAAACTACTAAAACTCACACAAGCATAAATTGATAATTGGAAAAGGTCTATTAAAGACATTGAATCATAATTAATAAACATACAAAAAAATCAGGTCCAGAGAATTTCTCTGAGAAGTTTTACCAAATATTTAAGGAACTTTCCACAATCCAGAAAATAAAAGCAGAGGAAACATTTCCTAACTCATTTAACGAGATTAGATTGCTATAATACCAAAAAGCAGACATTATATGAACAGAAAATTACATTACACAGGCATTACAAGAACAGAAAACAGACTAATATTTTCCATGAACATAGATGCAAAACACTCAGTAAAACATAAGCAAACTGAATAAAAATAATTATATACCACAGCTAAGTGGAATTTATTTCAGGTATACAAGGCTAATTCAACATTCAAAAATCAATCAATACAATACAATCTAAAAGATAAAAACCATATAGTTATATTAATGAATGCAGATAAATGCCATTTGACAAATTCAACATTTATTAATGACAAAAACTCTGAGAAAACTAAAGATAGAGGGGTAGACAGTAGCTTCCTCAAACATCTACAAAAAATCCACAATTAACATGCTTAATGATATGTTAGATCAAAAACAAAGCAAGAATGTCACCTCTCACCACTCCTTTTCAACATTGTACTGGAGTTCCATCTAGTTCAATAAGACAAGACAAGAAAAGAAAAAGTATAGATTGGAAAGGAAGAAATAAAACTGTCTTTGTTTACAGATGAAATGATTGTCTATGTAGGAAATCCCAAAGAATTGATACAAAACAAAACAAAAACCCTTCTAGGAACTAGTAAATAAGTATAAAAAGGTTAATATACAAAAGTCAATTGCTTTTCTATATAGAAGCATTAACCAATTGGAATCTGAAATTTAAAAAAAATACCATTTGTAATAGCACCAAAAAATACTTAGGTATAAATCTCACAAGATACATGCAAGGTTACGTATTGGGTCTATATGCAGAAAACTACAAACTCTGATAAAAGAAATAAAATAAGATCTATAGGAATGGGAAAATATTTCATGTTTATGAATTGGAAGTCTCAATATGGTTAAGATGTCAACTCTTTCCAACTTAATCTATAAACCAATGCAATCCCAATCAAAATCCCAGCAAGCTGTTTTGTAGATACTGACAAACTGAATCTAAATTTACACAGAAGGGAAAAACTCCTAAAGTAGCCAACACAATAGTGAAGAAGAACAAAGTTGGCAGATACAATCTACCTGATTTCAATACTCATTGTAAAACTATAGAAATCAAGACAATGTGGTATTAGTGTAATAATAGACAAATAAATCATGGTACAGAATAGAGAGCATAGGAGTATAAATATAAATATAAATATGTTCATAAATATATTCAACTAATCTTAGACAAAGATAATTCAATATAAAAAATAGTCTGTTCAACAAACAGTGTTGGAACAATTAGACATGTATAAATTAAATTTTAAAAAAACCTGGGCATAGACCTTACTCTTTCACAAATATTGATCTAAAATGGATTGTAGACTTCAACGTAAAATGAAAAACTTATAAAACTTCAGACAAAAACATATGCGAAAATCTAGATAACCTTGGATTCAATGACTAATTTTTAGATGTAACACTAAGAAACAATCCATAAAAGAAGAAATTAGGTTGGACTTTATTAAAATTAAAAACTTCTTATTTGTGAAAGTCACAGTTAAGAAAATCATTAGACAATCACAGACTGGGAAAAAATAGTCACATATAAGATAAGGGACTTGTACCTAAAACACGTACAAACACTTAAAACTCAGCAAAAAAAATTTAAAACTGGGAAAAATATCTGATGGGACAACTTAAAGATGATATACATATGGAAATCAAGCATATGAAAATATGTGCAATATCATTTGTCATCAGGGAATTACAAATTAAAACAATAATGTGATACCACCGTGCACACCTATTATTATATTGACTAAAATCCAAAAACTGACAACACCAAATTCCAGTGAGATTGAGAAACAAGAAGAACTCTCATTTGTTGCTAACAGCAATGCAGAATGGCACAGTCACTTTAAAAGAAATATTCTTACAAACTAAACATACTTTCACCATACAATCTAGCAAACATGTTCATAGACATTTAACCAACTGATTTGAAAATTTATGTCCAAACAAACACTTGCACACAGAGGTTCAGAACTGCCAAAAACTACATGCACGACTCATATCTTATCACAAAGAAATCAACACACAAATCCAATTTGAGGGAAATTCTAGAAATATCTGTCTGATAATCCTCAAAACTATCAAGATCATAAAAAACAAGGAAAGTCTGTGAAAATCTCACTGCCAAGAAGATCCTAAGAGTACATGACTAATAAATGTAATGCAGTATGTGAGATCCTGGAACAAAAATGGCACATTAAGCAAAAACTCAGGAAATCTGAATAAAATATAGACTTGGTTCATTAATTGTAACAAATGTATCATACTAATGTATGATGTTAATCATAGGGGAACCTGAGTGTAAGATATATGGGGATTTTCAATACTATCTTTGAAGTTTTCTATAAATCTTAAGCTTTTCTAAAATTTAAAAGTTTATTAAAAACACACACAATTCATAAAAACATGCAGTGTGCAGTCATAACAGTGCCCAGAGGAAAATTTATAGCTTTAAACATTTATAGTATACTGTTATGAGTTTAAGATCAATATAACTAAATAAAGAAGAGCTAATTAAGCCCAAAGTGAGCAGAAGAAAAAGCAAAGAAATAATGGAATCAGAAAATAATAGACAAAATCAATGAAACCAAAATTTCTTTGAAAGAGCAATACAATTTACAAACCTCTAACTGCACTAGTCAAAAAATAAGAGAGGGCCGGGCGCGGTGGCTCACGCCTGTAATCCTAGCTCTGGGAGGCCGAGGCGGGTGGATAGCTCGAGGTCAGGAGTTCGAGACCAGCCTGAGCAAGAGTGAGACCCCGTCTCTACTAAAAATAGAAAGAAATTATCTGGCCAACTAAAAATATATATACAAAAAAAAAATTAGCCGGGCATGGTGGCTCATGCCTGTAGTCCCAGCTACTCGGGAGGCTGAGGCAGTAGGATCGCTTAAGCCCAGGAGTTTGAGGTTGCTGTGAGCTAGGCTGATGCCACGGCACTCACTCTAGCCCGGGTAACAAAGTGAGACTCTGTCTCAAAAAAAAAAAAAAAAAAAATAAGAGAAACATAAACTCTTAATGTAAGGAATGAAAGATATTCTTTCAGTAGATAATAAGGGAATATAAGAAGAACTTGATGAAAGCATGCCAGTATAGATAGAAATAAAGGGACAAATTACTTGAAAATTTCAAATATACCAGAACTAACTCAAGAAGAAATAGAAATTTGAGCTCATTGTATATCTAATAAAGAAATTGACCTAATAATTTAAAACCTAAATAATTTAAATAAAAGAACCCTCTATGTCCAGACTAATTCACTAGTCAATTCTACAAAATATGTTTTAAGGAAGAAATAACAGAGATTTCATATACTCTCTCCCAGAAAATTAAATAGTAGAAAACAATTCCCAACTCACTTTATGAGACCAGAATTACCCTCATACTAAAATCAGGAAAAGAAAAACAAGAAAAGATACTAATTTTTTCCTCATGAATATAGACATAAAAATTCTTTTTTTTTTATTCCAGCATATTATGGGGGTACAAATGTTTAGGTTACATATATTGCCTTTGCCCCACTTGGGTCAGAGCTTCAAATGTGTCCATCCCCCAATGGTACTACAGATACCTCAAAGAGCTAAACATAGAACTACCATTTGATCCAGCAATCCTATTACTGGGCATCTACCCAAAGGAAAAAAAGACATAAAAATTCTTGACAAAATATTAGTAAATCTAATCCAGCAATATATAAAAAGCATAATACTATAGGATGACCAAGTTGTTTCACCCTAGAAATGCAAGGTGGTTTTAACATCCAAAAACCAGTGTAATTCACAAAAAAATCAGTGTACTCTATTAAAAGAATTAAGAAGAAAATCATGAAACCATCTTGATAAATACATGAAAAGCATTTGGCAAAACTCAACATACATTCATGTCAAAAACCTCTAAAGAAAGTACAAATTGAAGGAAACTTCCTCAATCCAATAAAGAGCATCTATGAAAAATTTATGTCTAAGGTCATATTGAATGTTGATCACCCCTTGGTCAGGAGAAAATTGTCAAATATGGAAATTCTCTCCATTAAAAGTGAAATAAGCAAAGAAGTCAACTTTGAAAATATTATTGATCAGCTTGCTGCCATTAAAGCCAAACATTTATAATAGTTTTTGATTTGGGTATAAGTAAAATGTTAAAACAAAAAATAATATGGTGAGTTTTTAAATATCTGCTTTTCAATTTCCCAATATTTTAATTAATGTTCTTAAAAAAGCCATTTAAAAAAAATACACTGAAATAGGTATTGTCCCCTCTAACCGTTTCAGGCAATTCTTTTTCTCATTCTTTTTCAGGTTGTCTTCTCACATACTTGCACTGATTAGTACTGTTTGCATACTCAGAGAGATCCCTCCACAGATTTCCAGAATGCTCTCTCTATGCAGCTCTCTCTCCCATAAACTGGGTAAACTCTAGCTGCCAGGGTCTTTCTGGACTCCCAGCTGTATCTCTCTCTTTAGCCCACTGATCTCTGCCTGAGTCCGCCCCCCCCCCCCGCCCTAATACAGTCAGTGTTCTCCAGAGAAACAGGGCCAATAAGATATGGACAGATAGGTACAGATGTAGCTATCTATACATAGCCCAAACCATTGCAGGCTCTCTATAAATATCCGTTGAGTTGCTGAATGAGTGCCTCCTCTTCCTCACACCCAGAACTCTTCTCTGCCAGCTCATGTATGTCCTGGTGATTAATGATCACCAAGAACAGCTGCTATGATTTGAACGTGTCCCCTCCAAAATTCAGGGCTGCCAATGTGAGTGGGGCTTTTAAGAGGTGATAAGGCCACGCAGGCTCCTCCCTCATGAGTGAGATTTAGGCCCTTATAAAAGAGGCTTCACCCAGTGTTTGGTTCTCCTGCCCTTCCAGCTTCCTCCACGTGCGGATCCAGCACCACGTAGACACAACGTTCCTCCCTTCCAGAGGAGGCAGCAACAAGGCACTATCTGGGAAGCTGAGAGCAACTTTCACCAGAGACCAAATCTGCCAGCACCTTGATCTTGGACTTCCCGGCCTCCAGAGTTGTGATAAATAAATTTCTAGGCTCTATAAATTATCCAGTCTCAAGTATTTTGTTATAGCAGCACAAAGACAATGGCCTTAGGTGACAGACATAATTTTATGCACAATTTTGAAGGAATAAATGAAGGCCAAAGTTATAAAACAATTTTCAAAGTTTGTAACAATGGAAATACCTTCAGCCCTAGTAACTACTAGCTCATATGCACCATCCGTGATGTTTGAACTGAGCAAATATGCGCTTGGCCCATAAGATCCTTTCAAGTTCTAGTACCGAACAGACCAGTAAGTCAAACCACCTTGCCCAGGTCTTGCTGTGGGCTGAGAAGTAGTAGATGTGACTTTTAGGGAGAGAGTTGTGTGTTTATTAAGGCTGGAGAGTGGATTGGAGGCTGGGCGGGGAGGCAGTAGGAATGTATAAAAGAAACGTTGAGTGGCTAAAACATTTCCATTCATTCCTCAATGGACACTGTCACAGGTGTGCCTTAGCCCCTGCTGCCAAACCTCTAAACCAGTCAACTGCAAATAAGAAGTAACTTAGAAATGATGGAGAACATGGAAATGAAGGCTAAGGAGTGATAAATGTTTCCTCCTTGTTAAAAATCAGCTAAAAGCAAGATTGGAATCCTGCATATCTCTCCAACACTGACACACAGAGAAAGAAACTTACACAGAAAGAGGAAAAATAACACCCACACAGCTCCTTGCGTTTGGATTGGCTGTAGCATGAATCATTAATTTTCCCTAGACATGAACGAGAGTGTCATTAGGATGCATTAAGCATCATCTAACAGAGTGCAGGGCCAGGAGCAGGATGGGCTCTCCGCCTCGGCTGCTCCATAATCAATGCCGATGACTTAAACCTGCTCACAGAATCTCCTCCTCTCCATTAGCATCAGCCCCGACCCTCTCACGTTCAGTCTTTCACCCCTTTCCGGTGGGGATGGAAACCCATCCTCACAGTGGAGGGAACCCCAGGACAGCCCCGCCGGAATCCTGAATGCTGCTGAACTGGGGAAGGGAGGGAGGCATTGCAGAGAACTTTTATCTATTTACCAACAAATTATTTAGGACTTGGATGTTAGGGTCGCCTCGCACGTGATTCTTGCCCTCTCTCTTCTTTTTTCCTTCTCTTCTGTCTAAATTTCGGCTGTGCACCCACCCCTGCCTGCCCCACCCTGACCGATCCCCTCCACGCCTCTCTCCCTCACCCCCTCCCCATCTCGTTTTCTGTCCCTTTAGATGAGGTCACCCTGATGGAATGAAGGACACGAGGCTCAGAAGAGGTCAGACGTTAGCACCACTATGACTGCACTGCTACTGAAACTGGGCAAACCCATCCATCACCGGCTCCACTACTCCATTAGGCCTCCCATGAAATATGCCCCGCTCTGAATCGCATAGCCATACATCTCCCGGTCTAGACACCTTCCTGTTGTGTGAAGATCAATGCCGCGCGGTCATGCATCATGTGTCACCAGTAGCCCTCACTCTAATAACCGTGTCTATTCTCTAGTCTGCAGTATAAATTATGGCACTGGCAAAGTACTATATTATTCAGCAACCTTGGTCACTAATGGATTATTGGGTTTATTGGCTGATAATGTGAGCTCCCTGTCTTCCTCTCTTTCTTTTTTTCTCCCCCCTTTTTCTCATTTTTTGGCTGAATCTCACTTATTCTTATTTATTTATTTATTTCTCTCTATTTTTATTTTATTTGGACCAGGTTTGAGTGATGGCTGCTTTAGACTTCAGCCAACATTCTCCTATATCAAACCCTTAAAATGATGATGCACTCAAAATAAGCTCAATTAGAAAGAATTCTCCGCAGCCACCTATTAGATAATGAACAGAGTCCAGTGGCCATTGTTGAAACTTCTATTTGCTGAGGTTTCTGTTAAGATGTCTTTTAGGTGAAGGGCAGTTTGAGAGAACCAACTGCAGCTTGTGTCCCCCGGTGTCCAGTGGGGCTCAGCCTCATAGAATCCCCCTCCACACTCCTTGTCCCAATTGGTCTTTCTATTCCTGTGATTACTTATTTGCATCCAAAGCTGCCAGTTGCTGTTAATTACCACTGTAACACTGGCTCTCAGTTTTTCCTCTCTGTAAAATGGGTGAGAGAGGAAGGTAGAGCCCAAATCCACAGAAAGGAGGGAAAAAAAACTATAGTGAAGAACTCTAAATGTAAAAGTTTACATCTTGAGCCATATTAACTCTAGGGAAAGAGATGGTTTCCAACTATCTCACTTTTTGAAACCGTTAACACTTTCTATTAAAAATGACAAACGTGTATGAGGAAATGAAGTGTTAATCCATGAACTGTGTGAAGACATGCTGGGCTTCCCGGAGACGGAGGTCTTTGTCACCAGACCTCAAAGCAGAGCACGACCACTGGAAACGCGGTACGACTCAGACACCTGATGGAAAGTCAGGCACGATGGCACTCAAATCTTGTCCAGTCCATATTTTCATGATATAAAAATCACTGTTTTGAGACATTTTTAAAGGGAAATAATTTTAAATAGTAAGAAGAATTTAGGGAGATTAGGTCAACCGTGGAGGTTAAGAACCCTGATTTTTTTCTGCATGTTCCTTCCTCTCTGGGCCACGGCGAAGCCAGTGCAGTCAGGCTTTCCCTGAATGCTTTTCCTCCTTATTGCTCAGCGGGGCACGTGAACATGGCAACACTGCGGGTTAACTCTCAGGCGCCCCTGAAAAGAGAAGAAATGAAGGGAGCCAGATTCTGAGAAAAGATCTTCATCTGATCCTCAAAACTTGAAAAATCTACTCACTTATTTCCCAAATTCCCCTGAAACCCACCACACAACCTCTTTTCTGACCTCGTATCTTGCTCTGGTTCCCACTGTCCTCACGTCCTGGGGACCCAGCAGGGTAGCTTCAGGCCTGAGGGTCTGGGGCTTTCTCATTTTATGTCATTGGTCGTTTTGTTGTTAATTAATAGGTTTTATTTCTTAGAGCATTTTTAGGTTTTCAGAAAATTTGAGCAGAAAGTACAGATAATTTCCATATACCCACTCACCCCTCCGCATGCACGATTTCCCTGTTGTGAACATCTGACATTAGTGCGTACATCCATTATAACTGATGAGCCGATATTGATATATGATTATTAAGTAAAGTGAGTAGTTCACATTAGGTTTCAGTCTGCACTGTTACATTCTATTGGTTTTGACAAATACGTAATAACATGTATCCACAGTTACAGTGTCACATAGAACAGTTCCCTGCCCTCAAAATCCTCTGTACTCCAACTATTCACCCCTCCCTGGCCCCAACCCCTGGCAACCACTAATCTTTTTATTGTCTTTACAATAGACAGTATATAGAGATTTTTTTCAGAATGTTCACTTTTTTCCCCCAGAATGTCACTTTATAAAATATCACATCCTCAGATAACACACCTTTTCCAGAATGTCATGTCCTTGGATCCTTGTATTTCAACACGCAATGTGTAGGCTTTCCAGACAGGCTTCCATCACATAGCAATATGCATTTAAGTCTCCAAGTCTTTTCATGACTTGATGGCTCCTTTCTTTTATGGTTGAACAAGGTTTCACTGTCTGAATGTACCACCATTTATCCATTCAGTACTACCGAAGGCCATCTTGGTGGCTTCCAAGTTTGGGCAATTATGAATAAAGCTACTATAAACATCTTGTGCAGGTTTTTGTGTGGACATATGTTTTCGGTTCATCTGGGTAAATGCCCAGGAGCATGGTTGCTGGGTGATTGGTATGGTAAGAGTATGTTGTCCTCCAAAGTGTCTGTACCATTTAGCATTCCCGCCGGCAATGAATGAGCCTTCCTGTGGCTCCACACCCCCACCAGCATTTGGTGTTGTCAGATCTGGGATTTTAGTCAGTCTAGTAAGTGTGCAGTAGCATCTCATGTTGTCTTACTTTGCAGTTCCTTATGATGTTGAGCATCTTTTCATATGCATATTTGCCATTGTTGTTTGTCCTTTTATTGTCATCGTCCATGGTGCTACCCCTGTGTAACCAGGTCTAAGACTCCTGGTGTCTCTAGAAAGCCAGCAAATGAGGCTGCCCTGGGCACAAGTGGTCATCCCCAGAGAGGATGTTGGTGGGAGTGGGGGAAGAAGAGGACAAGTGAAATATACAGGGTGCCTAGAATGGCCAGGACACCTTTTTATGCTTTTTACTTACCTTCTTTTTTAGTGTCACAACAATTCTGCTAGGTAGACGTTGCTATCTCTATTTTATAAATAAATAATCCAAAGTTGAAATTAAGTAGCTTGCCTAAATTATATAATGTCCAAGTACTATGGTTGGGTTTCAGATTCTTACCTGTCTTATTCTAAAGTCCACCCACTTTGCACTGTGACATCTGCTTTCCTAGCAGCAGAAGGCCCGAGAGAGGAATGCCCTCTCTGTCCTTGCCTCCTTCTTCCTGACTTCCCTTGGGGTACCAGAGGGAAAAGGGCCCCCGGAGGATGGGGTTGATGTCTGGGGCAGAGCCTGGAGTGCGGAGCACACAGGGCCCAACGGATTTACACTGGGATTGGGAGCGGGCTGCAAGCTATCCATAGCCAGAGCTTGTACAACCTGCAAATAATCCATAGCTTCTCTACTGCGTCTCTGCACAATTAACACCAGGTGCCTAGCCCTAAAGACTCTTTGCTAAGCTGGGTGTGGGGGTGTAAACCAGGAAAGAGCATTGCCCCAAACCCCTCCTCCCAAGAGTCAAGTCCCAGCCCTGGAGGCACAGGATACAGGAACACTCTCTCTCCTCCCACCCCTAATCAGCCCTGAGGTCACTGGTGCAAAATATCCCACTGCCCAAGGAAGCACCAGTGAATGCTGCCTTCCCATGGAGGTGGAGAGGGGCTGGAAATACCTCTAGAGGCTCCTGGAAACAGGAAGCCAACCTGCTGGGCTGGCCCCGGAGCAGACCGTAGCACCCGGTGACATTGACTCCTCATGGCCCAGCTCCCTCCTTGCTCCCGCTGCCTCACCGAGCCTGGCACTAATTTGTTGTTTGTTTGAACGTGACAGTGATGCATTTACCTAATTAGAAGATGTCAGAGTTCCCCGATCTGTAGTTGGGATTTCCTGATGAATCACAGATACGCCCACCTGGGACAAGCAACCTCAGTCCATGGGGAGGGCGAAAGAGGCTCTTGGGTCCCACGTTCCTGCCACCCCCTTGTGCATTCCAGAGGTCTGGCCACAGCCCTTTGGCCCTTCTGGGCCTTGATTTCCCCTCATGTAAAAGACAAGAAAGCTGCACAGCCTAATTCCCTTCCTGTCCTCCCACCAGAACCAAACGTGTCACACTGCTTGCACTTCTCAGAGGTGACAAACAATATCAGTGGAAACTGCTTCCTATAGGGGAGCAATTTCTGTTTACATATGTGATGCCCACCCCCTGCAGAAATGCTGGCTGCCCTGTGGCCTGGCTAGGTTACCTGGAGAATGTCACCGCTCCGGCTTCCACCCTCTGCCAAGGGACCAGATTTGCTGCCTGCTCTGAGGACAAATCCTTTAGCAGAGGTAATCCCTGGCATGGGTTCTCTGAGGGGAAAAAAAAAAAAAGTAAGAAAGAAAAGGCTGCCTCTAACTCAGGGCCTGGGCAATTACAGCAAACACAACCTGGCTGCAGGCTTCAGAGTGATGGGCCAACATGAAGTCGACATCCTTCTTCATCTCGGCCCTCGATGGACACATACGATGGAATCATGTTGTAGTAAACATGAAGGTAGAGGAGGAACTCATGATAAAATGTCGCTGGTACATCTCAGCTGCAGAATGACCTAGGCATCTAGGCATGAATGGGTTTGCTGGTGGAGGATCAAAACCGGGGCAAAACAGAGAGAGCAAAGGTCCCTTTTATACTCTGATTCCACCTGTTTTCCGGGTGGCAGAGCTGTAATTTCCCTGCTCAGAACCCCTCCCAGTGACTAAGAAGAAGAAAGGGGCGTGGCTGCCAGGGGTCTGCGAACCCAGTCTGGGAATCCCTCGGCAGCCGATGTCCCCAGGAGAGGGACAGCACGTCAGCACGTCGCGGCCAGGGTCTGGGCAGTCATCTGGCGGGGGCTGCCGGCTGCTCCTCCCTCCATCCTGCCTCTGCTGCCCGTGACCAGACAGGGCCCCCTCACGAGGCACCGCTTGACTGCCCTTTGTGTCCTGTCAAGTTCATTTGTCTTCGCTCTTTGCCACCCCACCCCGCGACTCCGCCACTCGGTGTGTCGGTGAATGAAACTCACACACAGACTGACCCTGGAAGAAGACAGATGAAGCTCTCGGAAAGCAAGGGCTTGACCGGAGAATGGGAGTGTCCCAGTCTGTCGTATCCAACCCGGCATGCGCTGGCCTAACTGAATTCGGAGCCCACCGCGTTTCCCTGGCCGGGAGCGGGGCTCGGGAAGGAGGAACACTGGTAAAGCCCTACTGCAGGATGCATGGCTGTTAAATGACATTGCCATGGAAAGGAAGCAAATTCCTCTACAAAATGAGCCACTTGCCTCCCACCCGACAGGTTGTACTGTGACTTTGATGGTGTGGTCCATCCTGCTCCGCAACGTGGCGTGCGTGATGCACAAGCGGTATTGACCGCAGTGTTGGAAACGGGAGAAAAAGCACCCACTTCTGCTCCTCCGGCCTCCATCCCTAACACGTTTTTCCGGCCCTGCTCACATTTCCGGTTTACATCTACATCAAACAGCCTGAGGCAAAGTATTCACTCTCTACACCCACTGGGTTCAAAACACTGGTTCCAAGTGTTCCTGGCTCAGTTCTGGGTCATCTTCAGTTGAGCTTCCTTCTCCCTACAAATGCTCACCCCTGAAAGTATTCCAGTGGTATTTCTGCCATGTAGACTGAGCCTCAAAGAAAATGAACCAGAAACTGGATAGACAGAAGTAGCACTGGGTTTTCATCTCCCAAACACTTCGTGTGGTCAGTTTTTCCATGTTACTCCAACACCCTATAGTCAATAAATAAATAGAATTACATAATATTCGGGGAGATCTTAAGCCTAGAATATTTTTTTAAAAAGCAACAGTTCTAAAAAGCTATGCACGATAATAAAGACAAAACTATCCCGGCAACCCTAGGTTATAAAATGAACCAGGAATCTCAAGTCAAAATGCAGTCACTTCTGAGTGGTATATGTTTTATGACCACTTAACTCCTGTCATCCATTCCTGTCCCCAAAACTGAGACAGACTTGTGGTATTCTGGAAAGCAAGGAATTCTGGAAGCTTTGAAACAAGGCTGACTTGGATTCTCACCCTGAATCTATGGAGTACCCCTTGTGTTGCCTTCGGCAAACACCTTGAAGATTTTCAGTTTCCAAAATTGTGCAACAAGGATAATGATGCCTATGATTAAGCTATAAATGCTAAGAACGTGGATGTTGTTAATAATAATATCATCATCATCAGTAATAGCACCATTATTAATTATAAGACACTCTTTCAAATAAAAGGAAAGTCACAATTGAGGTTTTAAGGAAAAGAAACGGAAGATAGAAACAGTTCCTCAAGTTTAGAGTTTCCCCGGGTCATCCTGATCTATCCGTAATAAATCTCAGCATTGGAGGAAAGAACACTTCGTAAAGTATGTTAATAAACAGGACTACAATTCCAAAATTCACATAAATTAGACCAAAAAATGCAAAAAGACATAGAAGTACAGAGGATCTCCCTTAGTCAACGCTGCCAAAAATACTATTATGTATTCACCCAACTGGAGTTCCTTCTAACAAACTGCCACTGAGCATATGGCTACCTTGGGCATTTTGTCATTATCCCAGAGTGTGTCTGCAGTCCCATGTCGGTAAACTCCATCTGTATCTCTGTCAATGGAAGAAATTTCCATCAGGAAATATCAGCAGGCATCAGGGAAAGACCTTTCCAATTTACTGAGATCGAAGGAAGTAACTGCAGGGTTCCCCTCTCCTGCCTCCCTTTTTCCCCAACTTCAGCCAAAAAATGTCTTGTTTTCTTTCCCAAAGATTATCCCATCACCCATCCCTGCCCACGCCGGGGGAGTTTCTGGCTGGTCCTTGGCACATGGTGCTGCACACAATGTACAAGCTGTGTTCTGGGTCACCCAGCCCCTGCAACTCCCCACTTAGCAGGAGTAAAGAGAGCAGGTGACGATGGCCCTCCCACCTCTCTTGGCTACTACTGCAAAGACAAACAGCTCCGCATGCTTTGCCATTGTCGCTGTTGTTATTTTCATCTCTTTACGCTGCACAGCACCCATCAGAGAGAAAGTTGCAGGCAAGTTTTAACAGCAAAGGCCGTGACGAACGTGCCCCTAGGAGCCGCGCAGACACTCTTGCAGGGTAGGGGGAAGGGGCACAAGAGTGAGGCAGGTGGGGCGAGGGAAGCCTGCACCAGTGGCTGGACATGGGGCAAGAGCATTTTTAAAAATGCCACTCTTGGGCTCCCTTCCGTGATGCCCAGCTTGACCCCGATATCTCAGTTGCACACGGTACGGTGAACGCTACTTTCACTTTGCTTCCCTAATATTTTTCCCTGTTAGACTTAACCAACTGCCACGTTTAAAAGTCAAGTATCAACTACGTGCTACTTTTAGAAAACAGGCTCAGGGTGCAGAACTGCCCCCCTCCCTGCTCCCCTCATTTTCCTTCCCCCTAAGAAGGGTCAAGCAATGGCAGAGACTAAATGGATTATATATTGACTTTTCTGGGGATGATTTCTCTGTATACACATGTCAGTTTATGTGATGTATTTATTTTTAAATTTACTTACATGCAGATTTATCTGAAGGATCCACTTAAGCCCTCAGTTAACCATGCCAACGTTACAGCTCTGCATCTACCTGAGAAGCAGTAGAAAGACTCTCACCATTTTGAAAAACTCTCACCATTTTGAGAATCCCATTACTAACGCAGGCCTCACTGGAATGGTGTTTGCAACGACTCTCATTGATTCAAGGACCTCCAACCAATTATCTTTGGACTTCATAGAACCCATAAGCTATTAAAAACTAATTGTAATTCTCCCTGAGTCAGACACAATGGAAAGAAAGATACTTGGAGTTGGATTTTGCGAGCTTATCTATTGGAAAAATATGGAGCCCTGAGAAAATGTTCTTTAGTGGATGATAGCGTGTACTTATGTATATGCATCCGTAAATCCCCGCCAGGAAAGGACAGCACTAAGCCCCTGTGAAGGATGGCTAAGTCCCCACTGTGCATGCCAGGCCCACGAATTGGGTGGAGGACAGAGGAGAACACCCAGCCAAGCCTAACAGCTGAAGAACCATCAGCTGGAATACTGACTTCCATTGTCCTGGCCCAAAACGTGTCCTATCATTTTTCCCCAACTCTCACATCATTTTGGCAAAGTGACATGAAACTGCTCCCAAAGTCTGATCTATTTTTATAGCTAGCTATCCATCTACATGTCTCCAAAGTCTATAAGATAATAAATATAAATGCACTTTTATTTTTATCTCTTCACATTCTACCCTCTCCCTTTTAAGGTCCAGCTCTTTCATTTTGGAAATAACTTCTTCCTCTGAACAAGCACAGTGCTCTCTGTTTACATCTCTTGCTAGGCTTATCTCTCTCTGTCTTATGATCCATTCATTTATATTCATGTCTTCTTTCTGTTGGTAGAATATTCCATTTCTGGAGGACAAAATCCATAGCTGTTCCTTCTGTCTACTTCCACAGCATCTAATTTTCTTTAACATCTCGAAGGCATCCAATAAATGTTGGTTGGATGTGTGAATGAATAACTAACTTTTAATTATGCTGAATAAATACAAAGCATCACATATAGAAAAATGCATGTTCTATTCATGCAGGGGGATGTAAGATGACAGTGTGATGGAGACAGGGCTTGGCCTGGGCGTGCATGGAAAACCAAACACAAGTTGCTCAAAGAGAACAAACTGCAAAATTCCAAGCTCTCTTCTATCTGCAGCCTTCCTTCCCTTCTCCCGAAATTACTTCTTGCCACAGTGATGTAGGACTCGCACTGCTCACTGGGATACACAATCCATCTTCGGGGGCTCATGGTCACAAGAAGACCGGGAGAGCAAGCAAAAATTTCCTGAGCACATTCCGCCATTGGTTTTGATCGCCAGCCAAGGCCATCCACCTGCAAAAATCCCCCAACTATCACATTTCCTTCGCGCTGGCCGATAACGAAGATAATTGTTTCATTCACTTTGTCAAAGCTGAAATGAAAAGAGGGCAAAGCAAAATGATGCCGTCGTAAATCACGGGGCTGAGACAGCAAAAGAGGGACAAGATAGCGACTTCATTAAGGGTTATGTATTGTGCCATTAAGTTGGCAGGGGGGGTCACCTTTTGTGTCACACCCGGCCTCTGTGATGCATTGCCAGCTCTTCTTTCCAATAAAATTAAACGGAGATGTAAAACTGATTAGGGCCATGTTTGCTTCAGCCCGTGGCAAAGGGAATGGTACAGGGAATAATTGATATAAGATTGCGACTGATGCATAATGACAGCAATTTCTCTTCCTGGTCATTTCGTTGCTGACCTTGCCCATTAAAATAAGCCCAGCTGCCTTGGAGAAAGAGACACTTCATTTCCCATCACCCTACAGCCCCATGGCAGTCCCCATTCTCCCCTGACCACTGGCCCACACCAAAACAACGCAGCTAGAAACAGTGCCTGCTGAGGTTTCGGGGATAGCGGATTGCAGACCCTTGGTGCCACTGTTGGTGTCTGTCTCAACTCCTGGACTCCCCAAATGGTGGCTGCAGATGACTCTATGCATCACTCATTTTTAGCCTCTGCCAGACCAAAACTCAGGTTATTGGCCTGCTTGTTCTGAGCCTCAGACTTACAATGCCAAGGCCTGTCTGTGTATTTTGTCACTGCCAAGGTATGGAAGCCACTGCAAGTATAAGATGACCGACTTTATCCTCTACACAATAAATTGTGTCTTACAAATGATTTATCCACTCAACGATTCAGGCAATCTCCCTGAGCCAAACTCTACCCATTTTTTAATCAACAAATATTTATTAGAGGCCTATTAGGTACCAAGTACTGTGCTAAACATTGAGGGTAGGTGGTTATATAGTTGGTATATTTGTTCCCTTGAACTCTCCTGTTGCAGTCTGATCCAACATAGGGAGGCATTTGGATCCTACGAGTGGATCTCTCATGAGTGGCTTGGTGCCATCCTCCTGGGAGTGAGTGGATTCTCACCCTTAGTTTCCGCAAGAACTGCTTTTTGAAAGGAGCCTGCCGTCTCCCTTCTCTCTCTCTTGCTTCCTTTCTTGCCATGCGATCTCTGCACACAGCCCCTGTTCACCTTCTGCCATGAGGAGGGGCAGCCAGAGCCCTCACTGGATGCAGATGCTGGCGCCATGCTTCTTGTACAGCCTGCAGGACCGTGAGCCCAACAAACCTCTTTTCTGTATAAATGACCCAGCATTAGGTATTCTGTTACAGCAAGACAAACAGACTAAGACAAGTGGTCATGCCCCCACCTCCAGGGGACTCACAGCTGAGTGGCAGCTTCCACTGGGATCATAAGGATGGCTCACATTTGCTGGATGTTTGCTACGTGCCAAGCACTATTCTGTGTGATTTACATACATTAACTCATTTCATCTCCATAGCAACAAGAGAGTGCTATGGTTACCCCCATTTCACAGATGGGGAAACAGAGGAAGACAGAGGCTCATCCTTTGCCTTGGGATGCATGGTGAGTAAAGAGGGGAACCAGTAACTCAGAGGCTGTGAGCCGAAGCCAGAAACTAACCCTAAAGGAAACTATTTTGTCCATATTTTTTTCTTAATCCCTTCTCCACCCTGGTGAAGTTGCTGATGTATTTTATCCAGCCTTCAAGAAGAAAGAGGGCATCTTTACCAAACGGAATTCATGCCAGATTTCTATGTTTTCCTATGAGTTAGAACTGCCAACAAAAATGTCATGTATAGTCCAGTTAATAAACATTTATTAATCATATCACATGGTTTAAAATTCTGTAGGGTTTTCTTTCTCTTTATTTTGCTTAATATTTGAAGTTGGTGTTTTTATGGTGTATAGATAGAGGAAAATGAGCAATGCTCACAGGTCCACCCTACAGTGTCATATCTCAGCTACTGCTGGTGCCAAGATCATGGCAAATAGCCGCCAAAAACCTCTTGCAAACTGGGCACCAGGAAACAGCTCCTGCCATGACGCTGACGTGTCCTGGGTGCCCGGCTCGGCCTCCGTATTCTCAGCATCGCAGAAGGGGAGCCGACAGCATGACTCTGCGGTTCTCTTGCCTTTGTCTCCAGGAATCGCAGCAGTTAAATATGCATGTCAATGTGACCTCATGGTCACAGTGACCTTTGCAACCCTGGAAGGAGACGTGTTTTTTCAGACTCACTCTCCAGAAGCTTGCAACCTTGATCTGTCTGCCTGTCTGTCTGTCCGATGGTCTGTCTTTGTCCCACCACGTCCTGGGCCCTGATGGAGTCCAGGGATGGCAGCAGCTCTGGGTGGGAAGATCAGAAACGACAAATTGCAGACCTTCTGCCAAAAAAGGGCAATCACACCAGAAATGAAATGGACTAACTTAAACCAGACCATCTCCACCCACCACGTCTCACCACGACCCCACACCTCCAGAAAGAGTCAAAGTCTTTGTATAAATGGAGACTGTGCACATTTCCCACCTGATGACTCACGCAACGTGGAATCCGAGGCCCCAACCATCCACCCGTAAACAGCAGGTGGAAAACGAGCACTGGGAGCGAGCATGGGACTCTGCCCCACCCGCGCCCGTGCCCTCCCATCATCCCCGGCCCTGTGCTGGAGGGTCCGGCTGGGTCTACTCTGGCCCATCCTGATGGTGCTCTGGCTGCAGCGATGACACGGCCAGACTAAGGGACACTGGCAAATCTGAGATTCCCTCTGACTCCCAGGATTTTTCCCACACAGTGAGATAATGAGAGAGAAACATCTTCTTTGGCTCAACTACAATAGCAGACAATTTTTTTTTCCATTCATGTGGCACATATACATGGTACGTTCACAGCAATAATGACACATAATCTTGAAAACACTCTTACGAGGTGAATGCTGTCATCCTCGCTTTACAGGCAGTGAAGGCAACCCGGGCTCAGGGGTGTGCTGGGGGCCTCCCAGCACGGAGGACCCAGGGCTGGCCTGCAGGGAGGCTCTGCTTGCAGAAGGAAAGAATCCCCACTGCTCCATGGGAGACAAGGCACATGTGTCTAAGAGCAGTCTGCATACCAGGCTCACATCATCGGCCACCCTGGCCTACCCAAGACTGTCCCTACTAAAAGGCCACAGAAGACAGAAGCAGGTAGGAAACTCCTCCCCCCAACCTCTCCCCATACCTGCCTTTAATGTTCTCAGGAAGCCAAGCCTTCACTTCCCCACCCTCTGTCCAGGTGGGCAGGGCCCATCTGGGCCAGGACGCAGAGGCAGCCGGGGAAAGCAAAGCCCATGGCCAGAAAGTGCCAAGGGCCTGTGGCCTGCACTGTCCCTTGGAGGACACAGGATTGGTGGAAGATGCTCCTCACTCAGATCCTCATGAAAGAAACAGTGAACTGACCTCGGATCCGCTCCTGCTGAAAACAGAGGGGACCGGGCTCCTTGCTCCACCCCACCCCGAGCAAAGATGCTCAAACTGGGTGGCCTGCCTCCTCTTCCCCTGCATTCCCACCCCTCCACCCCAGTCCAACTCAACTACGTGCACAAAGAATGGCCTCATTAAAAAAATTTAGGGAAGAAAATATCCCAAATTGAAGGATTCATGGTGACATAGATGGGATCCTCATGGCAAGCATCACTTGAAAGTAAAACAAACTTTGTTACTGGGTTACCAAATGCAAGCTGTCACTCTGAGCAACGCACTAGGCAGGAGGAAGGCAAAGATGAACAAGATGCTTCTCCTGCCCTTCGGGGGTCCCCTTCAGTGTCCCCCAACCCCTTGCAGGAGAGAGTTACCGCCAGCAGTCCTGCATTGGCACCGGCCGTCTGTCTTTGCTGTGTGCCCGCGTGGCGGCCAGTGCCTGGGGACAGCTGTAGAAGACCCTGTCCTCCACCTGATTTAATGTGCTGAAGGTGACTGTGGCCCACGAGGCCACAGATGTGGATTTGGATCCAGGAGTTGCGATTCCCGGCTGTGTGCTGTCCCCAAGCCGTTTCTTCCCTCCACCGCTCAGTCCCCCCTCAAGGCTGGGCCAGACCAAGAGTTTCCAGGTTCTGTTCACAGTTTCCCTGGGTTCTTTTGTGGCACCTCAAAGTCCACCACGGGATCACCTGAGCCCAGGAGTCCGAGGCTGCGGTGAGCTATGATCACACCACTGCGCTCCAGCCTGGGTGCCAGAGCGAGACCCTGTCTCGGAATAAACAAACAAACAAACAGAAAAACCTACCATGGGATTTTGAGGAGGCTGAGAATCGGGCTTCCAACCCCACTCCCCACTCAAACCAGACAGAGCCTTCCCGCCTACGTCTGATTTTTCCTCCTCAGTAAACTGTAATATTGCATTTAGAGAAAGGGCTTCCCTTGGTAAAACAGAAACCAGTTTTGAAAACCACCGAACAGGTTATCTGAGGTGCTTACCAGCTCTGACATTTCGTGACATATGATTATTTTCTGTGATGAAAAGTCAACTTGCATGAGATTGGTGCTCACCTTAAAGCCCAGCAAGATTCTCTGCAAACTTCCCTTTCTGGGACTGTCTTTGTTCAGGAAGCATCAGGCCCAAGCCCTTCAGTCACCCACGCTCGTGGGACTGACAGCTGCTTACTCATTTGACAAATATTTACTGAGGGTCACGACGGGGCGAGCAGTGTGCCAGCTGTTGACTTAGCCTCTTCCCGAGAATCAGCTTCTGGAAACTCCCCACCAGCCCCGGGCTCACCAGCGCTTAGGGTCAGGCTGGCCTGGGCGCCAGTGTGGCTCCTTATCTGGGTGACAGAGGGAGGGTGCTTATTCTTCCCACCCTGAGTTGCCTTGTCCCTAAGAATAATGCCGTGAAGATCAATGGGAGTCTTTCTGGAAGTACACAATGTGATAAAAGTGTGAAAACATGTAACACGTAGCGAGTGCTCCAGTAAAGGCCAATGATTATGACTGTCGCTGAGTTCAGTTGCTTATTGTATCTCACCCGAGATAGCTCAGCTCTCTGTGAACGGGTCTCTGACTTCCAAGGTCGCCCTTCCACTCCATCCCTACTCTAGGCAGAAGGATTCTTCTTCATTCTTGCTCAAGCTTGAAGGCCAAAGTCAAATGCCACCTCCTCCGTTAAGGCTTTTTCTTAATTCTCAGAAGCAAAATGAAGCTATCACATCCCCAGAACACACTTCCATTCTTCTATTATAGTCCTTAATACATTGTGGCCATTCATTTGCTCGGCAAATATTCATCTGGGTGCCTAACAGGTGCCAACGCTTGCTCTAAGCCCTGGGATACAGCAGGAACACCCAGACCATTGCTGGTGGGTGTTGTTCTCTGACCCTGGCCCCACATGGCAGGACCGGCTCCCTGTCACATCCATCGTTCTTGCTAAATGGCTCCACCAGGGCCTCAACGTGGGTTCTTTCAAAAGACAGGTAGGAGTGAGCCTGATGGCTATGCCTGTGGTCACTAGATTTGCTGGAGTGGATGCACGAGAGCCTTATTCCAACTGTGGTTTGGGAATTTGCAGGCAGGGGGCAAAATCTCTGGTTGGCTCTCAGTCTACCTACATCCCAGAGCTCGGCTCCCGGCCTCTCTCTTCCCTGCGTCTGCACCAGGAACTAAGGTGACGGGGCAAGAGCAGAGAAGACTCAGTTGTATGATAGAGGTTCATAAAATGCTTACACTTGAAAATTCAAGGACCGGCTAGAGGCCTACAGAGACCTATTGGAGCTAAGTGACCATCTGGTGCACACACTTGGGGCCCCGCGGCCGTTCCAGCCTCTCGGATCAGGCCCGTGGACAAGCCCCTGGGACAGTCTGCAGCTCCAGACTTTCCCAAGAGAACGTCAGCAAGGATTTACGTTTCTGCCCAAGCCCCCTGTCACCTTCTGGCATTTGGAAAAGACGTCATAGGAGCCAGCCCGCCACAGGGGAATAGCAGCAAAAGTGAGGAGAAGAGAATAAAGAGAGCTCGCTGACAGGTGACCAGCCCTGTCCCCGGAGGGTTTCCTCCTCTCACACGCCTCTGCCATTTAAGGCAGAACCAGGGAACAAAAGGAAAGGGAAAGTACTAGGTGGCTAGAATGTTAAAAGCCCAAAAGCTCATTATCAGCTTGTGGCATTGCCCGGAGGTGGTTATGGCAAGGAAGTTGGCGCAGCCTCCATGGGAACCCCGAGGCCAGGGCAGGTCACAGGTCAAAGGCACGCAGTCAACAGGTGGGACGTGTGCGTGCATGTGTGTGCATGTGTGTGTGTGTGTGTGCACTCTCTCATGCACGCCCACATACTGAGGGAGCATTGTTTCAGGTTTACTATATTGCCAGTGTCCTTCTTTAGCTAAATAACAACTAGTAGGAAGTTTGGATAAAATATTGTCACAGGCAGCTTAAAGCAAAGCAAACCCAGGACACCCCCCCCCACTCTTCCTGCCGAAGCAGCTGGGCTTTGACCCCAGAGAGGCTCCTTGGAAAGGCGGCCCGGAGCGTGTCATTGCAGCCTTGCTCTGTCTGGGAGGAGCGTGGGGCACAGGGAGCTCTCCCCGTTGCTTCTAAAGGTGCCAGTGCTGCTCGAGGAAACATTCTCACGAACTCTTCCGGTCAGGAATGACGTGCCCTTTTCACCTGGCATCCTGCAAGCACAGAACCAGCGCTTCCGCGGACTTCAGCGAACGGGGGAGTGAATGAGAATGACGTCGGAGGGAAGGGGGTCTCAGTAAGAAAACATCGGGCTGAGCAGGGAGGGGAGAAAGGGAGGGAAGAGGGTGGGCAGAGCTGAGACCACTAAGTTGTCTAAGTCCCTTCTTCCTCCGCAAGACACGGGAGCTACGGAGACCTAAGACATGACCTGTCCGCAGGGAGCCCCGAGCCACAGCGGAGGGACAGCAAGTGCACAACGTTGCTGTGAACACGAGCAACAGTCACAAAGGCAGCACAGAGAAAGTGCCGGCAGTCAAAGGGACCCCAGTAAGGAACAGCTCGGGACACAATGGGGGAGTCAACAGGAAAATCCCCCCAAATGCTGAGGGTGCTTTCATGTTGGACTCTGGCACGAGGGCACGTGGCTTGGCGAAGTCCAGCCACCCGCATGGGTGTCACAAAGCCCCCCCTCCCTGGTGGCAGGAGGCCAGCTGGGACCCCTGGCTTCACACCGGACCCCTCCCCGGGCCTCCCCTTGCCTGCCCCACAGACTCAGAGAGCCCGGTGCTGATATGGGAAGCATTTCTCTTAATGTCTTTATATAGACGAGTTAATGTAAGGGCTTTCCAACATAAGCATGTTTTTCTCTTCCTTCTCTCTGACCTTGGCATTTTCTTTCTCCATTCCAGGCTCAGCGCTGTCCTGTGGCCAGGTTTGCCTCTCATTTGTCAATGTTATTATTGAATTTTCAAATGCCAGTAGTACACATAAATCAATGGCTTTCTTCTCCCTACTGGCATATCCCTGCCACATGTGGTCATTCATTTTTTTAATAAGTCCTCCTCTCCTTTCACCCATTTATAAAAATGCATCTTGTTCCCCCACCGCCGTCCATCACTCGCTGAGCCCGGCTATTTGTTGCCCCTGAGTGCTTATTCATCAACGTTTTCAAAAGCAAAATCACTCTTCGCCTCCTGCTCTTATTGTGCCATCAATCTTGACCAGAGGATCAATAAACTTCGCTTTTGCAATTCCTCCCCGCCCCCCCTTGCAGCTGACTCTCTCCAAAGTGCAGTCTTTTTATTTACATTTTTAACTGAGCATCAGCACAGGGGGGGCAGCAGTGTCAGGGAAGCGAAGGGCTTTCATTCGCTCCCAAGGCGGCAATAACCATCCATGCATCGGTCATTTAACACGGTAACCCAGCGAAATTGATACTCGACTCTTCCCTGCCCGGGGTCCACCCGCATAAATCATAACCCGAGGAAACAAAAGCCGGGCCCAGGCGGAGTGTCTTGCAGGCAGGCTGCAGGCAAGGAAAGAGGCAGAGTGACTCACCCAGCCCCAGTCTGCTTGGGGGAGAGGCACGCTGGTTTCCAGGAACTTCTTTGCATTGTTTTATATGTGCTAAGGGAAAATTAAAAGGCAAAGGTCTGGAGTGTTGAGAAAAGGAATGAAGGCTGAATTTTAAACGGGCAGACGTATAAGGCCAGGCTGGCGAAAAGGGCCTTGAGTTGACTGGCTCATTAAATCTCCTCGAGGCTCGTAGGCACGTCGGGTTCACAGGGCTCCTGCCTGCTGTTGATGCTTGCAGCGGGCTCGGGCAACGCCCCAACTGCAAAGCTCCAGGGAAGCAAGCCAGCTGCCTCTGACGTCAGAGGGACTTTTTTTATTTTTTCCCCAGTCTAAGAGCACTTCCTCAAGGCTGAACTAAACAGGTAAGATAATATGGATTCGACAACCCAACACCCCATGAAGATTAACGCACGTTGGTTTGTGTTTGCCATTACTATTTAAATATCAAACTGCCTTCCAGGCAGCCCGGCTGGTCAGGCGAGTCAGGAAGTTTGCCCCGGGATCACTAAGACCTGCAGAGTGTTAGTGCTGCCCTCTCTCCCACCACTGGTGGTCTCAGCTTCACGGAGAATCACATCGGCTAAAAGACGCTGGAAAAAGGATTTAGACCTTTGCAAACCTACTCTGCTCCCGGTGTTTTACAGACACTGTCATGCAGATGCCTACAGCCGCTCACCAGGCTGGTTTTGTGTGTGTGTTTCAAGGACGGGTCCATTGCCATACAGAGACTGAGTTACTTGCCCAAGCAGTGAAATTGGAACATGGTTCTGTCTGATTCCAGAGCCAGGCCTTTGCAGTACCCAGCGTTAACTCAAGGCCTCAGGAGTCACCTGACTCCGGCCAGGGAAGTCCCCAAAGGGGTTCTGTGGGGAGGGTCTCCTCTGATCTCAGAGGACTGCGTCCTTTTCCACCCCCAGAGCCACCAAACTCCTGTTATGGGTTTGGTGATGAAGGACGTTCACGGTCCCAGAGGCGAAGCAGCTCCCAGGTCCTGGCGTCTAGGACCCAGCAGGGCTGGGGAAAGCAATGCCCTGGATGATAGCACGTCTATTTCCGTGTCACAGCAGAGTGGCCACTGCTTGAGGAAGTCCCTTCCCCTTCCTGAGCCTCAGTGTCCTTGGCTCTCCCTGAAGTTCCCATTGGCGTTTTCAGTGTCAGTCAGTGGCCCGGAAGACACGGAGTTGACCAGAGACCGCGCTGCTGGAAACGAAGACCTGACTGTGCTCAGCTCTGCGGGGGCCAGAGAGTGCCCGGCTCACACAGAGTTTGTGGTGGGCGCTTGGCAAATATGCGGGGACTTCTCTCTTTCATCCCCTCGTCTGTAGCAGGGGAGTCATAAGATTTGGTTAAGACACTGCTTGGGAGGCTTTAGACTTTTGGATTTCATGGGGAAGCAAAGTTTCAAAATAAAACTATGAAAAAAGTAAAATAGTTTGGGCCTAACATAGTGCTGTCAACTTTTTATTTGGCTAAAAAGGAGCATTGAAAAAAATGACGATCTACTGTTACCATTATATCACAAAGAAAGAACATTTTAATTCCCCAAAATTTATAAAGGGGGTGATTACTAGGGACAGGCACTGGTCCAGAGACTACTGTTTGGAATAGCTAGGACTCACTTAACAGGGTCACGCTGATAACCCCACCTCTGAATTGCATGTGTGCATAGTACACAGCTCAGTGATTGGATATACACACATTGTCCTGTGGGTTTTATTTTTTTATTGTTAAGTACATAAATCTCTGTCCCTTCAATGAGCAAATGCACTGCTTAAATACTGAGACCATGTCTTACCTTAGGTTTATAATCACCAAGTAGAATTAATCTTGTAGCTCGGTTGCATGGAGATTTGAGGATGAGCCCGTTTATGTGGCTAAGCTGGGCAGACGGTGAGAGTGGGCCGAGGTGGAAGCAACATGTCCCTGAGGGTCACGTCAGGGGAACCTATGTGCTGCACAGGCAGGAGACACGGAGCTCTGGGCACAGCCCCCTGGGGCAGCTTGTGCAGCCACTTCCTGGTGCCCAGGGAGCTCGACACAGCTGCATGGGGAATGAGGGCCCCAGAGAAAAATAGAGATTCTGAGCAGGGAATTCTAGAAACACCGTTGCCAGCCCCTGCTCACCATGTGAAAGTGAGAGAGCGACTTAGACATGAACAAGACTCTCTGTCAATCAACGCAGGCTCCAGAATGGCTGACACTAGGGGACCGGCGGAAGGTGCTGGCTCATCAGCTGTGTGCTCCTCCGAGTTAATCCCAGGAAGGGCTCTAGAAAATACACAACTGGGCCTGAACACCAGCCAAGCTGTCAGTCTCAGGGCTGCTTCAGTCCTGGGCACCGGGCTTATGTAACTTCCACTGTTTTGCTAACAGGCCAGAAATAAACAATGAGTGGCTGGTCATCTTTAAAAGCCAGCTCCCCTGCAAGGGGACGGGGGACGACGCCAAGGGGCTGAGGGAGGAAGCACCTTGCCAAGATAATAAATCCCAACCCAAATCTCCAACATTTTGTGGTTTGACACTTAATTGATTAACTAATTTGAGGCAACAAGATTTAGTGTTCCCGCAGATGAGCGTCGAAGGGGTAATTACAGCCGAAGCACCCATCTCCAAAGAGCGCAGCAGCTGCAGCTCCGCATGGGCCAAACCTGCGTTAAAGCCCACACATTACAGCCTGGAGATACAAAAGGGTTTTTGGAACACGTCCCTTTTCGGCTCTGCGTGCCGGGATTGCTCTGGAAAGGTCATTTGGTGCCTTATCAGCATAGACAAAATCCCCTGCCTGTAATGTATGTGTTTATTCTCAAATTAAATATATTAATGTATTATTTGTTCTTAAAATGTCATGGAATAGATAGTGAGCTTAGCCCTCCTGGCAGACCTTTGAAGCTTAAAGAGTAATGTAATAATAGTACATTAATCCATAGGCCGTTCACTCATCTCCCCGCGGGGGCCCCAGCCCCTGGTCCAGGCTCCAGAATGCCAGATCTGCACACGCTTGCAGGAGTCTGTTGCTTTAACAACGGGAGGCCTGCTGCAGGGGGTCCCGCTGAAGCTGAGGACAGGCAGGTCCTTCTGTTCTTTAAGTAGAATATTCCTACTATGGACTTGAAAACAGGCAAGTCCCCAGGGTCAAAAAGAATTTCGGGGAGAAATGGAGAGTAAGCCCCAAAGCAATAGGGTTCTCTCCCTTTGCCAGTCTCCAAGCTTTGACTGGCAGCGTGGCTGAAGGTGCTGTGTGACCCGAGCCGAGGGGTCAGGTCAGCCCAACACGAGTAGATGCACCTGCAGTCAACACAAGCACACACGGTGCTTGGGTGGGGGCCCGAGTCAGGGGTGCTGCCAGCCCCTGGATGTTGGAGGTCGTAGGTGGGAAGGAGGGTAAAGGGGGGAGCCTTTAAACCTAAATGCCCTTGTATCTGCTCCAGCAAAAAATAACAAGGTCTGCTTAGGTGTTACTGAAATAATTTTACTTCCAACCGTGGCCCATTCTGCTCCTCTTAGCTCTGGCTTTGGTGGCCCCAATTCTGTTGGACCTTGGACTGGACTCTAGTTGAATCCTAGTTACTTCCTTCTAATCCCAGCCTGATATCTCTCTCTCTGTGTCTACTTCTGCCTCTGACTTTGGGCTCCCTGCCCATGTTTCATGAGCACTCCAGGCTGAACGCTGGTCTACACCTTTTCCCCTGTAGCTTAACTCAGCCTTCTCCATACCAAGGAGCTGAATGTCTTAGACTGGGGTCCCCTGGAAACCGACTCTGAGGGGTGCATGAGCATCAGAAGGTGATCTCCGGAGATACATCCAGAACTCAGCCAGGACAGCAGATTGGACCTGAAAATAAGGCCTCTTATTTCAAACGGCCCTGGAGCTTTGGATCTTGGAAAGCCTTGAGAGCTGCCCCAGACTGAGGCAAGGGGGTCAGGCCTTTCTATCCCTGCACTAGTCGGTCATTGGCCACCCCCCTGGGAAGGCACAACCTTGGAGGAAGCAGTTCCCCAGGCAGGGCTATTCTCAGCAGCTGAGCATCTGTCAGCTGTCAGCAGCCAATGTTCCCAGCAGCTGGGGGACGGAGGGATTGGCCCCGAAGAAGGGCTCTGCCTGGGAGAAGCATATAAGTCACATGTAGCAATCCCATTAGGTCCCTCTGGACTACCCTTTAGCCTTTTCCGGAAAAGTGAACCTACTTCCTAGTCCCACAGGCAGTTCCGGCCCTCTGCTGCCCTCTGGTGGCTCCTGTTACAACTACCCCTGGCGTGCCTGAGTGTTGGTCCACGTTGACTAATGTCTCAATGGCAAGCTGGTGACTACCAAGCTCTTCGTGCAAGGACGCTGGCACTAGCAAGATGCTGAAATGTCACTGGCACTGAAGAAAGTCATCTCTCTAGTTTTTAACTCCACCCTGTCCATCAAGAAACTGAATTCTGCCGCTAGACCTTCATTTGTTTAAGTCTTGAAAGACTTCGGGTATTTAGGAAGTTCCTGATCAAAATAAAATAGCCTTAGGATGATGGCAACATCATTTCTTCTTACATAATCCCTTAGTAGCATTCTTTGAGAGCAAGATCTTTCAGGGAATAGAACGTGAGACGCAAGAGTAGAGAGGAATCAAATATAGACAGTCACCTCAACTGCCCAAAGTCGATGGGATGACTTTGCAATCTTGCTTTGCAAACTGTAGGGAATATCTGTCCTTCATGAGGCAAAGTAGGTGACGGGAAGAACCCAAGGTTCAGAGTTATTGGCTCTGGCTTCAAGTCCTGGCTCTGCCATTTACCGAGTCTGTAGTATTGATTGAATCACTTATCCAAGGATCAGTTTCTGCATCTGTAAAATATGATAATACCTACTCAACTGGTTGTGTGCAGGAGATTAAATTTGATCCACATGTCAAAGCACATTGTGAAGCACTGTGTCATTCAGTGGCTACCAGAGCTATCAGAGACCAGTTTTAAGACATTTTCCAAAGAAACTTAAAATGCCCAGAGCACAAAGATAGTGGTGACCGAGCACCGCAGACTTCAGGCTGGCACAACAACCCTTCTCTGGGTTCAGGGAAGGCCCTTCAGTGAGGAAAGGAACGTGGAAGAGATCTCCATGACAGAACTGCTGAAACACAGTGACAGAAGTTTTCGATCAATGGTGAATTTCAAACAGATGAAGTCAGGGATGAAGTTAGTCCTTGGGCTGGGTGTATAGATGTACAATCATTACTGAAAATTCTCAAGGATTTAAAAAGAGCCCACCAAGTTAAGGTGTCACCACACCTCTTTAACAGAGAATGGGATAGCAAGGAAGTGTTGCATCCCCCCACACATAATCTTTCCAAGAAATTTTGTAAATTAATTTTTAAAACTAATCCTCAAGAGTAGGTGTAAACATGTATGTCCACACTTACCTATATGCAATATATGACCTAACATATATCACACTGATAACCAATACTTAACTATTCTAAGTTAACTTAACTATATGCTTCACTATTACTAACTAATACTTAACTATTATAAGTATACTTAACTATTATAACAGCTACAAATACTAGGAGCACAAGCAAGAATCAGGAAGCAAGTAGAAAACCACCTCTGAAAAATTAAAATACATATCATACAATCAAGCTCCCAATGTGATTACCTGGTATCTTACTCAGCAAAGATATTAGAAAAAAGGAAATTAAAAGGAAAAGATTTTGAGACAATATGGGAGATTTTAAATATGTTTAATACAGAGTACTTTGTCTAGGCAGAAATGAATGTGAGTAATTTGAAATTACATTCATTGAGAAGCTTTTGTTTTCTTTTTTAAATGTGTGTGTAGAAGAAAGTAAAACTACAGCTGTCATAAAAATCTACACGTGTTGAATGCATTATTTCCCAAAGGCTGGGGGGGTGTGTGTGAGAGAGAGAGAGAGACTCCCGGGAGTCCTACTTTTACCAAGGAGATGAAAAAGTATCTTAGAACTGGAACTTAAATGCACATTTAGTAGACAAGTGAAAGAAAGATTAAATGCTGATGTTGCATCTGCTCTGTCGTCATTGGGGGTCTTCCTAGAACTCCTAAGTATACGGGGTCTCTTGCGTAGAGCCCACATGGGGAACGACACTACTCGCCAGGGGACAAGAAGCCATTTCTGCCGAAGCCACAGACACCAGGGGGTCGGGCTCCCTCCCCGCCGTCTTCCGGGTCTCAGTTTTCTTTTACAGCCAATGGGAAGACACGTGGGCAAATGTCAAATGTTTTGAGCCTGACCGTGGGGACAGGCGCGATTTTAATAGGCCGTTTCCCTTCCGAAGCGGCCAGCGTGGAGCCGCGGGGACAGCAGGGCGCTCCCCTGCACGGCAGCCCCTGCCTGCTGGTCTCGAAAGGGCCTGGGGGTCTTTGCTCAGGGTCCCGCTCTTGTCCATGTCCCCGGCCGTGAGCACTTCGGGGACAGGACCCAGGCCAGCTGGAAAGTGGGGCTTATTAACGCACTGAGAACAGGGCAGCCTGAGAGGGGAAAAAATGATCATTTTTTCCCCTTTCGCAGACCTTTCTGAACCTCGACTCTGCGCAATAATAGAGATTCCGGAGTGATCTAAACCAAGGGCCACCATCCAGGTCGCTCTGCCAGCCGGGCTCCGAGAAGAGCCTCCCAGAGCCAGCCCAGGCCGCAGCCCGGGAGCTGGCGGTGCGCGCGGCTGCGCGATGGCGGAGGGGACCGAGGGGCCCTTCCTGGGTAACCCTCGCTCCTGGAGCCATAAGGGTCACAGAAAAAAAGAAAAGAAAAGAAACGGGCTGAATCCTCTCCTTCTGTTTCCGTAATGGTATTAGCAACGACTCTTTCTTATTCAATCGCACTCCCAAAGGATTTTCAATAAACTTTTTATGTGCCATAACTGTTACATTAAATAAAGCTGAAAGTATTGAGTAAACCGACTGTAAATCACTTTAGATGCCTTGGAATTACATTAAGTGTGAGAATTATGGATCTTTTGCTGCTCGCAGAAACAGAGAAACGACAGAGCCAGGGATTTTTATGCTGCCAGCCTCTTGAAGATTTTTAAAATTATTTCTTTATGCTCCACGACAGCCATCTCTTGTAAATGACTTGTTCGGGGGCAAACCAGGGGTAGGGAGGAGAAGGGAGAGCAGTTGGGTGGGGAGGTGGGAGGGAAAAGCCGCCTTCCAAGGAGGAACCCAGGGATCGCCCTGGATTTTCTCTTCCTTTTAGACTTAGTTACTACAGGTTTGAACTTTTCATTTAAAAAAAAATTCAGGTTTGTACATTTTTAATGAAACGATGGTGGATGTGATCCAACAAAGCTTCGCAGGGTGTGTGTGCATGTTCACGAACATATTCTTTTCCTGGACTTCCAAATCCTTTTCCATTCCAGCCTCACCAGCTGTTATTTTTGCGAAGTTAAAACCGCAGCTTTTATGGTATTCTTCTCCAGCCGTCTTCCCAAGGCCTCGCAGGGTCAAGTCTGTGTTTTAAGGGAATTTCAGACCGCTGAAAAAGGAGGAAGTTTGGAGAGAATGTTGATAAAAACGGAAATGTCTCAGACCGATGCTCCCCAGTCCCCTCCTTTGATGTCAAAGCAGGTTTGATTTTGTTTGGGGAAAACAGTTTAAGCCCGAGTGGTGTCTCTCACTGACGGGTCCCAGCAACAGGATTATAACCCGGGCCTGGTGACATCAAGGACAAGCGCCGTAATCATCAGGATGATGTCGGGAACTCAGAGCCAGCGTCCCTGCAAGAAAAACAGAGGCTGCGAGAAGTGGTCTGGTCATCATTCCCAGCCAGGAGTGGGCGTGGCTGATGAATAATTCATAGAAATTTTAGAAAGGTTAGAGGCACGGTCTCGGGGAGAGAAGAAGTCTGAATTTATGTACCCAAATCTAACCGTGGGCAGCACTGGGAGCCAGAGAACACCAGAACGTGAAGCTAATCTGTGACTAATTTATGTGTCTTAGCTCCACTGCTGGAGACCATGTTCATCTTTCGTAATTCTATTATTTTTAAAAAAATCAAAAAATAGAAAGTTCCGTTTAGCCAGTCCATTGGTATGTAGTTATCGGGGACCAGAATGTTATTCACACGATCTGGTCTCCTGGTATGAGCTGGGGAGACCAGAGAGCCCCACCTGATGTCACAGGGAACAGCCCAGTGGCCACGTCACGAGGACGGGGTGGTGTAAACCATCACGGCTGTGGGAACTTGGAGAGGGACATCAGAGAAGGTGGAAGTATTCATGGAATAGGAGACCCCCAAGTCTGTGCTTGTTGGACGGGCTGTCCTGCAGCTTATGGCGAACTGCAAAGGAAGGAAAGCAACGGTGAGAAGTGACGGAGCACAGGGAGTGGGGAAGCACGGATGGAAGAAGGGACAGAGATGGGGAGTGTCAGGGTCAGTGAGGAGGAGAGGGCTGGCGGGTCGTCTGGAACGCCAGGCAGACCCTGTGGGCCCAAGGAAATAGGGTTTCCTGCAGCAGGGACAACCAAGGCAGTCGATGTCTGCATGAACTACGGGCCATCTGGACACTGGCCGTGGCACCGGTTACCCCAGCCTCAGCCGGGAGCTGCTTCGGGTCAGTGGGAGGCTAAGGGTGAAATGGGAAGGGCAGGTGCTGGAAACGCCTGACGGAGGGACCACAGAGCTGTAAGAGAGAGGGTGCCCCTGCCTGCTGCCCGAGATGCCACACTGCATACCGCTGGCCTCCCCTGGGAGGCTGTGCATGATGTCCCAGTTACATCAGTGCTGGGAGCACTGGCCTGGGAACCCCAAGATCTGGGTTTCGACCTTGACCTTGACACTGATAGGTTATGTGACACTGAGCAAATTACTCTCCTGACCTTGAGACCATATCTGGGGGATAGATGGTCCGGAAAGTCATTTCCAACTCTAACTATTCTGATTGCTATGGCCACTTCCGCCTTGCCGTGTCCCTAAACAGCAGGCCAGGCAGAGGATAGCAGAGCCTGCTTCTTTGGCTGTGAACATGGGCCACGGTGAGATCTCCTCGCCAAAGCTATCCGTATCGAATCAGAGAACATGCTTCTTCATTGAGGTTTCTCCACTGCTTACTCACTGCTTAATCTCCCAGGGCCTCAATTTTCCACTTCTGCAAAATGGTGAAGTAATTAACGAAAGCAAGTGTCAGCCATGGTAAGAGCTGGTCATCTCCAGGGCTGTGTCCTCATCCAGCCGGGCCAGCTCATTCGTCACCTTGGCAGCGCAGCCCTTGCGGTCACAGATTTCAGCCTGCCTGTAATTTAGCCTGAGTCCCAGGTTCTCCCTGGCTGTCCCCAGATGGCACCCGCAGGACAACATCCTTGTGAGCTATGGGGTTAACTGTTCCGTGCAGACTGTATAAGAAAGGATAGTTACAAGTGTTCAGATTTTAATAAACTAATAAAGGAATGAATAAATAAGAGAAAATCAATGGCGGATCCTTAAACAGGGTGGATGGTGAATAAGATACGCAATACTATTATACACCCAGCACTTCTGCTTCCCATATAGATGTGGAGGCAAAATATGTGAAAACGCAACAAATTTTTATCTGGGTCTAACTCTGGGCCAAGAATTTTCTCACCTGGGGTATAAAATGGGGAACGGTGAATGAAAACAATCATAGTACTTTTAGGCCAGGGTCCTATCCTACGGGCGTGACAGCCACTGAATCAGTTTAACACAGAAGTGCAACCGTTTCCCGGACTGGCAGTCAGGGAAAGCCCCACGGAGGAGTTCACAGCTGAGCCAAGGTCTTAATGACGAGCAGACAGTCCCCGTCAATATTTAGGCCCAAATCTCCCTTTCCCAAAAGTCATGCCAAATATTTGTTTTAATTCTCATGGTCAGTTCTGTTATCTCTGTATGTGGATGACACATTTAACATTTGAAACTTAATTTAAATAAATTATGCAATGATTATAAGAAACAACAAATAAACGTCTATCCCCAGGGGAAGCACAGCTCTGGGCATCTGGACACGCCCAGGTGGGCAGATCGCACCCGCAAACTCCTGGGGAAACAGACCCCCCTGCCCCCCGCAGAAAGCCTGTGCCAATCACCACACCTCCCTGAGTCACAGTCTGATGAGGAAATCATTAGCGGAAAACGCTCCCCATGGGGAACCCCTTCTGTTTTGCTGATCTTGTAAATCTTCTGAATTCAACGTGTCCGCGGCATGTCTTACAATACACAAGATAATGCCCAGATTTTGCAGTGCAAAAGCATATTAACCTTTGTGGACTCTAGCAGGGTGCCAGCAAAGAATGTCTGGTAAAAACGGCAGGGCCCGAGGTAATTGCCTGCCATGTGGGTAAACGAGCCGCAGCCGTAGGAAGATGAGGCAAAACCGCTGAAGGCAGATCACCTGGGTTTTATTACGCTCGCCCTGAAAAATAATTAGCATGGCCCATGAAATCATACTGTGGGAGTCTGTGGGGCTTTTTTTTTTTTTTCCAGAAGGAAACTAACCTACCTAGCTTTGCTCCTTAGAAGGAGATTTGGGGGGTGTGTGTTTGTGTGTGTGTGTGTGTGTGTGTGTGTGTGTGTGTGTGTGTGTGTGTGTGTGTTTGCGCATGCACTGTGCACGTGCCTCCCTGACAGCTAAAGATAAATGAAAAAGCCGATGTTAAAATAAATACCACGTCAGGAGCAACAAGGAGTGCTCGGTGCAAACACAGCTATTACGCACCCTCCGCCGGAGCCAGGGCAAGCCATGCCCGGCCACGTGCAGCCACGCTCAGGCTGAGCAGTTTTGCCGCCACTGCTTTCTCTGGCTTCCCTGCAGATGGGAGACCGTGCCCAACCCCATAATAAAGGAGAAAGTTCTTCCCAAGTCTTGGAAGCTCAAGGCCAGAGCAGGGTCACCTGAGGGTCCCCCAGGGAGTCAACAGCACTTCACACCTCAGCCCCCTCGGGCTGGCCAAGGTCACCACGCAGCCTCAGAGGTCAGCATCTGGCCCAGGTTGTTTTGGGAGTGGCACTGGAGAGTTGGGAAATATCTTTGATTAGTTACTTTGTCCCCCGTCCAAAGGGGATGGACTGTGCATGTGCCACGGCAGGAACATAAATTGTATCAACTCCAGAGCAGTGACATTTCTTAAAGACGTCACCTTCGCAGACATATTTTCATTTTCAGCACGTGGACTGGATTGTCTCAGTAGTTCCAGGAGGTTTGGGATCATGACTTCAATGGGTAAATGTCATGTTCTGATTGTTTATTCCCTGAAACTCCTGGACACTCAAATCTCAGGAGGAGAGGGTGGCTGGTCAGCACAGACAAGTGTCCCATCCTGTCGCGTTTTGAAGAGAAGGAAGGGAGCTGAGCTTCGTTCCTGGCACAGCGGGAGTGAGCGGCCAGAGAGGTCTGTGTTCCCCAGGGTGGCCGTGGCCGCCCCTCCGTGGGAAGAGCGCATCCTCCAAAACAGGGGAGCTGAGCGGTGCCTGGCCTGCCAAGGCGGAATTGGCTCACCTGGGGACAGGCCCTAAGACCTCGTGGCCTCATATTGCGCATGTGCTGAATGAGAAGGCTGGGCCACGTGGCACAATGACGTGTCACGTTGGCACAGAGAGCAGGAGCCATAACCAAATGTCATAGACTGAGTGGCTTAAACAACACAAATGCATTTTCTCACAGTTCTGGAGGTGAGAAGGCCAAGTTCAAGGTGACAGCCAATTCGGTCTTCCCGGGGAGGGCCCCTCTTGCCGGCTGGCAGAAGGCCGCCTTCTCGCTGCAGCCTCACACGGCCTTTCCTCTGAGCACACGAGAGAGAGCAAACTACCTTTCCCTCTTCCTCTTCTTAGAAAGCCTCTAGCCCTATCCCATCAGGACCCCACCCCATGACCTCACTGAACTTTAATTACCTTCTAAAACCCCCGTCTCCAAATACAGTCACCCTAGGGGTTAGGGCGGGCTTTAGCATATGAATTTGGAGGCGGGCGGGGAGGACAACATTCAGCCCACAACAGAGATATATGTTGGTATCATCCCTGTCTTCCAGACAAGGCAGACTTCAGAACAGTTGACCGACTCAGCAGAGAACAGCCAGCGCGAGACTGGCAGGGCAGGGCGTGGAAGCCAGGTGCCTGCTGCAAACCCAGAGCTCAGCTCCCTGCAGGACAACGCTTTGTTCCAGTTCAACAGTCCCGAAATCCTGAGCGGCCTGGATGATAGCATTTGGCCAGCCTGTCCTTTGGGTGGGCGCAATGCAACTGTCGCAGGCCAGAGCAGCAAGGGGGAGGGGAAGGGGGCAGCTCTGTGACCTCTGCCCTCCCAGCTGGGCTCTCTGAGCCTCGTCCGTGTTCATGACTTCAGCCCCGAGATTGCCTTTATGGCTTCAGACTTCCCTGCATTACCCCGTGAGAGCTTCTCTTCATGGCCCGGCTGATAATTTATTTAGTTTTGCTAAGTGTTGCCTTACAGGGAAGGGGCAGGGGGAGGGGTGAGCAGGAAGATGGGTCGCTGTCTTTGAAAAGCCGACTCATAAATGTTCAGGTACGTTCCTCTTTCTGTCGGCTAAGCAGCTTTCCCAGCCAAAAAAATAATCACACCGCAAGCATCTCCCAGGTCTTGAGAGAGCAGACGTATTTTATCTCTCCTTGGTGACGGCTCTGAGCAGCTAATGCTCTTGCATTTTAAGCTTGAATAGATTTTTGTCCAAGGCAGCAATAGTTTGTTGCTCCTCATGTAAAGGTCTTTGTAGTCCTGGAAAACAAAAGAAATCTCCTTCAAGCAAGGTGAAGGCTTCTTCTGTCTCAAGGCATGTCTCTGGATGTGGAAGATACTGTTTGACTACCTGGAATTCACCTCAGAATCTTCTTTGCTCTCTCCTAGCTCCCCTGGTAGATAAGGGTGGCCCCATGCCCCAGTTCTGAACAATGAAATGGAAGGATATTTCTGCTGGGGAAATTCTAGAAAAGGCAGAGCTTTCTTAATAAATATAACCTTATGAGGGGGGAAGCCTGTTGCCTTGACCCATACCAACTGCTTTGAATATGGTTGGGATGCTTGGCACCACAGCAGCCATCTTATAACCACGAGACAACAAACACAAAACCAAGAAGCCAATATTCTCAGGATGGCAGAGTAGCATGATGGAAAGAGCCCGGATATTTAATGATAAACTTAAACTGTTGAATCAACTACAAGGCTGCTGTCTTTAGAATTCCCTGCTCAGTAAACAATGTATGTGTTTGTGTCATAAAGCCACTGTTTAACAGGATCCATGTTACTTGCAGCCAAAAGCATTCCTAACTGATGCACTAGAGCCAGATCACAGGATTGGTACTGCCAGAGAGTCAACCTCCATTTTAAAAAAAAAAAAAAAATCTCTTGGAATTGATTCATTTCATGATGAGTCTAGTGCTGGCAAGTACCAGAGAGTGAAGCAGACCACACACTACCCTTGGATCAAGACGAACCCGCAGAGTGCTTCCTCTCTGGACCACCTGCATGACATCATCCACAAAACTTACACACTGAACCGCACTTTGGGATGACTCCATCAGTTTCCCTTGATGGATATCATAAGAAAATCCCCTCTGGCCTTTGTCACCACGTCCACAGTAGGGTTGTCACTGAGGATGTGATGTTGCAATGTCTTCCGCGTGAGGATCCTGGCATAATTATTTTTTCTGTTTTTAGTAACAGGCCACTAGAGTATCAGGTTGAAGAATGTGGTTCCCTGGGCCTTAGGTAATCAGACAATTGTCCCCACTCTCTTGTTGGGATATAGGTAATACCCTGGAAGGGGAAATTCAATCTTAATTATTTTTTCAAGAGCCACCTTTAGCTAACCAAGTGCGGGTGGACACCCTTCCCGCATGGCCAGACTGGGAATCTGCAGCTGCTTTCATGCCAGACGTGGCTCTGCAGGAGAGGAGGCTGTGGTGGTGGTGATGTGGTGGTGGCACCATGCCAAGAAGGCGGGCTACTGACTGCCCAAGTTCCTGTTCTGGGGAGCAGACCGGGCTCTGCCTCTCTGTGACAGAACACAGAGATTCTCATTGCTCTCAGGCCATATCCAGGCGACTGGAAGCTGATCAGAATCCGGACAGACAGACATCAGCACACCTCTGTGCTGAGCGTAGGTCCAGCTACTCCTCTTACCAGATCTGGCTGCAAAGAAATCACTTACAAGTGGCCAATTTTAATAACAGTAACGCCGTGTCCTAGGACTGTCCTTTGTTATTTGTACTAGATTCACCATGGACACGGGAGGAAGCAGAGACCCTCTGTGTTTTAGAACCGCAAGAAGCACTCACGTGACAGACAAGGAAACCCCAAATAGAGAAGTGACTAAAGAGCCTGTAGATGGCACAGAGCACGGCCAGAACCCGTGTCTCAGACTCCCAGTCCAGTGCTCTCTGCACCACTGGGCTTGATGGAGAAGTCTTACCGGAAATGAGTTCAAAAAGCGGATCCTGTTTCCACTCACTTTTGATGCCAGAGGTTGTAAGCGATGGAGGGCACAACGCCCCCTCCAGGGAATGAACGGTCTCCCTCTTCTGACTTGTTTGTGCTCCCTGATCTCCTAGTTTCTGATAATTCTGGATCTTAAGACCGTCTCAAAGTCCCTCCGTTAATCCCGGAAACACTTCTCTGCAGTCTCTGTTTTGTTCCATTGCTTTCCCGGTGCATCTGTAAAGGTCGTGGAGACTGATAAAAATCACAGGACATCGTGTCTGAGAGATTGCATCCCTGTGTGGGAATGGAAATGTAACACGACGGAGGAAGAAAAAGTTTTTGCAAGTACGACAAGGACTCTGTGCTTTCAGAACAAATAATGTTGCTGGAAGCAGCTTACTCAGAGACAAATTTTGTATGGGATCAGCCATCCTCCTGGTAATCACTATAGTAGGAGCAGTATGGTTCCTTAGATCTTCTTTAGTAAATATCAATACAGGGAACACTCAATAGTGATCCAAACTTGGCCTCAGCCCCTGCATTACAGGCCTGGCCCCTGTGGCATCTCTCCTGCAATACATAGTCTCCCACCTGGGTCCTCTGTCTCAAATAATGGCACCAACAGCCATTCCTCCTTTTCCTTCATTTCTTCCGCCAAGCCATTCTACCTCCTAAATCTTTCTTGCATACTCCTTCCCTTCCTCTTCTTCCCAGTGTCACTAGGCCATTTCACCAGGTGCATTAACCCCCCTCCGGAGCCACTGCAGGTATTTCCTACAGATTTCCTGGCTCTGGGGATATCCCGCTTTCCTTCTCACGTGATGTCTCTGCTTATAAACCCTGTAGTGACTTCCCATCGGCTGCGAAACCAGTGCTTCCCGAACCTCTCCACTGAAGCACCCTGAAAACAGAGGAGAGCATCCAGCTTGCTGGAGACAGAGGTGCACCCCGTTTTGAGAGGCACGGCATACGTTGCTAACGGGTATTTACAAATGGAACTTGAAATCTCCGCCTTCCTTTCCAGACAGCATGCGTTTGAATCTGGTACAAGGTGTGAACATGAAAACACAATATTACATATTGCTACCATATTGCTGCAAGGGGAAGGTTGGGGATTAACATCATGGAAAGTGTGATAAGTAGATGTTGTT
This sequence comes from Lemur catta, assembly GCF_020740605.2. Classification (NCBI taxonomy): domain Eukaryota; kingdom Metazoa; phylum Chordata; class Mammalia; order Primates; family Lemuridae; genus Lemur; species Lemur catta. The sequence continues at coordinate 9,802,417 of NC_059149.1, read as the reverse complement.
GAGTGAATACGTGAAAGAAGATACGCCTACATTATCTTTTCCCAACTGAAGACAAACAAAAAAGAAAGAAGTTGGAATCAGCACAAGGGACTAGTTGTAAGAGAAGACCCCCCCTGTCCAAGGCCACGCAACGTTGGCACAGGCAGCCTTGCAAACGGGCTGATTGAGAAATGTATCGTTGGCTGCATGGTTTTGTGCCCCAGACTCTAATCAAGTGAGAGGCACATTTCCACGTGGTGGAGAAAGGCTCACGTAGACTTTAACTCCCGGTGCCAGATTTCAGAATGCAGACACTGCACCCATGAGCACCGCAGGGGGCTGTCGCCACACTGCAGAGATTCTGTCTGCAGGGCCATCCTCTCTCCTTCCCTACTAACTCTTCCTTCCCTCATCCTGCAACAGAACACAACATGCAGTTCACAATTCAACAGGAAGCTCAAAGATGCTTTGCTTGCTCAAGTGAAGGTCTAAACAGAGCCGAAATGAAAGAGTGCTGGAGTAATGGGTACTGGGGCATTTGTTTCATGTCCTTAAGAACTGCAAATAGCACACGAACCTCCAGTTCAATCAGAGAAACTGGCAGAGAAGTAAAAGAATTTCCTCGAGAAGCTGCCCCACCCTGGGGTGGGTAAGAATTGACCATTCTACTAGAGCCTGGGATATAGCAAATGGATCCTCAGGTTAGAGAAGGAAATAATAGTCAGCCCTTAGGCAGCTGTTGGCATGTGCCATACGTTTTTCTATGTGTTTTACATGCAATAGAACAATTAATCTAATAAAATCTTTGAGGCGGATACAGTTTATTATCCCTATTTTGCAAATAGGGTAAGTGTGGCGCAGTTTGTTTGTTTTGTTTTAATAACATGGCCAAGATCACATAATCTGCACAGTTTTGAGGACAGCAGTTTGTAGATCAATTCTATATTCCATTAAACTGTTACAAAATGGCAAAAGAGCTGCCCTCATTAAGAGAATGTGTCAGTTACATAGCTTGAAGAAACTACTTGCAAACTAAGCTGAGAGATAATTCAAAACAAAACACTTCCAATTAGAAAAATCAGAGACTGAGCAACTAAGAGGTAAATCTTAAAACAAATTATATAGTATGATAACTTGTGACTTTGGACTCAAATGTTAACTGAAAATGCAAAAGCTATTATTGATGTAGATTTATAGGATTGATAATCAATTAACAAATATGAGAAAGTGGAAAGGAATCAAGGGAAATAAAGCACTAAATCGCTTGTTAAACTAGAAGGTGTCCGGAGATGTTTTCAGATTTGATAATTAGAGAGCCACAAGTTTAAGTGTGCACTTGATTAAATCAAAAACAATCAATATCAGAGATTGTATTAACAAAACAGTCATCGGTGTACAGAGTACTGAGAAGTAACCTATACACAAAAATGTTGTGAGGCCACAGAATTTACAAAAAGCTATGATAAAAAGAAAGTAGGCAATATAACAGAATCATTTGCCCAGAGAATTTTGCAAACAGTGTAGAGTGGAATTGTCTATCTATAGTATTCTATTTTAAAGGTTGTCCTATGAAAACCACCCAAATTAACTTCTAAGAATTAGATTACAGGTGTGTACTCTGTTCCTCACTCAACTGGACAATTTGGCTCCCTCGAGGAAAGTTCTACTCTTCACTGCACAAGTTTGCCCCGTCCCCAAGAAGACAGGGGCCCCTCTCTGCCCTCTGGGCATGTAGGGATGTCACTCCCTTCAATTCTGCTCTCTGCTGGAGGAGTTCTCCATCCAATGCAAGCAGCTACGCAGATGAGGACTCTACTACCCTTATGAAGCTTCTCACAACTAAGGAACCTTATTATTGAATCTCCCCTCTAATTTTAGGCACTATTTACAGTTCAAGAAAATTTGTGAGATGTGGAAGTAAACACCACTCTTCATTCCTGGAATCAAGATCCATGAAAAACCTAGTGGGGTAGCAGAAAGCAATTTTACCTTCTACTGAGACAGACTTTCAAATTACTAAGAAAAAAATAAAATAAAACTACAACTGTTTATGTAGTAAAAGGGAACAAACAGAGGAATTAGCAAAGCTGCACAAAGCGAAAAGCATAAAACTAGATAATACAATAAGGAAAAAATTATCATATAAAAATGAAAAGAAAAACAAAACCCAAAGAGCATAAAACTAGGTAGTATAATAGAATGAGGAAAAGCTGTGATTATAAAAATGAAAAGTTATCTGGTTTAAAGGAAGACTCTGAAATTGGTTTGAGTGACAAAATCTGCTTAATTTTGCATCACTCGGCATGTTCTTTGAGGTACAGAGAAGGTACTTTTAACAAAGCAATTATCTGCAGTTATAGCGGGTCTATTTCAAAGATACACAGGAGTGTGAGCGTGGCATGGGAAGTTGCCTCATCTGCTACATAGTGACTCTGGATCCTAATGTTTCCAGATTTCAGCAGTTGTGCATCATCTGGGACAGAAATCTAGGGACCCAATTTATGATACATAATGAATTAATAAGCAGTCAGGAAATTTTGTATCCAAAATGAAAAGGCGAACTATGCCAATTAAAGCAACAACGTCAACAAAAACCTGTTAGAAATACCAGTAGGAGTGAGGCTAAATCCAATGCTCATGTGAGCTCAGAGAGTCACACATATATCATTTTCATAGTCACGTTGCTAAACCTTATACCAATTTCTGTGACAAAATGATTTTGAAGTTCATCTGAAAGAAAAAACAATTTAAAATTTCTACAAAATTCTAGAGGAGTAATGAGAAGAAACCCCCATCAGATATTAAAATAAACTCTAGAGCTAAAGTCATCAAAAGAGTGTGAAACCAGTGGAAGAATCAAAGAAATATTAATGAAACGAAAGAAATGGCACTGAAAATACCATATGTATTTAATAATGTTTAAATTTATTTACTTTTAAATATATCCCTTTGATATAACAATAACAAATGTATTTAATATTTAATAAATATACATAAGTAGATATATTAATGAGATAAACATACTAGTAGTAAACTTTTAATCTTTAATAAATTTCATATAATTTAATCAAATGTAATAAAGGCAGCAGTAGAGAACATAATATATGATAATGAAGAAAAATGACTAAGGCAATTGAGGAAAATATCAGGTTAAATTCCCACTTCATATTAAGTGCCTAACACATAATTAGGGGCACAATAAATATTTGTTAAAAGAAGAAATGAATAAATGAATGAATAATATATTAAATTCTAGGTGGATTAAATAAGTGGCAAACCATAAAACAGTACAAGAAATTATAGACATATATTGTACTGATCTCTAATTGGGAAAAGTCTCCCTAAAAGTAGAACTGACGGATGAGATAACAAAGGAAACACTAGCACTGATTTCATAGTATTTTTAAATCTCTCTCTCTAAAAAAAACAAAAAAACGCCAAGCTAGGGAAATAACTGCCACACAAATGTGACATACAGAGGATTAACATCTTTCATACAGAAAAGGCTCATGCAGCTTAAAAAGATAAAGACAAATATTCCAATGGAACTTGAACAAGGACTTGGGGAGGCATTTCTCAGAAGTATTAATAGAAAGGCAAATGGTGGATAAATGGATGAAGAAATGTTCAACCTCGTTTGTTATTTGAGACATGAAAAATTAAACACATACACAAGAATAATTTAATTCTCAAATATGCCATCATCAAGAACCCTCTCCTTCCCAAAATATACATATCCATCAAATTTGATGGACCCTTTCGGGGGTCTTCTCAGATCTCTGGATGCCATGGGAACCTAGATTCGGAATTCCTATAACTTCATGTTAACAAATTAAATAAAGAGGAAGTGTCGAGATAGATATTTTATATACTGCTGGTAGAAATATATGTTCATATATTTATGAACAGCATTTGATAATATATATTAAAGACCTCAGAACTTATCTATAATTTATTCTTGGTATAAAGACTTTTAAGAAAATCTGATAAGAGCACGATGACACATGTGCAAATGTTCATCATAGCATTATTTATATTAACAAAAAGTGTTAGCTACTTACATTTCCCAAATAAGGAAACGTTTAAATAAATGATGTTAAATGCTTAAGATGAATTATTCTACCATTCCAGTGTTTTTCAAGAACATTTGACATAGGGAAGTACTTACAAAGGATGTATTAATAATATGTAAAAGGAGAATGCTATATATTTGGTATAAGAATAACTGCATTAACTACCTATATATGGGAAAAGCTAAAAGGATACTTACAAATGTTAATTATTTCTGTATGAATAAATGAGTGTTTTCCTTATTCTGTTCTAAAATGATAATATATTTTACTTTCAAAGCAAATTAAAAAATTAGCAAGAAAAGAATGACTATGGAAATGTGGTTTTGGTAACAAAATCCAGAACAAGAAACTTGAAATATGGCATCATGGCTTTAGAGGCTCCTGAGAAAGTGGACCAGACCTCTCAGTCCTCCCCCAGCAGGATGTTTCAGGAACAATGTTCAGCTCTCAGTGCTCCTGAGGGACAATGCCACATCAGTCACTCGGGAATGACAGTCTACTTCCATGTAGGGGCAAAGATGGCCACCTGTTTACTTTGAAATAATCTAATATATAATTCATCTGTTTCTTTGTTTTTTCTCTTGTGACTTGCATATTTGTGGGGAAAAGACATTCTTACCTAGGTTTTCTTGGATTCAGATCTAAGACAGTTCACACAAAACAATCAATAAGCCAAGAAACACTTTTTTGAGGTCTCTATTGTACTAGTCACTTGGGAGAAAGGACATGTGGTTGGCCTGTGGGGGTTAAAATATTGTGGGAAGCCAAACCAGGCTATGATCTTTAGTGACATAAAATATGGTGATTCAACACTCAGGCTTTGGAATATAAAACATCCAAAGCTTTGAATCCCAGTTTTGTCATTGTGTGCTGTGTGGCCTTGAGCCATTTGCTTACATTCTCTGAACCTCTGTCTCCCCGTAGGTAACGTGAGTAGGGCTGTGGGTACAGCCGAGACAATGTGCTGGAGGGAGACGTGTACAAGCGTTCATTTTGTCTTCTTAATCCTATCTGATCGCCCTAATTTCAAGTGGATGTGTTTGATTGGGAACCTGAAACACATCTCCCATTTGGTGCCGAGCTCTTGGCATTGATTTAAGTCTTGCATCCGGGAATTAATGTTCATCGACTGCCTGCTTTCCACCACGCACCGTGCTGGAACTTTGTAACGGTAGCACGGATGAAACTTTCCATGGCCTGTAGCCCATGTCTGCTCCCCGTGTACTCAGAGGAATTACAGCTGTTGGTGTCACAAGCAACCCCCAAATTTGAATGGCTTAACAAATACCTATTTATTTTTTATTCACTTTACATTCCAGGAGTTTAAGAGTTCGGCGGAAATTCTTCTATGTGGTGCTCTAGCACTCTCCATTTTGTGGTTCTGCATATTGTGAGGCCTCTCCCAAGTTTCTCCGCTGGGGCATCTGCATCCAAAAACGGGGACAAGCAGGAATGCTTCACCTCCAGGCCTGAAGGAAGCGCTGTGCCTCGTTTCCATGCACATTCTCGAAAGGAGGAGGAGAGAGACTATTAGCATTCCCCATCCCCACAGAACTGGATACTGCACAAGGTAATTATACCTGCATCGGGCTGAAAATAATAACTGGATATAACAGAATAAAAAATTAGAAGTCTTTATATGCATTAGGTTTCGTGAGCAAATTTTAATTCAGTTACTGAAAATAAACATTGACCTTGTTTTTTACACATCTGAACCACAATGTGAATATTTTAACCTGACGTGTTGCATTATCTCCCTGCAGCCTCAAAGGCACCTGTGAAGTATGTGTTATTGGACACACGAGGACACTGGGTATCAAAGTCAGGAGAAAATCACACAGGCAGTGCTGGGCAGAACCTAAACCCAAGACAGTCTGCCAACTTGCCCTGCTTGTTCTACTCTTCCATGCAATTCTCAATTAATAAAAGCATTTTTTTTAAATCTCAGGTTATTGAGATTTAAATGGTCTCCACTTGGCTCTCAAAATCATCATCCTTATCACTTGGATGTATTAGGCTGTAGGAAGACCATACTACAGTCTTTTGACCTCACTTCTCAAGCCTGTTCCCTGACTCTCAGGCCTATGACCCTGGAAAACATCTATTGGTATAATCAACACAGCCATGGAGGGAGAGAAGGGAAAAGCTCGTGTTGCTGGCAGTTTGAAGAATGAACTTCTAGGAGGATGAGGCCTCCTGACCTGGAATTTCAAGAGAGGAAGAGGAGGAGATGACAGATTAGAAGAAGAAGCAATTAGTATAGTGTTGGAGAGTACTGAAAACATCACATGCATATCCATAAACCACAAAATTGTAAGGCTTTCAAGATATTAATTAGCTGTGTTTCCATTAATGAGCATTATGTCAGAAAACAAAAAGCTTTCTTGGTCAAGTAGGACTGGAAAACACTGAGTTAAATAAAATAAAACAAATTTTCAATTCTGTAGATCTGTAATAAATTATACATACTGATAATATTCAAGAGTAAATGACACAGCATTTTCCAAAATATTTCGCCACTGGACCGTTCTACCTACAGATCATGTCTTGGAGCTCATGACCACGCATGCCCCCTGGTCCCCAGGCAGTGCTGTGATCCTGGCTTCCGCAGCTGAGGGAGAAAACCCAGAGATTTGTCCTGGTTGTACCGGCGACCCAGAAACGACAAAGGCCTGAAATTTAAACTCTGGAAAACACAAGCCAGAAAACCTGGGCAAATACTTCATCATGTTCAGATGAATCACGACACAGTATGGTCTTCACACTGATGAGGTTTCTACAAACTCAGAACTTGGAATGCTTTGAGGAACAAATCCTCTGCATTTCTTCCAAGCAACTTGCTGCAACTTTGGTGGGAAAACGAGTCACAATAATGCAGCTAATTAGTCACTAAACTAATTACTCGGTACATGTTTTAAGATCTGCTTATGTTTCTCTCCTGTTAGAGGGGGAAAAAAATAGAGTCCAGTCACAGAGCATTGTTGCGTCTGTTTTAATTAGGAGATAAAGAGACTTGGAAGTCGTATGATAGGATGTTGCAATTTCTAAGCTATGAATTTTTACTCCCAAATCAAAAATAAATAAATACTCATTTTAAACCCATCTAGTTTATTAGCTCTTGAGTTCTGACTCCGATCCAATGACAACTTATACCCTCTACAAATGCCAGCATTTCGTATCCTGGGTTTGAATCTTATGTGCATAATTCCAGAGTTCTATAGATCTGTATTTTGTGTGGTTGTCTCATTTACAAAACTCACTCCCACCTACCCTCAGTAGGGTCTAAACTTAAAAACAAACAGATGCAACTGCTCCCTCTTAGGAAGGGAGGCCTGCAATGAAAGGGAGGAATGCAGTTGCTTTCTTGGTTTTCCTCATGCAGGATGTGAGTGGTACGCAGAGATGATTTTTTAATATTCATCAAAGGCCTTGGAACCACGACTCCCATTCCACAATGTCTAGAAGATTTATGGAACTGGAAGTTCTATGCTCAGGTTTCCTGGAAACCTCTGTTTTGGGGCATCGGGAGGGAAGGAAAAGTAAATTCTGTATATTCCAAACAGCTGGACTCCTTCGATCATTAAGTGAAGAATTGTATTCTGCAGGTTCTGAAGGAAAAACACCTTGGGCCCCTGGTAAAACACGGGTGGGGGACAAGATGCTGGGCAGTTGATGACTTCCACAGGCACTGATCCGTGTGGCACCATTTTACCTGCGTCGCAGCCCCCAGGGGAGGGATGCCAGGAACAAGCTGAACAAGCAGACTGTCCCTGCCCTGGGGCCTCCCGCCTGTCTGATGATATGGAAAAGACAGAGGAACCACGCTCCCCCACCCACCCCCACCCGAGGGGGCCAGCCAGCATCCACGTCCCACGTGTGATGACCAGGCTTGTGACTGGGTGAATGAACCAAGGAACCAACTAAGGGACACAAATGGCCCTGTCCCCCCTGAGAGCTGGGACTGGCCGTCCTTTGGCCGGAGAGATAAGGTTCACCAAACCCTCGCGCCGAATGTCCTTCCCCTCCCACGAGCCCTCTCTTTCCCGAGGGAGCAAAACCACAGAGCCCCGCGTATCCTAAAGCCCCCACACTGTGGTTTCACAGCCACGCTAGGCAAAGGGCTGATGAAGGGGTGGCCCTGAGAAATCAGACCAGGCCCTTTGTGAAGCATGTTTGCCTCCTTCTGTCCCCAGAGGTTGCTTCACCCTTGGGCAGGAGCAGTTGGAAAACCTCAGGATGGTCAGGGGGCCTCTGACCTCCCCCTGGTGTGGGGAAAACAGCGGGGCGGCCAAGGAAAGGGGGGCTGTGGCTCCTTGGGAAGCCCTCCTGTCCCTCTCCCTCCCTCCGTCCCTCTCCCTGCCTGGCCATGCAGCAGGGGTCACTGTACACCAGCGGGAGGAACCGGCTCAGCAGCACCACGCAAGACAGGCGTCTGCTGACGTCCCCTGTCCCTGGCTCTGCAGGCAGGAGGCCAAGGCAAGGCCGCACTGCTGTCTCACCCCCCATCGTTCCCAAGGTGATACCTTTGCAGAAAAGGGACAGCAAAAAGGATCCAGTAGAGACCAGGAGAGGGCAGGTGAGACAGAGGGCTCCGCAGCCTGAGCAGGCTTCTAACCTCGGGGTAAACTAACCAGAGAGAAATAAAACTCATCGCAGCCACCCCGATGGTGTCCTCTGACCCCTGCTGTGGCATTTAACCCTGCCACGTCCTGACCACCGGCTCTTCTCTGTTTCTTCTTGGCCCGATCTGCTGCCTCTGAGCGAGGACTCCCTTGGGTGAAGGCCCCAGTCCCCAGAGTCACACACAGCAGAGTTGGGAGGGCCCTCGGGGACCATCGTCTGCCCGGTGGGTTTGGCCCAAGGCTCGTGAGGGCCCCAAAGTCCCGGCTCTCAGGAGCTCTGGAGACAGGAGAGGCAAAGCCCAGCAAGTGGGCCTCGCTTCCACCAGAGAGCAATACCTGATTCACCTTAATGTGAGTCTCCTAGGATCTCATTTTTTATTTTATTTTACTTTATTTGTTTATTTATTTTAGAGATAGGGTCTTGCTCTGGCACCCAGGCTGGGCTGCAATGGTGCTATCATAGTTCACCGCAGCCTCAAACTTCTGGGCTCAAGTGATCCTTCTGTCTCAGCCTCCCAAACAGCTGGGACTACAGGTGCACACCACTGTGCCCAGCCAATTTCATATTTTTATTTTTTGTAGAGATGGGGGTCTCACTATGTTGCCCAGGCTGGCCTTGAACTCCCGGCCTCAAGCGATCCTCCTGCCCCAACCTCCCCAAGTGCTGGATTATAGGCATGAGCCACTGTACCCAGCCTGATCAGTTTTCTAAATCTCTCAACAGAAACACCTTTGGAATGCCAGCCCCTCCGTCTCTCCACACAGCACTGCACGCTGCACCCGGCTCATTCACACTGTGCCCAAGCTCCGTCTGTCCTCTCCCCTTTCGGATTCCTTGGCCGCAGGAGAAGGTTGGTGTGACTTGCTCATCTATCCTGGTTGGGTAGTGTGCTGGGAGGCAGAGTGCCTCCCAAAACGCTGGGAATACAGGCGTGAGCCACCACACCCAGCCAAGATTTCACTTTTCAAAGCACTGATCTAGCCTAACAATTTTCCATGTGGATAGAAGATTCCAGGAGTTAAGTGCCCAGGGTCACCCAGCCAGTGGGGGCCACCTTGTCGGTCACAGAAGGGCACTTGGGGCCGCAGCGGAGCAGAGAGCCAGGCTAGCGGCTGCGAAATGGGTGCTCTGGACTGACACCCCAGCCACTCTCTCCCAGCACCTCCCTGTCCCTGCCACAGACCAGCACCGTCCACTGAGTCTGGGAGGAGCCCACAGGCTCTGCTAAAAAGCCAAACAAAACTCCCTGCAAGCAATTACTGCAGACACGGTGCAGAAATGCTCGTGGAAAGGTCATAAGATAGATGATAAAGGCTTTTGCCTGACCAGGAACTCAGCTGCTGGAAGCCCCAATGAGATGAGTTCTAATGGGCAAGGTAAATTATTTTCCCTTCTACCGAAGCACAATTTTCTATCCATTTCCTCTTGACGTGTACAGTAGGATAGGAAGAGAGGAGGAGGAAGGCAAGGAGAAACGGGGGGTGGGGGCGGTAGGGAGAAGGGAAAAAACCCACGTGGACTTTTAATGGAGGCCCATTTTGGCAAAGTACCCGGGGTCCCCGCGGACCTGGAGAATTAAACGCTGTCACTCAGGTCTGAAAGCAGAGCCGTCCAGTTTGCAGACACCTGTCATAATTAAACTAATGGCTCTGAAAATGTGCCTTGATATTAAATCTATCTTCCACTGAGGAGCAGAGCTGATTAAAACCACCGTTTGACAGTTAATGATGAACCTCTTGCTCACTGAGCTCTGTGACTGGAACCGGCCAGTTTGGGCAGTCCACGGGCCCTTCCCTCCTTCTCCTTCCATGTGACAGCAGCTCAGTTGTCACTGTGCCCTTTCTCCCCTCTCTTGTAGGAGTGGAGCTTCCCTCTCCACCCTCACGTAGACCTGGCCACTCTCCTAGCAGGAAAGGAGGAATTATCAGACAAGAACCACCGTTCAAGCCAAGCCCAGGTTACTGGTTAGAAGCAGCAGAGGAGAGAGGCCCTGGCCTGCCTTTCCATATCTTCTCCGAAAGACTGAAGTCCCAGCCCCGTCTACACGAGAGGCTGAACTCTGAGTCAGAGACTCCGACGTCACAGGAGTACTGGGGCGACCGCCTTCCCCTCTAATCCACTTTGGGGCTGGTGTTCAGACAGAGTGGTCTGCAAATAGCACTGTCCTTTGGAAGAGCAACATATCCTGAACTGATGATTTGGGAATCTAAAGACGCTCACTATTTGTGCACAGCCACTCTCCCTGGTGAGCGCCGTCGGGGCCCAGGGTCCTCTGAGGGAGCAGTTAGGATACAACGGATCAAGCTCCCTCCACCCTCTGGAGCTTCTCCTCCAAAAGTGAGAACCTTTGAAATTGCCTCAGAGGGCTGTTCTGGACCCCATAGTCCAGAATTTTGTCCCCAGAGGAGGCTGTGGTATTTTTGATGAGGTGTCTTCTTTATTTCTCATCGCTGGGGACACTCAGTGTATAGCCCTCCCCTCTCAGCACCGCTGGGAGATTCTCGAGAACGGATGGGTGACCTGGGTATTTCCTCCCTGGGATGCTCCAGACTCTGGTGGCCGAACAGAAACCAGTGACACAAAAATGTGTGGGACGACCAGACTCTCCTCTCCCTGTGCTGTCCTGGCGTGACATTCAAGACCCTTTCAGAAGAGATCTGGGCTCTGTGCCCCGACCCCCGCTCTCTACCCTCCCACTGAAACCCACGCTCACCTGCCAGCATCCTCCCTGCTCGGATTAGGGCTTCCCTGCCAGGCCCTGCAAGCGCCTCCTGTACCTCTGGGTCCCCCGAGCCCCCGAGGGTGGCTGGAGAGATGCTCAGACCACGCCCCAGGCAGCTCTGTTCAGAGCGAACAACTCTACCACGTGACAGCTCCTGACTGAGCCAGCAGACGATGGTCTAAGCACTGTCACCCAGTTGTGAGTCCCCAATTATCTGTGTGTTGCACATAAGTCTCTGCTAAAGGGTTGCTTAATCATTTGAGTGACTTGTTTATAGTGTTCTATTCTTTCCAGAGGCCTCCCAAACATTTTTTTGGAGTCTTACACCACCCCTTTCAGATAAGTACCTCCCCATTTTATGACTGAGTAAGCAGCTAGGTAAACTGGCATCTGCAAAGCCGCAGGACTAGTGGGTGAAGTGCTGGGTCTGGATCTCACTTCGGCCAGCCCCACCCCAGATCACAGAAGCACCAAGTGAACCTTGAGCTGGGCTCCAAGTTCTTTCTTGGGAGTTTATATTATTAAAAAAATTTCCATGGCCAGCCCCGATCTCTGAAATATAGAGCAGATTTTCCAGAATCTTCCCACCACAGACCCCAATGTTGGAGACTTTTTTCTTCCAACTTGTTTCTGTGTGAATTTTCTTGTTGAGCTCTTTTAAATTTCCATTCGTCTCCATCCTCTTTAAGCAGAGCTTGGGGGTGTTGCCACGGGCTTCATTTTCCACTTCTTTTCCTGCTTCATCACTATTTTCTGCATCTATAAAAATTCATAATTGATTGAGGTAGATGCCTGTTAAATTGATCGGTCAAACAGAGAGAGGGAGAGAGAGCAATGAACAAGGCAGGCGAAGACATGAGGAACACAGAGAGGAGGCAGAGGCTCAGAAAGAAGGAAAATGAGGCTAAAGAGAGAGAATCAGGGGAAGAGGAGAGATTGGATGACACAAAGAAAGACAAAGATCAGAAAATTAGGAAGAATCTCTGTGTTCCCCTGGCTTCCTCCAAACCCCCTGAGGTCAGACTCTCACTTTGCACAATATCCATGCCCAAGAGCATGCACACGCACATGCACGCACACACACGCACACACACGCACACACACGCACACGCACACACACACGCACACACACGCACACACACGCACACACACACGCACACACACGCACACCCGAGGCTGTCACATCTTAGAACACCATTAGGAAGGTGACACCCAGCTAAAGGAGTCCCCTGTCCAGTGACCCAGGCTGGCACTCCTGTCTGACCCCTCCCCTCCAAGGCCGGTCCCCCCTGTCTTGAGTGACAGAGGCTCCCTCTCTCTGATCCTCTGATCGAAGCGGAGTCTCTAATTGTGCCGCGCAGCGATGCCACGGATGCCCGGGCAGCCTCGTGTCTCTCACTATCATTAGCTTTCTTGCCAGGCTCTGAAGCCTTCCACTGCCACAACAGTAATTACCAAGAGATTAGGCAGGCATTAAGCACTCCTTAATTTGACACATTGCAATGATCTCCATTCAGCCTTTCTGCTCGAATAACTCTCAACAAATATTTCGGAGGCTACGAAAATAAACAGAAGCACTGTGTTTGCACAGCTGAGGCCTCCTTCCTGCCTCTCTAAATGCCATCAATTCCAGGTAGGGGGCGAGGTGGGGGGCGGCGAGGGCATGGGTGGGTGGGGTGCGATGGGGAGGGGCAGAGGAGAGGTGGCCCCAAGACAGCCTGGAAACCCAAGTCCGTGCAGCGGGAAGCTATCAGGAAAACGCTAACATATGGCCTGCTACGACTGATGGCGATTTAATAGGGCCCATTTTTTAAGCAAGTCGTTATACAAGAACCCAGTAAAAAGACATCAGTATTTATATAAAAACCACCACATTAGGAAAAAATAATAATTACAGTGAAGGGAGTTATGTTGTTGTTGCTGGATTTTTTTAGTGGGTTATTAGCTCAGACATTATTCATTAAGTAATGCAATGGGAAAACCACTGTTAATATGGCAATAAATCCCAAAGGGACCCATCACAAGGAAGATAGGATTATTTGGCAATTACAATGCACTAGGAGTTCAATATTCCCTTTCATGCATTTTTTTCATTTTCCCACTCGCACCCACCATTTATGAGCACACCCCTCCCTCAGCTACCTAGACTGGAGGCAGCTGGAAAGGCAAGCGGAACAGCACAGCATCTGGGAGTGCTCTACGTCCCTCTTAGGCAAGATGCAAGAGAGACGTGAAAAGTAGAGATAAACTTTCAGGAAAGTGAATAAAAGTCAGAATGGCCAGAAATCGAGTCATGGACACGAACGTTTGTGGGAGGGGAGTGGGCTGATGGTCAGTGTTGTTAGATGAGAAAAGCAGTCCAAGAACTAAGTAATGAAACCATTGGGATTCTTCCATCGGAGAAAGATGAGAAGGGATATTCTAGACTCAGAAACCAGGATCAAAGTGTCTTAAATGGGAAAGCCCATGAGAGGTATTCCTGCCACCCATGCAGCCCTCACAGGCAGCAGCCTCCTTCCCAGCAGGGTCAGGGGATCTCTGTGACACCTGGGTCCGAGGCCACCATGGTCAAATGGAGCTCTGGCCTTCAGTGCCAGGAGTCTGGCTGCCATAGGAGGAGAACTCCGCCTCGAGGTGACCGGTCTTCCCTCGGTGGTGGACATCCGATGAAGAGGGAAGACAGCAGAACAGTAGAGCAGGAGGTCCCCAATGTGTCATCTCCACTCTCACGCACGCCTCTTCCCCAGCGCTCTCTCAACCAGTGGTGATGGTTATTGAGCACTCAAATACTGCTAGAGTATAAAGCGTGATATCTTAGATTCGGGATCAGCAAACTACAGCCCATGGGCCAAATTCAGCTCTCGGCCTGTTTTCTAAAATTCAGTCTTATTGCAACCCAGCCCCACATGTTAGTTTACATATTGCCTATGGCTTCTTTCGCACCATCACGACAGAGTTTAGTTGTCACAACGGAGATCATATGGCCCATTCTTGGAGCCTAAAATATTTATTTACTATTTGGTCCTTTACAGAGAAAAGTTTGCTGATAGAAGGATGAATAAGTGAATGAATGAATGAATGGAAGGATGAACAAATCCTAGATCGAGATGGATCAAAACCGTGGGAACGATTCTGCTCAATAGCACTGCGTACACATCTGAAAATTTCTGAAGGTGTGTTATAGGCCTGTGTTCTCAGTTCTGTCATTTTTAGTACTTTTTCTACGACTTAGACCAAGACATAGATGGGAAACTTATCAGATTTTCAGATGATGGGAAGACAACATGGATAATAAGTACGTTGGATGACAGATCCAATATTCAAAATAAACGTGACAGGCTAGAACAAGGGTCTAAGTCCAACCCAATGAAATATAAAGGGACAGATTTAAAGTCCTATGATTGGGTCCAAAGTTTCAACTTATCAAATGTAGAACTTGGTGAGGACAGAAGGAAGAAAACCATGTCTCAACAGCAGCACACGTGAAATGACTCTCAGGGTTTGATAGACCCAAGACCTCAGTGGTGGACAAATAAGACTGCCCCAAAATTAAGTTGATGTTTGTGACACAGAACAGGTAAGTAAACATTATTCGTGTATTCCTAGGCAATATCTACTTTGGGGACTCAGGTCACACCAGAAGTATTTATTCTGCTAACAATATTAATAAAATAGTTGTTAAAAATTGCTGAGTGTTTACCCAAGCACAGTGACGTGTTTAACTTTTTATTATCTCTTAATTTTGCATATTTTAACTTCAGAATGTGAAGTGGAGGCTACTATTGTCCCCATTTCATAGCAGAAGAAATTTACAGAAGGAAGGTCACGTAGGTAGAGTGCGGTGGGGCTGGTGGTCCAATCTAGACCGTGCAGTTCCAGAGCCCCAACTCTCAGGTGCTCCGAACCACCCAGGTTCTCTGCCATCCCTACTCTGACTTTGCATTTCGAGGCAGTCATTGGAAAACCAAAGTTCTTCCAAACATGAGTTACCAACGTAGTAAAGGCAAAGTTGAGAACTTTTCATACGCAAAAGAAAAGGTTGAAAGAGGTGAGATGTAGCACGGAGGCGGCTTGGGTTGACCCTCAGTTCAATGAACAAGCACTGCTGAGCTTAACTGCACCCCTCTCTCCAAGCCAGGTCCACACCTGCCTTTTGCTCCCCCACCCCACTCATTCCCACGTACCCATCGAGAGTGGGACAGGTCAGCGTAGCAGGCTGGGTCTCTGGATGTGACTCCATAAGCGTTTATTACTTCTCTCGGTCAGAGAGGGCAGGCCTGCAAGTGGACTCATCACTTCAGCTCATGTCCTATTGGTAGGTTCATAACCGCTATGGAGCCCGGAGCCATGGACGAGCTGCCTGTCCCCAAAGACAAGGACAGAATGGATGATGCCGAGCATTCGCCTTCCCTCCCACAATTAGAGCTCCAGGATATTGATTGGCCACAATCCATGGGCCGTAACAGCACCAATACCTCTCCCTCAGTTCCTAATAATGGGTACACACTGTGTGCATGGCATTCTGTTGGGACCCCCAGAGATAAAATGACCAATGGGTTGCAGTCTTTGCTTTCAGTGAGTTAGCAAAGATATGCAAAAACACTTAACTACAATATTCAACAAGGTGAATTAAATGCTCTAGAGTTGGAGCACAAAACGCAGAGTTCATTCTGATGAGGCGAATCAGAAAAAGTTTCAGAGCAGAGTCTCGGCCAGTGGCTGGAATTTAATAGGCAGAAAAGCAAAGAGAAGAGCTTGCCAAGGAGAGAAAACAGCAGGGAAAAATGCACAGAGGCATGGGAGTGCTTGGTGTGTTTAGGGCCAAGCAACTGGTTTAATGTGACTTAATCACAGGGCATGTGAGACACATTGCAGGACACAGGCTAGACCACGCTGCAACGTGAACGCCATGGTAGGGAACTTTGACTTTACTCTGATTGCCATGGAGGATGGCGAAGAGAAAAAAAAATTCAACTCTGCCATGGCGTGAAGGTCAGATGAAGGTCATTCGAAAGTCCGAAGGGCAACAAGATCTCTTAGGTGTCCAAATCTGGTAGACGGTGGTGATGGTCTAGCCTAGGGTGATGAACAATGAACATCAGTCTTTGCCTTAGTCATCAGTCTTAGCTGCCCTTCACAGCCTTCCAAATGCAATCAAATCGTTTGCAGTCAGTGGCATCCTTCACTCACAGTTGATTTGCAAGGCAACACATCAGCATAGTCACACCTTCAGAACCAACATTTAAACCAGACTGGCTAACTCTAAACGTGGTGGCATCACAGCCCATTCATAGTCAGCGCCTGCTAGGCCCTCACCTGGGAATAATTTAACCTCAAAATCTGCTTCTCTGCCACTTTTGTTCATTATTTCTGGTCCCACTCACTGCCTCGCCATTGTTCCAGTGGGGCTCATAAAAGCCACTTCCACTCCGTGTCCAAGCACAGAGGTGTTGGCAGCTCTTTCCGGAATCACTTGGGCAGCCGGAATTCTCCGTGGTCCTTTTCCATCTTGAGACTACGGCTCTCTAGGGCTTTTCCACTCTCCCCAGACCTCAGTGGCACAAGTGCCCAGAAAATTGAATTTCCAGCCATGCAGCTGGACTCCGGCCCTCGTTCTGCACAATGCAATCCACACAGCGGTGCAGCCTGACATGGAGTTCTCCCTTCTGTCCCCGGCAGACCTCCCAAACCACATTCTCACCCCATCCCTGACACAGGAGTCTGCCCTCAATCCCCAAGATTTGGCAGAGACTTTAACTGACCGGATCATGGCCTTGCTCTGCCTTTGTTTTTGACTATTGGCCTAGAGGAAGGGGCACATTCATTCTCATGAGCTTACCCCTAGCTCCCTCCTGCCCTCCCAGCACACTGTACACCCTGGCTGAGCAGGCCATACCCATCTTCTCCTGCAGGAATCGGAAGAGGGAGGTGCATAGACAGAGCTTGGGCGCAGTTTGAATGAGCTTGGTGGAGCGTGCAGTGCTGCATAGGGGGGTGGCAGGGCTGGCATTCCAAAGGTTTTTCTGTTGAGAGATTTAGAAAACTTATCAGGCTGAGCACCATAGCTCACACTTGTAATCCCAGCACTTTGGGAGGCCAAGGTGGGAGGATCACTTGCAGCTAGGGATTTGAGACCAACCTGGACAACATAACAGGACCTTATCTCTACAAAAAAAAATTTTTTTTGTTTAATTAGCCTGGAGTTATGGAAAAGCCTATAGTCCTAGCTCAGGAAACTGAAGTGACAGGATCGCTTGAGCCCAGGAGGTCAAGGCTGCAGTGAGCTATGATGATGCCACTGCACTCCAGCCTGGGTGATAGAGTGAAACTCTGTCTCCAAAAACAAAAAAAACAAAAGAGAAAGAAAGAAAGAAAAAAGAAAACTGTGATCCAAGGGCAAGTCAAGGAAAAAAAATAGCTACTTTTTGAGAACCAGAGTGGTCACAATCCAAAAGAGGTATTAGTATATCACTCTTTGGAAATGGATTATATTATTCTGGGAGATAATAAGGGAAGGAAAATCAGGCCAGACCCACTGTGTGGCAGAAGATGAGACAGGGCTACAGAAAGAACAAGGAATCCAGGTGCACCCAGACCCCAGCTCTGTGTCCTTGAGCAAATTACTTAAATTCTCAAAGCTTTCGTTTTCCCATCTGTAAAACAGGGAGAGGAGAGGAGGAAAGGAGGGTGCATTCCTCGAGGAGTTGTTGACAGGAGAGGGGATGAAGAATGCTCAATGACAAGCTGGTGTCTTTAGGATATGCGTGGGGTTACAGAGACTCCACCTGGGAACAAGGGAAGCTGCAGGTAGACAGATTTCAGCCCTAGAGAAGGGAGGCCTTTCCAGTTACTGCAGCTACTGAACAATGAGATGGGGTATTTCTTGAGACAGTGCATTCCATGTCCCTGAAGGTAACCAAAGAAGTGCAGGGTTTTCTTTGTAGGAAAGATGTGAGGCTCATTCAGAGGATGTTGGTGTAGGAATTCCTGCACTAAATAGAAAATTGGAGCAGACGGATCCTGAATTCCCTGCCTGCCTGCAGATCCCGGGATTCCCGGTTCCCCCACGCTCAGGGAGCACACAGGTGCCCAAACCCACTCCGACACGAAAACCGCCACCCCTTGGAGGCTGGGGACTGAAACCTGGTTAACCAAGGGCCAAAGTGACGTTGGTCAAGCTTCCCATTGTTCAATTCTGCATCCACCCCTTGTTTACATTCAACCCCATCCGACGATTCTTTTCCTGGGGGTTGGGAGGGAGGGCCAATCACTCAGGGTTTATTTTGCCAGGCTCTGTAAGTGGAAAAGTCTTGATATAAGCAAGCCCCGGGGGCTGCCAGAAAAGCCTCTGCCCTTAAATAGTAATGAGATCTATCGGTCTCCTTAACAAGCATCTTCCCTGAGTGCTAAGTAAACCGTCTCCATTTGCAGTGTCAATATCAACGCGGGGCCTTCCCTGCCTCTCAAGCCGCCCGAACAGATTGCAGCGGGCTGCCATTCCTGACTCCTGCGCTCAGTAAGAGCTGTCAATGGGCATGTCAATAAGATACCGGGACTATTGATCAGCATAGGCATTTAGGGGTCACTGGTCGATGGGGACTCTTGCCAAGAGATGTAGAAAATGATAGCTTTCAGATAAAGGCAGCAAAGCGAGGTTCCCAAAGGAGAAATAATATAGCTCAATTTCCCCTGTCCTGCTGCTTGTCAATTTCCCTTGGTTTTCTTGGGGGTGGGGGCGGGGAGGAGGAAGCCAGGAGAGACAGGGAGGGAGAGAGCTCGGAAAGCAGGCGAGCAACTCGGGTGTTTGACTGAAAACATCTCGGAGAATAAAAAATCAACAGCCACGATAAAACTGCACAGCATCCCCCAGGCCGCTGTCTGCATCTAAAGAGCAAAGACAAGGACCAAACGAGGCAGCCTTTCGGACAGTGGTGGGCTCGGAGGATAAAGGTGAAGACAATGAACTTTCCCCAGAAGTGGGTTTTTTTTTAATACATATATAATTTTAGCTGTCCAGATCATTTCTTTCTATTTTTAGTAGAAACGGGGGTCTCGCTCTTGCTCAGGCTGGTCTCGAACTCCTGAGCTCAAACGATCCACCCGCCTCGGCCGTGAGCCACTGCGTCCCAGGAGTGGGTTTTGATGGAATCACAAAAACATGAGCTGGAGCCAGTTTGCTGTCTCCACCTTGTAAGTGCTCAACTGAAGTCCAGCTCTGCACCCACCCGTCGTTCGCTGTCCCAAACGATCTTCGTTTGCTCTGCGTAGCGAGGAAAGGCAGGTCCTCTTTGAAGTGATATGACTTATAATAGTTCATCACAAAAACAAAACAATATGTGTTATGGGCTGGATCCTGTCCCCTCCCACAAACCTTTAAAGAGGTAAATTAAAATGAGGTTGTTAAGGTGGACCCTGATCCAATCTGGCCAGTGTTCTTTAAGAAGAGGAAACTTGGAGACACCAGGGATGAGTGGACACAGAGCAAAGACGGTGTGGGGACCAGAAAGAAGGTGGCCACAGGCAAGCCGAGGAGAGGGGCCTCAGAACAAATCAAACCTACTGACACCTTGATGTTGGATTTCTAGTCTCCAGAACTGGGAGGAAATATGTTTCTGTCAAGCCCCTGCCTGCGATATTTTGTTACAGCAGCCCTGGGGGACTGATACAATGTGTAAAGCAATGTTCTGTGTGCGGGGTGGGGACAGGGAGCAGAGGTTGAGCATTACCTCTGCCCATTCTGTGCTCCAGAATTTTTAGTATTTCCACATTATAAAAGGATTATTCATTTTATCAGCGCCAATCGTGTATCGACAATTCGAATCAAATTACTCCATTTACAGATAATTGATTTGCATGGAAATGTCCAGTGTGGATGAGCACAAAACTTTCTAACTGTTGTTGGGTTCAGTGGGTCCTAGGTCTGACAGATAATTCTGGATACAGAATATTTTTCTTTCGAGTAACTAAACAGTCAACGAAATGACGAAAATTAGATTAAAGGTTAGTTACCTATGATCAAAGCCCCGTTATAAAGTCTTCCAACTGTTCTAACGGGACAGAGCCACATGCAAAGGATAACCAGCACACTACACATGGCTTCCATCTTTGCTCTCCCCTTTTGTGACCTCATATACTACTTCTCGGGGAATTGTTTCATTCTCTTAATTCAAAGCCACGTCTCAGCTCACCTCTGAGACAGTGAAATTTATCTCAAGTCCTGCCAGTCAGACCTTGTGCTTTAATTAAACCCTGAAAGTTGCTTAAAGCGATAATTCAGCAACTGTGTCTGAAACTTTAAGAGATGTTACAGGAACAAGATGGCGACGCATCCCAATGAGGTTTGGCAGCCTCGTGTTTCGTCTCTCACCTCTCTGTGCTCTTCACTGTGTGTCAAGTTCCTTCACTCGCTGTTTCTGAAGATAATTATCACCAGGTGAGAGATGATGGTGGCTTAAGAGCCGGGTAGAGGAAGGGCCGACTGGATATATACATTTCATTCTGCCTAATTCTGACCAATGACACTAAAATGACAGCCAAAAAAAAGGCAAAAAGAAGTCAGCAAATCCACAGAGAACTGGCAAATGGGTCACAGCAGACAAGAAATACCAACAAAATTTTGAAAGCAAGGAAGTAAACAGGTAAATGACATGAAACAGCAGATAAGAAAAAGCTAGATTCTACACTGGCAGCAAGGAAGCATCCTCAGAACCAAGCTACTTGGCAGCCCCACCAGGCTGGGGACTTGGTGGCCCCAAACACCTCTGGAGCAGGGTGCAGGAAAGGGCTAAACATACAAGGGTTGGTTAAAAGTTTTTAAAAGGAGAGTCAGGCTCACAGATTCCCTCTTCTACACATGCAACCAGGTGGCCCCTTCTTTGCTCCAGCAGGAGTCTGAAGGGTTGCTCCTTAGCAGTGGTTCTCAAAGTGTGTCCCTGAGTCCAGCAACATTAGCATCATCTAGGAACTTACTAGAAATGCAAATTCTCATGCCCCCACCCCAGACCTACTGAATCAGAAACTCTGGGATGGGGCTCAGCAGTCTGTATGACAACAAGCCCTCTAGACGACGCTGATGCAGGCTACAGTCTGAGAACTGCTCTGTGTAGAGATTGAGCCAGGCAGGGTCCAACATTAGGGACAACAGCCATAGCTGAAAACATGACAAGCCAATTATTGAAGAGAGGGGGCTTGGGTGAAATTGGCACACGGGACATGGAACGCCCATCCGCTCAGCTCCCAGAATGTCGCAGCTGTTGTGATTTCTACTATTATGATTTCTTCTAATTTAGTCTTGAGGTCTGTCTCTTGAGAGTGGCCATGAGCAAAGATAGCAACTCTCTAGGAGAGCCCTGACCCAGGGAAAAGTCAGGGTGTGTGTGTCAGGGGAGACACACTGAGGAGGTGAAACCAAAATGTACAAAACAGAAGAAATTTATTACTCACAGGTCCCAGAGAGGCCAGGGGGGCTGAAGGGAGGCCAACGGGAAGTGCAGAGGCAGCAGGGAGTGTGACCAGTGAGCCCATAAGTGACCCAGGGGGACTCTGCTTTTATGAAGGCCCGTGGGTGACATCCTCTAGGCTTTCCCCAGGGGGCTGTGAATTGGCTCATTTACAGAAAACACTCGAGAAGAGAGAAACTTATTTATTCGACTCTGGTGTTGACCGTTGGATTTTACTGTGACCAGCAGAGGTGGGATGTATTGGTTTGGGGTCAGCATGATGAAGAACGGGTGGGTGGTCTATGTCACAAATGATCACACAGGGAGAGGAAGTTTGAACTAGGCCAAAGGCAACAGGGTGGGACTGGGTTTCAAATAACTTATGTCAGACTAAAAATGGATACCAAGGCAGCAGCTATATTAAACAAATTTATGACAGCAGTCAAGCTGCCATGTCCTCACTTGGTGGGATATTTAAGGATTCTCCCCTGGGAAACTATGGGCCTAAAAGACAATATCCACAGTTGGTGACACAACGGATGGGGAGGGGATCCCCCAGGGAAATGGTGGGGTCTGAGCCCAGTCAGCCTACAGGTAAACCCACCAACCAAGAAGCCCCCTGCAGGTAGACAAAGCTTTCCAGAATCCCCCCTCCCTTAGTTATGAACAGATCTCCAATGATAACCCAACATGTCGGGGAAAGCCTCCAGCGTGAAAGAACAAGACCAAAACAAAAACATGCAAATGCAACAGGTAAGAAACATGTAATAAATGAAAGCAATGTAAGGAAGAGGAGACGGCTTTACAAAGAAAATTAGAACTGTAAACAATCATTTCAAAAGGGTCAGAGAAGATACTGCATTTGTGAAACAGTAACAGGAAACTGTTAAGAAATGGAAACATTGAAATACGATTCCAGTTCTCACTGAGGCAGCAAACCAGCCCAGACTGTCTTTAAAGTCAGCCTGGAGAGATGAGGAATCCAGTGGGTCTCAATATTTCACCTGCATCAAAATTACGTGGAAAACTTTTTATTTATTTTAATTAATTAATTAATTTATTTATTTGGAGACAAAGTCTCACTCTTTCGCCCCCAGCTAGAGCGCATCATCATAGCTCACAGCAACCTCAAACTCCTGGACTTAAGTGATCCTCCTGCCTCAGCCTCCCATGTAGGTGGTGACTGCTACCACACCCAGCTAATTTTTCTATTTTTCGTAAAGATAGGGTCTCACTCTTGCTCAGGCTGGTCTTGAACTCCTGACCTCAAGTGATCCACCTGCCTCAGCCTCCCAAAGTGCTAGGATTACAGGCGTGAGCCACCGCACCCCGTCCACATGGAAGGCTTTTCAAAGCAAAGATTGCTGGGTGCCCCCTCACCCTGCAATAGGTCTATCAGCAGGGTAGCATCAGGATGGTGTGAAGGGCTGTGGGGTAGGGAGAGAGGAAAATAGGCGTGGAATGAACAGCTTGCCTTGGCATTTACTCTCCACACAGGAATTGTTTGTTCTGAAAATTTAAAGGCAAAACCCGGTGAGAGAAGGTTCCTGACAAGAGTGGGGGCAATTGGGAGTGATCCCTGATAATTCTGTGGTGCCTGAGCCTCCTCACCCTGGGGCACATCACCCACCTTCTCCTTAAGCCCAGTGAGTAAGACACAGTCTAGAGGACATCAGCCTTTCTCCTAAGGAAAGTAAATATCCCCAAAGGAACTGGAGCTCATGGGCCAAAATCACCCCTGGGCCAAGCCACCAGGGGAGCACAACCATCCAAAAGAAAGACAACTAAGTCAATAAGTCTCTTACCCGAAGCAAAATGATTAGGGCGGGCAGACCAAGAATTTCAAACAGGCTTGATAAATATACTCCAGGATATACAAGAAGATATAAGCATCGTGACACAAGAACAAGAAATCATAAAGAAAGAACCAAGTGGAAACATTACATATGAAAATATGATAGTAGAAATAACCAATCAAATATATGGCATAATTTATATGATGGCTACATCTGAAAAATGGATCAAGGAGTTGTTAAGACTCCTTAATTTTCCAGAAAGGAGCAAGAAATGGAAAACATTCTTTTTTTTTTTTTAAGCCAAGAAACATGTCTAAAAGAAGTGTCAATGACTATAAATAGGAAGGAGGAGATAATATAGGAAGAAAAAAATATTTGAAGCAATAATGAGACATGAACCGAATTAAAAACGCTCACAATGCCAAGTATAACTGAAGATGTGGAGCAAAAAGAACTCACATCTGCTGGTGGCGTGTAAGCTGGTTCTGCTGTTGGGGGAAATGTTTTGGCATTAAACATGCCAGACTGAAGTTAAATCGGCACATAATCTACACCCTAGCATTTCCACCACTAGGCACATACTTTAGAAAAATCCTCAAACATATGCACCAGGAGATACGTAAAAGAACGTTTATGGCGGCATTATCCTCCATAGGGAACACCTGGGTGAAAACCAAATGTCCATCATCAGAGCATGGAATAAATTGTGGTAAACTCATCCGACAGAATATATGGCAATGAAAAGAAATGAATTCAGATTTAATTATTAACATGGATAGATCTCAAAACATGTAACTCTAAATTAACACATATTTTAAAGAAAAAATATTATTCCATTTACATCACGGTCAAAATCGAGCAAAACTAAATAAATACGTTGTTGAGGAATACCTATGAGGTGGTTTTAAAATAAACTATAAAATCAAGAAAGTACTAAAATTCAGGACAGTGCTCATTCCCAGGAGGAGGGAGCGTGAGACGGGATGCGGAAATGTGTAAATGCACTCGGCGCTTCCGAGTAGTCAGTGATGTTCTGTTTGTGATCTTGGCGGTGGGTATCTCGGTGGAGTTTTTAATTGTATTCAAACTGTATGTATACGTTTTTCACAAACTCATACCTATGTATGCTGTACTTTCTAATAAAGAAATAAAAATAATAAAGATACATTTTCTAAAATTAAAGATGAAAAACATTGAGTTGAAAGCAGGAAAGGATGGGAGATGCAGCAGAGCTAATATTAATAGAAAATATGAAATAAAATGTGATAAGTCCTAACATAATAGCCATTACTGTAAATGTAATAGGTTAAATTCATCAATCAAAAGATAAACAATTTCAGAGTGGATTTTAAAAGAGATCCAGCAGTACAGTGTCTATGAGAAACACACTTAGAACAAAAAGAACAGAAAGGTTAAAAACATGAAAATTGAAAAAAAAAAAAACCTCAAAATCAGAAGCCAACATAAACCTGGGTTAGCACTGTTAATACTGGATGAAATAGAATTTAGGACTAAAACAGAAAATCCTAAGAGATAAATGAAAAAAAAGATATCACATGCAAAGCATTCTAAACATAAATGTACCTAACAATATAGTCTCAAAATAGTAAAAACAACAACTGACATAAATTAGACAGAGAAAGACATAAATCAACAATTTTAGTTAAAGATTTCAACAGGCCCTTCCCAGAAACAAACAGATTAAGGAGACAATAGATATGAATAGAAACGTAGAAGAGCTAAACAATAGAAATAATAATTTTCAGCACTTACAGAGCTCTACAACAAATGAATAGACAAACTGTGTTAATTTGAGTCCACACAGAACATTTATAAATCTAAATTATACATTGGGCCATATAAAAAAACCTAATAAATTCCAAATTATAAGTATTATACGAGCTAAGTTCTTAAACCATATGCAGTAAAACTTGATATAAATAACAAAACAAACTTATAAAAACTTTGTATATATTTGGAAGCTAACTAGTGTATTACTAAATAGTCATTGATTTAAAACTGATATAATGAATAAAATAAGAAATATTTAAAGCTAAATAATAAAGAAAGCATATGTTAAAATTTATGGTACAAAACTAATGGTATTGGGAAGAAAATTTATAAATTTAAAAAAAATTAGGAAACAAGAAAGATCTTTTTTAAAAAAGCCAAAGATTCAATATAAATAAGAAACAAGAAACACATTAAATTCAGAGAAACAAGAAAGAAAATAGTAGAAATAAGTGTATTAGTCATGGTTCAGTCAGGAGAAACAAGAACCCAGTAATCTGAACAAGAAATGTTTTATGTAAATAATTATTAACTATTTGCAAGGAACTATCTACTATGGTGGAGATAAAAAGAGAACTCTAAAGGATGCCCAAGGTTTGAGGGTGAAGAGCCAAGGAAATGGAAGGGGATTCCTCCTCAAGGCTGGGATTCAGACCTCCTTGGAGAGGTGGTAGCAGTCTACTGGACAGAGAGTTCTCTGGGTTTCCCTGAACCAGAGCTTGTCCCATCTGGCAGGCCCAAGGTCGACAGGCACGGAACCACAGGCCCACATGGGCAAGGAGGAAATTCTCCATGAGAGGTCAAAAAAGTAGAGACTGGCCGGCAGGAAACTGGCCACTGGGATGACAACAAAACTTGCAAACATGCTGCCCATGACAGTGCCACCAACCAACCTCCAGCCTGCGTACGTCTTGCTAAGGCATCTGAAATACTTGCTGCTTTCTTGCTCATCATCCAGTCAGCATAATGCCTTCCACGAACAACGTGATGTTTCATGGAATGTTAAGATAATCGAGAACTCTGCAGACCATACATGGCAGAGGGCAGAAGAATGCACATCATCCTGAGGCAACACTGTGAAGATATATTATTGGCACTGCCGGGTAAAAGCAAAGTGCTACTGGCAGCGGTCTTTCGAATTGGTATGGAGGAAAAAGAGCGTTAGCCACATCAATAACTACATACCAAATGCCAGGAGCTGTGATGATTTGCACCAGTTAAGATAGAACAGAGTCAACAGCTGCACTTGGACCACCACCTGAATCAGTTATGACAGTCCACAGTCATTCTCCAAAATCCATGCAGCTTCTGCATGGGCCAAACAGGTGAATTAAATAAGAATGTGATAGTTACCACCACTCCTGTTTCTTTCAGTACTTGGATGATGGCATAAATCTCTGAAATTGCCCCCAAAGACACAATATTGCCTCTGATTTATTACCGTGGTATGCGGAAGAATTCCAGGGGTTTCCATTTAGCCCTTCCAAACATGACAGCCGTCATCCCATGGATCCAAGAGCCAATTTGAGGACACTTCCAGTTTCCAAGTACAGTCAGCCCTCTGCATCTGTGGGTTCCACATCCATGGATTCAACCAACCTCGGATAGAAAATATTTTTTTAAAATTGTGTCTGTACTGAACATATGTAGTCATTACTCCCTAAACAATACAGTACAATGACTATTTACACAGCATTTGCATTGCATTAGGTATTATAAGTGATCTAGAGATGATTTAAAGTATACAGGAGGATGTGCATAGGTTATATGCAAATACTGCACCATTTGATATCTGGGACTTGAGCATCTGTGGATTTTGGTATCCACAGGGGTCCTGGAACCCATCCCCCATAAATACCGAGGGGAGACTTTACATATATTCAAGATCTGGGGAAGTAACCTGTCGAGTAGGTCTGTGGGTGGACGAGGCCCCCTATGAATCAAACTTCAGCTGAGGCTCTCTCTGTTACCTGATAACCATAGCCCCACTTCGGCTGGTGGATCAGAGTCAAACTTGGGGTTCCCAAGAATTAATGTCAGTTCATAGCCAATACCCAATAATCTCCAAAAGTTTTGTGTATTGCTTTTTTCCAAATGCACCATCACTCTAGCCAAAAGCCCTAGGTCCTTTGAGATTAGGCTTGGCAGAAGATTTATAATGCCTACTTATAAAAATGCAGCAGGGGCCTTCCTCAAGTGTGCCCTTCAATCCAGAGTCTCTGGTCCTTGGCTTTGACTTAGGTCTGGAAAGTCGTGACTCAAGTCAGGTTTTTGGCCAAATTTTTCTGTTATACAGAACAAGAAATACTTTTGTAGGCTGCCCATCTATTTCATTCTGAGAAACACTGATCAATTAGCTATCACCAAAGATCTCAGATATGAAGATCCTCTTCTTGTTGAAGAGGATGTGAAGCCAACCCAGTTGATTGTGGAGAGGTTTACTGGGTTGCCCCGAACCAGAGGTGTTCACAGTTACTGGGCTGTGCAGGACAGAGCTGCCAAGCAGGAAAACCCACGCCAGAGTGTCAGTGGCCCTGGCCGGGTAGGCAAGAATCTGCCCACTGGAATGTCACCTATAGTCTCCCAGAAGGTGCCCATGGTTGTTGCTAGCAAACTCATCACCTGGAAGGAAGCCGGCAGGAACACCCATAAAACTCACAGGTAAAGTGCCTGTAGAAGTGCCTGCCATCAAAACCTGCTGGGAGTGAGCTCCACAACAGCTCAGCAGCTCCGAAACCAGCAAGAAGAAACACACACTGGAACCAGGGAGAGAAGCCCCTTCCTCCTGCAGTGGCCCTTCAGCCCCCTCCACTAACAAAGTTTACCATTGTGTCAGCTGACAAGGAAGGAATGTTCCAGCATCCCAAGCAGGCAATGGAAGGTGGGCTTGGAGCTGAGAGGCAACAGAGTTGAACTGGCACATAAGGAAGGTAATAAATGAAATAGAGAAATTAACAAGCCAGAAGATGGCTGTTTGAAAAGATTAAAAGAAATAGAAGTCTCAGACAAGACTAATTAAGAAAAAGAGAGAGAGAGGATATAAAAAGGAATACTCGGAGAACCATAAAGAGAGTTTATAAACTTAAAATATAATTGCAGAAATTTTAAAAAATAATCAAAGTATTGAAACGAAACTTGAAAAAACATTCCAGAAAGTAAAGCAAATGAACAAAAAAAGATATAGAAAATGACTGGAAGGAACATAAATAATTTCTATACTTGCACCGGCTCCAGGAATTGCTCTGCCTATTCCTTTCTGGGGCTTTTCTCCCTGAATCAAGTATTAATAGTTTCACTTTACGCACGTGCAGACCAGCACTCAGCTAGACAGCTCCTTAGCATCATTCCTCAAACCCCTTTGCTTCTGCATTCTGCTGGACTCCCCATTTACTGGAAGCCATTTCTCCTATATGTTTATTCTCTTGTGTTTGTGGATTGCATCTAGGGGCCTCCTGTGCAATGAATTTTTTATTTGTTCATTTGGTTCTATGTTTTTGTTTGTTTTTTAGAACTTCAATGTCTCAGAGTTGATACTTGTGTTGGGTATTTAATTTCATAATTTTTAAGACTTTTTTCTACTGTCTCCTGAAACCTAATATAAACCAAAATGAAATCCTACATGCCCCACTGAACAGACCCCCCTCTTGGCCAAGGAAACCCCAGAAAATCCTTAAAACTGAGTTCCTGGCCATGACAGAGAGAGAGGTCGGACAACTCTCTTTTGGGAGTTTAAATACTGAAACTGATCATCATTAATGTTAAAATGGAGATCATAAGACCGACAAAATGGACTGTTTGTGACAATGAGATACTACATGACAAACACACCAAAGGCCATGTGGGGCAAAGGTTAAATCATGCCTGCAGGCCATCAACTTGGTTAACAGATCACTTTGAGTCAGTATATTGTGGCTTGTCTGTGATTAGCAGACTTCCTTATCTTTACTTAAAACATTCCTTTCTACTGATTCCCAGCCTTTAGACAAAGCTTTATTTCTTTAACTAACTACAAAGCAAAGAATTTCTGAACCTACCTATAACGTGTAAAACCCCCTCTTCAAGATGTCCCTCCTTCTCTGGCCAAACCAATATCCACCTTCCATGTATTGATTTATGATTTTACCTGCAATTTTGTCTCCCTAAAATGTATAAAACCAAATTGCAACCCAGCCACCTCAGGTGCCTTTTCTCAGGACCCCTTGAGACTATGTTCCCTGGGCCATGGTCACTTATATTGGCTCAGAATAAATCTCTTTAAAGTATTTTACAGAGTTTGGTTTTTTCCATTAACACTGAATTCCAAACATTCCTGTGTAGGTTGGGAGTTCTCTAGCTTGGGAGCTTCTCTCCTTTCCAAGTTTTCTGAAATTTCACAATTACTAGATATAGCCAAGCACTGGGTAGAGCTTTACACTCTGGAAAGGAACGTGGTTCTGTCCTGGGAATTTCTCTTGCATTATTTCTTCGATGATGTCTCTCCCTCTGTTTTCTATTTTCTCTTTTTGAAATTCTTGGAGAAGGTGGCAATTGTGGTGAGAAGTCAAAAGGGAAGAGATGTAGGATAGAGTGGGAAGTGCATTTCAGGAAGAAGAAACAGCATAATCAAAGGCTCAGAGGCCAGAACAAGAGGGATTGGGTTTGGCTAGAGCTGAGGCTCCGTGGAACACAGCAGTGAAAAATAAAGATGGAAAAGTAGCTTATAAAATGTGACATCACAGAGGGATTTAAAGGACAAATCGAAGAATTCAAACTGTTATCTGAGGACAATGAGGAACCATTAAACACTTGATAAGAGGGTATTACAGATGCCGTTGGTGCCCCGCAGGGACCCCATTCACCAGTCCAGGGCACCCTTCCCCCAGGTGCTGTAGGTAGTGACTACCAATGGCTCACACCAGGACTCTCCAGCAGGGGATTTCCTGTGCCTTTGGCAGGGATGCCTGTGGCCAGTGAGGGACTGAAAAGGGGAATAAGTAGCCCTGGATGGAGCAACCTCCTTGGTGCAATTTATGTTCCAGAGCTCCCTGTGCAGTTAGGCTAGGCTGGACTCTTGCTGCAACCACATCTGCACCTGCCTTCCTCCCCCTGCTCTCCAGCTGCCCTCGCTCCCTACCGGGTTTCTCCTAAGAGCCCTCCCTCAGTAAATCACTTGTACAGGAATCGCTGTCTCAACCTCTGCTTCTAGGAAATCCAACTCGAGGCAGAGATGTGGCATGATGAAAGCTAACACAACACGGAAACAAACTTAACAGTGGTGTTTAGGATTGATTAAAGCAAGGAGACCTTGGATTAAGGGAAGTCAGGGGACATGAGAGTTAAGAAGGGCCTAAAACTTGGGAGAAGCAGAAAAAATGAAGAGAAGAAGGAAGATGAGGCGGGATCTCTGGATAGACTCCTTAACACTAGTGTAACATTCCAGATGAGGGAAGGAAAGGATGATGTAGGATGACAACATCTCAAAGCTGGGTGACCAGGAGGATGGCAGCCCCGTATACAGACATCAGGTAACCGGGGAATTGGGAGGAAGCATCTCCATGTAGAACTTGCTCACAAGACCTACATTTGCATAACACCTTGTAATTTACAGAGCTCTCAAACACATTATCTCCTCTTTTCAACATGACTCTGTGAGATGGTATGGTCCATGTTCCCAAGTCTTTACTCCTTCCCTTTTTCTTGTGACCTTGAAGTGCTTCCCAGTAGAGTTGAGAGAGAATACATCCTCATGCCCATTGACTTTGGGATTGGCCGTGTGACTCGTTTTGGCCAATGCAATGTAAAGAAACATGACATAAGCAGAGGCTTTATAGGTGTGTGATTTGACTTGGCTCTGTGCTTTTTCCATCCACCTTCAGAGGAACGTGCCTAGGTAGCTGCTGATCCAGGGAGATCGAGAAGACATGCGGAGCAGAACTAAAGACTTAAAATCAACCCAAAGCCTAGAGCCACATGCAACTGATCTTATCCAAGCTCAGCTATAAATGAGAAATAAATGCTTGTAAAATTGTAAGCTATTGCATTTGGGAATGTTTGTTATGTAGCATTATTGCAACAATAACTGACCGATACAGTTAGGTAAACATGTCCATTAAGGTAAAAATGTCCATTAAGCAAATGAAGCAACTGAGATACAGAGAGGTTAAAAATTTGTCCACGTTCACAGCTCAAAGGAGAGGGTTAACTATGTTCTTATCTACCTACTCAACAGAAAGACTCTGTAAATGGTGACACATTGCATCACAGCTTAGAAGCCCAGCATTCAAAGGAATAATTTTTAAATGCTTTATAAAAAATAAAGTACTGAGTTTGCTAATCACCTAAGAAATGCATGTTTTCATATATGCTGCCTATTAAGTCTGTTCATATCGTATCAGCAAACATCATGTCGTCTTGGAGAGGTTCCTAGTTTTTCCTGTGAAATGTTTTTCAACGCCTGAGTGAATCAAAATGAATGTAAATGAGGTTTATTAAGTCAACCCCACATGGTGCTGTATTGTCAGCATTTGTAGGGCTGTGACAGGTTAGTTATTGCAATTTGAAGGAAATGTCACCAACACAGCAGTCTGCAGAATTAACTTAAAAATATATATGTATAAAACATCTCAGGATTTTCCACCCTTTCAAGAATCGTCTCCTTCGACGGTGACAGGGCACTGAGAGAGGCTACGGATTGCTCATTCTTTTTCATCAGGAATCACTCTCTTGCTGCGTGATACCTGAGGCCAAAGGTCAGGGGCTTCAGGTAACCTCCCAGGATTCTGAGAGCTGCTGTTAATGGACTGTGGAGAGGAAACAAAATGAGGGTGATTGGAGTTGACAAGGAGTGACAGGAGCCGGTGGCAGCAGCACCGTGTGCCCTTCTGCACCCTGAATGAGCGGCAGACTGGTTTGGGGGTGGGGCAGGAGAAGAAGCAGGAGGAAAAAGAAGGCAGGGGAGGCTCTTGGCACAGGAGTTGTAGACTGATGAATGGTGTTAACTTCAAGGAGGCTGAGGATCCGGAAGCCATGATGTCATCCCTTCGTGACTGCATGTCCCGCACTCACCTGGGGCAGGCCTCAGGCATGGCTGGATAGGTCATCAGTCCCTTAGGTGACTTGATTTGAGAAAAGTCATGAAGGCTCTTCTTCTCAAAGTCATCACACTCAGTCATTGCTCTTGCGTTCCAGAGAACTATTCCTTCAAGTCCAGGAGGCTTCTCGTCTGTAAGAGGTCTTCTCTTACGTGAAATACCTCGAGAGAAAGCAAAGCACGTTAAGCCTTTATCTATGAGCCTTAGTGTAAAAAAGAAAAAAAAAAACTTTTCACGGGACCCCCAGGCCCTCATGGCAGGATGACACTTGGCACCTAGCACATGCCTGGAGCAGCCGGAGGAAGGAAAAGACACTGAAAGAAAACGTGGGACTGGCTGGAAATAGGTGTTTCTGACTTCCCAGTTTTCTCAGCTCACATTGTTTAAACCTGTGCCCCTGCCCGACCATGAGTCCCAGCAGGGTTCTGTGCAGGGTTTTTCCTCCACTTCCCCCACTTTGTGTCTACACGTGAGACGGGCACCTCCCCCTCTTCCACCCTCGTGAGAACCACAGAGTTGGGGGGAATCCTCTTGTTTAACTCCTGTTTTTACATCAGAGAAAATGAATGCCAGAAAAGTGACTTTCTAACCATCCGCAGCTGAGCAGGACTTGGACAAGTCTTCTTCTTCAAAATCCTGTGTTATCTCTGCTACTCCACACTGGTGAATTCTCTGCACGGGCCCCTGCATCCAAAGTCTAAATTTATCTTGACCACTGTGACAATCAGAAGCATTTATGAAATGCTATTGACAAGCAGCCTGTGCCCCTGTGCTTTTTTGTGCAAAGTGGGCTTAAGAGATTCACAGACATTTGTTGACTGCCTATTGTTCCCGACCTCTGGGATCTCACAGACTAAGAAGCGCAAATTGGGCAAAATCCTTGGAGGTATAAATGTGAACGACATCACAGACATAAAGGGCACAAGCATTCACCCCGAGGATTCATTTTATTAGGCAGGGAGTGAAAGGAGACACGGAGGACCTCAGTGGACGTGGCAGAGTCAGGGAGGAATCAGGCTCCTCCTCCACAGACATATGAAACCCAAACAAACCACTTCTGCTTTCCTACATCCTCTAGGAAAAGGCAAACCCATTATTGCAAAAAGCAAAGAAGTACTTCCGAACTCTGGAAGGCCAGGCATCTATAAATCTGTCAATTGCTGAAGTTCGCTGCGGTGGGAAGAATATAAACAGCCCTCTCACAAAAGAGGGGATCAGAGGCAGTGCTCCTGCAAGGACTGAATTCTAGTCAAGCGTGTCCCTATTCAGTGACTTGGAATTGTTGGGTTCAAGGACAGAGCCGAACCGGAGTAGCTCCCTCTAAGAGTGGGCTTCCACATGCAAATGGCAGCAAGCAAGAAGTTCTGCAGGACTGAACTCAGGAGGAACCCCGAGGCTAGAGGTGGAGTTGGATATTGTGGGTGACCCTGGAGATCAAGCAGAAGGCCCGCTCTTTGGGAAGGAAAGTTATTAGTAACAGAAAAGGAGCGAGCCAAGGGCTGAGAAGCAACAGATATAAGCAGCAGCCAGGAGAGGCGTCCAAGAGGAATGGGGCAATCCAGGAGAGTTTCCTACCATGAAGCCAAGGAAACCACAGATGGTCGGAGAAACCTCACTTAAGCCATTCATTTCAACTCCTTCCCCACCAAACATTTTTAGTAGCTTTCCTAATGGTACAAAATGATTGATTTGCAATTCACTCCTTTCTCCACAAAGACAGCCTGTTGTGGAAGGAAAGAGTCATGAGCCTGGGTCAGCAGCCTCAGGGCTGGCTCCTGCGGGGGCTGCCAGAGCCCAGCTGTGTGACCTTGAGGGGCTGCCCTCACATCCAGGGGTCAAGGTTTCCCCCTCTGAAGTCACAAGTTGCTGTGATGTCTGATGAGGTAATGGATATAAAAGCATATGTTAACTGCTATATAAATAACATAGGTTTTTAAACTGTAATTCCTACAGAATTGACAAATATGGGTATAAGCAACAAAAATGGTGGTGCACAAAGTAGTCCTGAGTACAATAAGCCTGTGATGCAAGATGCCCAGGGCTTACTCACTACTCACTACCAAGCACTTTTTTCTTCCATTTATTGTAAATGCTCTGCTCATTTGGTTTATTTTACCCATTTTTTTAACACTTGAAAGGCACAGTCTCCAGGATGAAATGGGATGGGGAGGTGGAAAGACCATGAGAACAGCAGGGATTTGGGCTTTGTGACTTGGCCTCCTTCTACCTCCCACTCCCCAGCTGTAGATTAGTCTCGGAAACCAGCTGCCCTGCAACCAGCAGACTGGGTTTGGAGCTCCTCAAAAAGCACCAACCCCAGAGCATCGTCACAATTTCACCTGTCTATCGGCTCCCAAAAAAAGCCCCATTCATGATGCATTGTTATTTGCCCTGATCCAGAACTCACTCTGCAGAAAAGCCCTATCCCCAGAGTGTTTGTGGGAAACAAAAACCAAAAAAACTGAAGCTATTGTTTAGCATTGCAGTTGCTTGAGGATGCAATACATGTCGGGGAAAACAAGAGCCCGGCCAAAAACTTAAAACGAACATCTAGAAAATGAGATGTCCACAGGATGCTTGAAAAGCTCTGGCATATTCCTGGGGATCTCGAATCCCATGTGCAGGGCTGTGCACGTGCCCAGGAAAGGCATGTGAGGTTTCTACTCTCCCCCTGGGTGACCTGGAGACCCTGTGCAAGGAGGAAGTTAAGGCTAAGGCAGAGCTGTAAGCTTTCTGAGCAGTTAGGGCATGTCCCAAACACAAAGAGCCACTCAGCAAAGGATGAAAAATGTATCGGTTCAAGGTACTTAAGGAAACCTGTACCCAATCACTAACTGACCACTAAGATAACCTAGCAGAGATTTCAGTGGCCTCACACAACAGGGAATATGTACTTCATAGAATTAGTCTAGAAAAGATCTTAAACCAACAAATAACAACAATAACAGAAACAAAATCAGCAACAAAACCACTGATAAAGATATGATTTCCAGAATTACATCATATTATGTAAAATTTCAAGCTTGTAAGAAAAGAATTTATATGATGTGCAAAGACACAGGAAAGTATAGTCCATAGATGGGTAAAAAAAATACTCAATAGAAACTATCCCTGAGGAGGGGCCAAGAAGTTGAACTTTTAGGACAAAGACTTTAAATTAGCTAATGTACATATGTTCAAATGACTAAAAGAAATCACATAAAGAATTCAAGTTCGACAATAATGTCTCACCAAATAGAAAATATCAATAAAGAAATTTAAATGACCAAAAAAAGAACTAAATAGGAATTCTGTACGTGAAAAGTATAATAATTAAAATGCAAAATTCACTAGGGGAGCTCAAGACAGATTTGTCTCTCACAGAAGAGAGACATACCAAACTTGAAGATAGATGAAATAAAATTATCCAGTCTGATAAACTAAAAGAAAAGAGAACAAAACAAAACAAAAAATAAACAGAGCCTCGGAGAGCTGTGGGATACCACATAACATACCAGTATGTGCACAATGGGAGTCTCAAAAGCAGAGAAGAGAAAGAGGGAGTCAAGCGAACAGATTTTTAAAGAAATAACAGCTGAAATTTTACAAAATTTAATGGAAAACAATCTACACATTTGTGAAGTTCAATAAACTCTAAACAGGATAAACTGGAAGAGATTTACACATGAGCACATCATAGTCAAACAGTTGTAAGGCAAAGACCAAGAGAGGATCTTGAAAGCACAAAGAAAAAAATGACTCGTCATACACAAGGGATTCTCAATTATATTAACAATTGAATTCTCACTGTAAATTATGAAATCATAAAGGCCAAAAGACAATGAAGACATATTGAAAGTATTGAAAGAAAGGGTAATCAACCAAGAAGTCTATAGCTGGCAAAACTATCATTCAAAAACAAAAGAAAAATTAAAACATCCTCAGATTAAAAAAAAATTAAAAAATAGGTCACGACCAGGCCTGCCCTGTGAGAAACAGTAAAGGATTCCTTCAGGCTAAAGTGAAGGACACCAGATGGTAACTCAAGTCCAGATAAAAACATAAAGAGCACCAGTAAATGTGACTTCATAGCAATTGTGAAAGAGAATGTAAATTTACTTTTTGTAACACTTTACTTCTCCTGTCTGATTTAAAAGACAACAGCATAAAGTAATGATTACAAGAATCTATTGATGGGCTGATGATGTAATTTGTATCAAAATAATAGCACAAAGGAAGAGAGAAATAGTAGAACTATATTAAAGCAAACTTTCTATATAATATTGAAATTAAGTTTGTAGTAACCCAAAGTAGATTGTTTTAAGCTTAGATTTAATTGTAATTCCCCCAGGACAACTACTAAAAAAAGAAAAGTACTAATAATAAATGAAACTACAAAGGAACAAAAGGGATGTGCTAGAATATATTTAACACAAGAAATGCAGTAATGTAGTAATGGGGAAACAAAGATGTAAGACACATATAGTAAACAATAGTAAAATGGCAGACATCAAAGTCCTACCTACCTCATCAGCAATTATATGAAACATAAATGTATTAGATGTACCCAATGAAAATAAAAGATTAGCAAAATGGATTTAAAATAAGTCTCAAATTTAAAAGGAATGAAATTATACAAAGTATGTTTTCTGACCACAATAGAATAAAATTGGAAATCAATAATAGAAGGAATTTGAAAAATTCACAAATATGTAGAAATTAAACAACATACTCTTAACTAACTAATGAGTTAACAAAAGAAATTACAAGGGAAGTTAGAAAATACTTTGAGATAAATAAAAACACAAACATATCAAAATTTATTGAGTGCTGCTAAAGCAATGTTTAAATGGCAACAAAGATCTATATATCTATATATATATGACTTTGAAAATAAAGAAGAAAAAATTAAACAAAAAATAAGCAAAAGGGGGAAATTTAAGATTAGAATGGAAATAAATGAAATAGAGAATAGGAAAACTATAGAGAAAATCTGGTTATGAAGAGCTGATTCTTTGAAAAGATTAACAAAATTGACAAAACTTTAGCCAGACTGAGCAACAAAAAAGGAAAAGACCAAAATTAATAAAATCAGGAATAAAAGGTCATCAATGCTAACCTTACAAAAGTCAAAGTCTTATAAGGGAATATTATGAACCAACCATATGCTAACAAATTAGATAATTTAGACAAAATGATCAATTCTTAGAAATACACAAACTACTAAAAATGACTCAAAAAAATAGAAAATCTGAATAGAGCTATAACAAAGAAAGTGATTAAATTCATAATTCACAAACTTCCCATAAAGAAAAATCTCCCACTGCTTCTGACTCTCCTGGACGTCTCCCCAGTGTACTACAAGAGCCCCCATGTTGAACAGTCCAACCTCCTGATCCAGAACTTTCCCCAGCACTCAGACCGGGATCTAGAGAGGCTGTAGAGGAATAAAGGCACATGCGGATGTGATCCGGGTGATATAAATGTATGCACAGTGCAAGGCTCTGGGGAAGGTGAACTTGGCATGAAGGGTGGCCGCAGAGAGACCCCCCAGTAGGTAGGACAGGCCCAGGACCCTGCTGGAGGGGAGCAGTCAGAAGAGGAGGAAGGTGGCCCTGTTGGTGACTGTTGTTTGTGGGTAACGAGAGAGGAGAGGCATCAACAGTGCTCTCTAAATGGCCTCGTGTTTTAATTTCACTAAGGAAGATGTCTTTGTCAAGCATCATTTTCCAGAACAAATGGTCCATTTGTAAAGTAGATAATCAATTCCCAATCTGGTTTCTTTTTAATCTATCGGGGTTGCTTTACAAAGGTCTTATTTGTAGCCAAGAAGGTACAGCATTTTCTTGATTTCTGAGGGAGGAAATCCGTGCACCAGGTGCCAGGCTCTCCCAGTGGCCATAGGCGGGAAGTCACCTGCCGGCAGGAGAAACTCTGGTCCCCAGAGCCCTCAGTTACCAGAGCTGCGTGTGCCCAGTGGGAGCTGACGTCCCAGGAAACCAGGCTGGGGACTCACTGTCTCCCTTGGGATGGCAGCAGTGAGAGCAACAGAGAAAGTGAAGGGACAGGACTCAGACAGCCTCCACGTGGAAATGGCCCCAGGGGGGTGTTGGGTTCAGCCCCTCATTTTGCAGGTGCGGAACTCAGCCCGGAGGGATAGGTGACTTGTCCAAGGTTACTCAGCCAGATGGTGGCAGATTTGGAATGAACAACCTGGCGTCTCTTTTCCTGAGGACGCTCGGCCCCCAGGCAGGCCAGACTGTCACTCATAGGCATGCGAGCAAGCCTGCACCTGCCCTGGCATGCCTCACGCTCAAATCAGAAAACCTGCTGCTGCGGCCCTGATGAGGAAATTAAATTAGCTACTAATTGGTTAATTGGCGGCAGGCTCTGCAAAGCGGTGAGGAGCAAATTAAGTTGGAGCGAGAAGCACACATTTGTTAGATCTGATCACCTTCATTATCACCTCTGTGCCCCACCGGCCATGCTGTGCACAGCCACCCCGGGGGAAGCTCTTAGACGGATCCTGCGATCTTGTGGCTGTCAGAGAAACTGTTTGCTCCTTTCTCATCCTTTCTCTGACCAACAGCCACCACCTTCCCTTTCTTAGTTCCTACAGTCCAGCGTGTTCCAAGCTGTCCCCCTCAGAACCCCAGTGCTGGTAGCGTGCCGATAAATGTTTAATGGCTGGCTCTCCGGGGTAAAGAACCCTGATTTGTAGCATTTAGCAATTTCTGTGGTGTGAATACTTCCACGATGGGCCGATTTCAAGGGACCAACGTGAAATCTACTGGCCCATGAAATTCCTGAAAATTGAACAATTGACTCCCACAAGCTGGTACAAGCTGGTTCCAACACACCTAATAGTGTGCACAGCGATGAATAATTGTCAAATAAACAAGCAGGAAATTCTGCACATGACACAGGCTCTCAAAAGTCTGTAGAAAAGAAACATCAAACTGAGTGCTTTCCTATCGTATTTGACCAGAGAACCTGGGGTTCATAAAACACGTATCAAAACCTCCTGGAATGGTAAGTTTCCACGGACTCGGAAACACAGCCATAATCTTATCGTTACTGTGCAATTGCTGGGTGTGCGCACCATGCTGAGTAGTTTAGATAAGACGTGTAAGATAGGGACCTTTCCCTCAAAGTAACCAAACCAAGTTAGGTAGCGAATCTCACGCTCGGTGCAATCATGAATCACGTAACAATGGGGATGTGTTCTGAGAAATGTATGATTAGGTGATTTTGTCACTGTGCAAACATCACTGAGTGTACTCACACAAACCTAGATGGTGTGGCCTACGCCATCACATGCTGCATGGTACAGCCTATCGCTCCCGGGCTACAAACCCAAACAGCACGTCACCGTTCTGCATACTGAAGGCGACTCTAACACAGTGGTGTTTGGGTATCTAAACATAGAAGAGGCACAGTAAAAACACAGTATTATAATCTGCGGGACCACCACGCAAGGTGCATCGTTGGCAGAAGTGCTGGTTTGCGGCCCTTGACTGCATTAGGCGACTGGTACAGACCACGAGTGCTGTAAGATTTCAGAAGATACACAGCGCCCTAAGCTGGGACACAGACAAGGGTTTTCCAGGCAGGGCGGGCTGCTTTGGCAGAGTCACGTGTGTGTTCAGGGGCAGTGAGGAGACCAGTACGACTAGCGTTGAAGGTACAGTGCAGAGTTGGGGAGACAAAGCTAGAAAGATGGGTGGTGTCTGGGGTCTGACTGGGAAGGTGGGGCTGAAGTGCCAGAGGGAGGAGTGCGGGTGTCTGGCCCTGGCAGGGGACAGGTGGCGAAGCAGAGGGCGTGAATCACGGACAATGTGATTTCCTAAGGCCTTACTGTCATTCAGTTTCCCAGGTGCATGGAGGGGCCCGAAGAATGCCAGAGAAGCCCACTTAGCTCCGTCACTGGGGCCAGCTGGTTCTAACCCCTGACCTCTGCGTGGGTTAACAAGGACGTGAGTGTCAACACAGGGTGTTTTCCTCCTACCAGCCCTGTGTGCTGGGCATGATACTTGAATGCACACGGGGTCACCTGTGTCCCTCAAGAGTTTCCATTCATCCATCCACGTGAACATGTGTCAGGGTAGAACATTTAATACCGAATGAGCATTCCCTGAGCCCTTACTTTACGTCGGGTGTGCTAAGCATGGGAAGAGTTCTGCAAGTTTCACGTGGGTAGTGACTGGCCCAGGAAACAGGAGGCTAAACACGATGGCACGGTCCTGGTGACTATTTATGGCTCCTAAATCGCCCGTCGAGTGCCTGGATCCCAACCACGCGTCTATTGCAATATCTTCTGAGCTCCGAGTGAGACGTGCCAAGTGTGTACTCCCTGGTGTAGCTTCTGATCTCTAATTCGTCACTGTCCCCAAACAGACCCCGGGGGAAGCCATGGGGCATAAACTGGGACGTGGTGCTCCCACCCACTGCTCCCTGCCCCTTTCACCCCTCGGTGGACAGCCTCACACGTTTGCTCACACTTCCCCTCTGCCCCCTTTCCAAGAAAAATCCCCTCTCAAGAAAAAATGTGAAACTCATTTTCTCTAAGATGCAAATAAGTGGTAATAACTTAGAGTAGCACCTTTGCAGTTATTCCTGTCTTTCTTTTCATCTTAAAAAAAAAAAGCTAAAAGATTCAAACTGTAATTTGGGGATTTCAGGCAGCCCAGAGGACATGACCAATAGTATTTCTAGAGCAAGAGTGTCATGTCAGTGGCCAACCCATCTGTGTGCAAAGCTGGCCTTGATCTCTGTCCTCCAAGCCCCGTCACCCCAGCAAGCTCCAGATCCCCTTCCCGCTGTGCTTCTAGAAGAAAGAGTAGGAGGCGAGGGCGTGTGAGCAGACTGGTGATACAGCTGTGCCCAGGCCCGGAGACCAGAGGAAGCAAATGCCACAAGTTTGTCCACAGTCCAGAGCTCTAACCTCAGCCGTACCACTTCCCGGCTGCCTGACCTCAGGAAAGATGCCTTATCTCCAGGTTCAGCTTCTGATCTTTAAAACAGGATTTATAACACGCTCCTCGTGGAGTAGCGCCCACATATGGAGATGAGGGGTGACTCCTGCTAATGGTGGTGGTTTTGAAGGAAATATTCATGCCCCAACATTTGCTGGGAAGCTAAACATACCAGGGCAGGACTTTCTAAACCCCAGAATCTTCCTTGCAGATGATCCCAGTGGCAGGCTATTAATTCTTGCCTGCAACGCACTTAGGCCTCCCACCCAAACGCTGTAACTCCTGGAGACGCCAGCACGTGGGTGAGGGCAGAGCTCCTCTCCGGAGGACTCGGACCGGTGGTTGATCCGTGTTGACAGCAGGTGTGGGCGAGACATTTTTGCCGACCATCCAATAGCCGTGGTCCTCCAGTAATTCAAATTACCTTCCAAATGTCACCGCATCTGTCTGAGGCTGACAGCTCTTCAAGCCGGGGCCCTGTCTCTGAGTCGGAAGACCTGGACATATTCCTGCAGGAGCTTTTGATCTTCATTTCTTTCCATGTGGGAGGGTCCTTTGTCAAACAAAGTCCAGACTCGTGAAACCTGCAGACAAAAAACTTAGTGACAGGTCGTCTGGCAGGTGATGGCAAGAACACATCCAACGCGGGGACTCGGCTAGTTGGATAAGACACATGACATTCCTGAAACTGAACAGTCAGGGGAAAACAGTTCTTCAAACCCACTCCAGCATCATCCCCATTTATCTTGAAGTCTGACTTCTAGTAACTTCCAAGACGTGTAAGCAGAGAAAGCCCTAGATGCCTAAAATAACTATTGCACAGTCCTGCACCAAACTCATCGACTGCATAGCCTAGAAGAGAGACCAAGGCTCTCCTTCAAGGCCTCTCCACTCTGGCTTCACATAAAAGTCTAACAGTCTCAGAGATCTGACTTCCCAGTCACTGCAAATTGGGTGTTGCATCTATAGACGCGCAGGGGGAGGGAGAGGGAAGCATTAGAGACAACTCAATATCAGCAATGAGAACTGACAGCTGACAGCCCGACAGTGGAGAAAACAGACAAAGTCACGCAGGGAGGGGAGGCGTGTGTGCTGGATGGTCGTAGAAATGAGGCAGTTTCATCCAGAAAGGGTTAAATTCCATTGTGGCCCAAGAAGGCAAGGAGGTGTTGGATGATGCATTGTAGAAAGTCTTCCATTCAGAGTGGCCAAAATAAATGAAATTTTGGCTTCAGAAAGAACAAGCTTGGGATCTCAGGGAAATTCACTTAAGTGGAACACTGTGCTCCCCTGACAGTGGAAGATAAATGAGGCGGTACTGTACCTGCAAAGGCCGCCACGACAGGCTGGGGAGAGAAAATAGACCCCGGTAACCTTTCCAGCAGCTCATAATGTTCTGAAATTTCCCCGTGTGCGCCCGACGGCAGGCCGGCCTGCTCCTCGCTGCAGGAGCTGCCGCGTGCTCGGTGCCGGGCACCCCCCACCGAATGCCCACCTGGCAGAAGCATGCCAGGCCCCCGGGGAATGGCTGTCAACGAGATATATTGCCGGTCATGTGGCTTGTGCTTCTCCTTGCCTTCTCTCCTTCTGTCCTTTCCACCTTTCACCCGCCTGTCACAGTGTCCCCAAAGCCGGGCATCCACGTAGCTGGCAGCTATCGACCAGCGCAGCCCCTCAGCCTTCACTCCTGAGGCAGGTGTTCTCCAAACTGTCAGAGGTTTAACGGAAACACACCCAGCTTGCACCACGCCCCTCTGCACCCGCAGCCCCCACGTGAAGCTCCAGCTGCAGCCAGGAGATTATTTTCAGGACCGTGACCTGGGCTGGACCCTTTATGATAGTGGGTCTTCTCACCCTGGGCTCACACATCGGAATCACCTGCAGCGTTTCACAAATGCAGCTACGCAGGGCCCCCCCCCAACCATCGGGAGTTGTTCCCACTGATTTGGGGTGGTCCTAGCATTAGTGTTTTTCAAAAGCTCCCTCGTGATTCCAACGTGCACCCAGGGCTGAGAACCACCAACCTACATCAGAGCCAAACCGGAGCAGATGTGGTTCCAGAACTCCAAGAGAGGCCTCCACGGCCCGATGCGTGTGCCATGCTGGCCCACCGTGAGGGTGAGGGTGACTTCGTCAAGATAAATAAAGCCCAAAGGCTGCTTTTACAGTTCAGATACTGAGAAGCAGAGAACGAGGAGGGAGAGGGAAGGGCCGCAGCGGCCCACGTAGGAAAGGGAACTGAGACGTGGGGGGACAGGAACCGTCCTGCAGGGAGGCACGTGGAAAAGTGACCCATCAAAAACGACCTTGGGGAAGGTGGTGGGGTGTCCGCCAAGGATCACTAAGAACAGCTGAGTTTGTAAGACCAGACAAGCGTTGGCCAGGGGGGTCTGACTGCACAGGCAGCGTCGGGCAGGGAGATTCAGAAGCTGAGCGGGTGTGACTGTCAGTGCTGCACAGTCACCTGGTAATTTGGCCGAGAATTGCTTGAGAGCCCTTCCTGGAGTTGCTGCTGCTCTCGTGCAAGGGACGGAGGAGTGTGAGCTGCCACCGTGAGACTTCACCAACTGCATTACCTGGGCCAGGTTCACCGGGCCTGGCCCCGTGCTGGGAGTGAGATGAGCTGACATTGTCACGGGCCCCTGTCCTGGGGGCTGGCTGACTGGCTACTGGACTGGACAGGTGACCAGTGTCACACAGCCCTGGGCTTGCGTGAACCATCTGCCTCTTCCTTGACAGGGACTTTGCAGGTAAAGGGGTACCCTTTCCAACCCCTCATGCATCAGAAAGCTCTGCTGTCACAGCTCCAGGCCCCAGTGCTCAGGCTGATGTCCCAGCACGCTGGTATCAAAGCCCGGGAATACCAACATCTCCTGGCCCCAGCCAGTGCCTCGATGCATTTATACCCCCACCCAGTATCAACAAATGGTTTAAGGTAGCTTATAAAAAGAACACTGAAGGCCAGGCATGGTGGCTCACACCTGTAATCCAGGCACTCTGGGAGGCCGAGGCGAGTGGACTATTTGAGCTCAGGAGTTCAAGACCAGCCTGAGCAAGAGTGAGACCCCCGTCTCTACTAAAAATAGAAAGAAATTATATGGACAGCTAAAAAAATATATATAGAAAAAATTAGCCAGGCATGGTGGCGCATGCCTGTAGTCCCAGATACTAGGGAGGCTGAGGCAGGAGGATCACTTAAGCCCAGGAGTTTGAGGTTGCTGTGAGCTAGGCTGATGCCAGGGCACTCTAGCCTGGGCAACAGAGTGAGACTCTGTCTCAAAAAAAAACAAACAAACAAACAAAAAAAAAAACCTACCGTATTCCACAAGATA
Source organism: Lemur catta (assembly GCF_020740605.2). NCBI lineage: Eukaryota > Metazoa > Chordata > Mammalia > Primates > Lemuridae > Lemur > Lemur catta. The sequence continues at coordinate 9,757,638 of NC_059149.1, read as the reverse complement.
AAATCAATTTAAAAGAAGAGAATTGAGGCAAAACGAAAATATGAGCAGTGAATGAGCTTAGTACCCAAAGACAGACACATCTTGGAATCCAACACACTAGTCTATGATGGGCACCAGTGTGGTTTAGTGTTTTCTAGTCACCAATACAAAGAAGGAAGTGGGATCACTTACACAACTCGGGGTTCACGACATGAAACCTAAACAGTCGTTACAGATAAACATAACCATTCCTGGAACTGAAACCAGACAGAAAAGCCTCCTCCAGCTCCTCATGGAAAGGCCTGTGTGATTTAGTGAATAACATCCTCAAAGCAGCCCTTCTGTAAACACGGCGATGAGCTTCACAGGTCTGTTTTTTAAAAACATCCCTCAGTGTAGGCTGATGTCATAACACCGAATTGTTAGCCAATTAAAAAAAAAAAATTCGACAGGAGACCAGTACAAATGTTCTAAGCACCAAAGTCTGGCCCGATCATAAAGTAGATTCTAGAGAAGGTAGAACAGTGGGGACAGGATTGTCATCGTTGTACATGTGAGAATAATGAAGCTCCAAACATTGTCCAGATGATTCCTGGGTCAGTGTCTCCCATCTGTTAAGAGAAAGAGCAAGAACTGAAACAAAGCGTTTTGTTTATAGTCTTGTTGTTCACCAAACCTGTGTTCTAATCCAGACAATCCAACTGGAGGTGGCCTGGTGGGATTCGAAGAGTTTGTTGATAGTTGCTGCAAGGTGAGAGGAAGTCCAGAAGTTTATACTGTGGCCAAGACCTACCTGGCACTCTTAACCCCAGCATCCCAGGGTCCTCCCCACCCTCATCCTCGAATGGCTGTCCCACTTCATGGTGGAGTTGGACAGCTATCCGCTGCCCCGATGGCCCTGAGGTGGCACATTCTGCTTGTGCCCAACAGCAGCCCCCAGCCCCGGCCTCGGCTGCCTCCGGCTCCCTCCCGTTTCCGCCGTGGGCCCGGGAGCTGAGACCATGTCGTGGGCTCAGGTGTGGGAGGGGAACGCAGGCAGCAGGGGATTTGTCGGGGGAAGAGGAAGAAAGAGAAGAAAAACGGCCCCTTCTGAAAGCTTTCCAATCATTCCAGCCACCACCATCTCTAATTCTTTTCTTAAAGTATAAAATCATTCTTTCACTGATCTCACTCGTGGTCAGAGCTCAGCGCAGACCCATCCGTCACGGGGCTGATTTGGTTCAGCAGGTGTTGGCTGGGCAATCGCTCATTTCAGGCTAATCTGCTAGCGGCTGTCAGGGGTTATGGAGTATTTATTGAGTTTGTGTCAGGCCGGGATGACCAATAGCTCGCAGCCGGTGGATACGCACTGACATTGATGATATTGCTGAATTAAACGAGGTGATGTATACTCAACTCGCTCAGGGCCGGGAACGGGCCTTGGGATCATTTTATAAGCTGATGCGGATGATCCCTGGGCCTTCCTCTTCAAAGAAAACATTGCACACTTGGCATTTCTATTTAAAGAAAAAAAAACACACGGTCCCCAACAAAGGTAGGCACGTCCGTATTTAAATGAACAACAGTGTTTCCTGGGGAGACCCGAGGGGACGTACAAGATCCAGACGTTTGGCAAATAGCCCTCGTGCGCCGCCAGGGCCTGCTGGATCCACAATGGTTAGATTTGGGGCCTCACCAGAAAGAGACACTCACTGGAGACCCAGACTCAGGATTGCGAGCATAAATCCAGCCGGAATCCGCCTTCGGTGGCAGCGAGATGTCACAGACAAGAGCACTTGAGTTGAAGGCAGGCGCTGGATTTAAAGCCCAGCTCCACCGTGTTTTAGCTGCGTGGCTTTGAGTCAGTTCCTGAACTTCTCAGAGACTCGGGGGTTTTTTTTGCTTTTTTTGTTTTTGCCCATATAGGATAGTGACCTCCACCAGAGTCAATGTGAAGCCATGGTGGGTGCTCTGTGTTGACACCCGCAGACGATGTCCTAGACCTGTTTCCTCTTTCATTTTCTTCTCCAGGCACCAGCCCTCACCCCCAGCCTCACCCAGCCCCAAAGCAAGACATCACATGTTCTACCTACAGTACCTGCGCCAAGGGGCATGGAGGTCTTGTCACAAAAACTCACGGCCCACGTTCGAATGGGCCGGCTTTGGCATGAAGTGTCTGGCTCAGGCGTCCTCCAAAAGGGCCTTCTGACTGAGCCATCCCATGGCCGGTCCTGAGGCCTGGCCCCGAGGTCACGTCTCCGGCACCCTCGCCAGGAGTGAGCGGGGTGACTGCTCCACCCTGAGGGTGGGCCGGGCAGGGTACACTTGGGGGCTGCGGCTGTGCCAAGTGGGGCAGTTCGCTTGCTCCGTCTGGGCCTCAGTGTTACCATCTGGAAAATGGCCACATGAGAGTAGTCGATCCCCAAGTCCCCTCTAGTCCTAATATTCATGATTTGGGGACTAATTTGGGGGAGGCTCCTCTCTCACCCCTCTACTCCGTCCGTTAAGAGAAGCACTGGTCCCCAGGGAGGAGGTGGCGCCTGCCCCTTGCAGGGTAAATCAGCTCTTGGGAGCCTTCCCAAAGGACAAGGGCGTAGACAAGTCAGGGCCCCCCGCCGTCACTTTCCTGACGCGGCGGCCTCCCTTGACGGGCACCTGCTCTGGGCCGGGCCCCAGGAAAATGCTTTTGCGCATCTTACACATACAGAAACCGAAGCTTCAGGAGATACAGTGAGGCAAGGCGGCCACACGTCTGGCGAGGGATGCGGCCAGGATTCGACTCTCCACTCGCCCACCCGTCTCTGCCGGCCGCGCGCTGCCCACCGCCCCACCCTGCCACAAGACGCAGCTGACCCACGTCCCGCAGAAGCAGCAGCCAGTCCCCAGTTTGACATCAGAACAAGGCCTCCCTGCAGCCACGGGCGTTCTGGAGAACTGCTGAGAGGCATAATGGCGTGGTTTACACTTCTCCTCCGCCTCTAACACTTCTCCCCTGCCGTCTGCCCTCACCACGGAAAAGGAGGGAATGCAACGCAGGCAGCGAGAGGAGAGGAAGGACAAAGCCCTGCACGAGCATCCCCCGGATAATCAACGACTGCCTCAACAACGACCCTGCGTGCGTATTAACCCATCACCTATTAATAGAAATGACTGATGCATAGTGTGTACACACACACACACACACACACACACACACACACACACGCACTCCTAGACTGCTAGGTGCTCTTGGCAAGCGGGTGACTAGCTCTGCTGCTTCCCTGTGATGGAAATTGAATTTAGGTTACAGAACATCATCTGGCCCAATTGCCACTGAATTATTCCACACAAAATATCAAAGTTAATTTTTGGGCCTGTCAGCCCGGTTGATGAGTCGGGCGGCTGTCAGCCCGGCTGCTCCTGCCTTCGGTGCCAGAGAAGAGTCTGAAAGTCATGCAATCCAAACAGCGACCTTGGCGGGGGACGGGGGTTAGATTACCAGGATGATTAAGTGCCAGGGCGAAGGTTCCGGAGTCAGGATTTGAATACCTGTTTACATGCAGGGTAACAGATAGCCGTCCGCGGACAGCAAGGCTGTAACTCACTCCCCTTGAGTGCCGCCGCCACCATAAAACACGCAGGGCCTGCCCGGGAAGTCGGTCCCCTGGCAGCCAGGCCCCGGAGTGATTTAGAGCCCCGGATCCATTCAGAGACTATCTAATCTATTGTCTTTTATTACATGCAGTACTCAGTCTCTCTCTCTGTCTCTCAACTTTTTTTTTCCTCCAAGAAGCACCAACAATCTAATCTCCCTTAAAGGAACGCTGTTTGAAAGTCCAAGTTTGATTCAGAGATATTCAGGGTTCTTTAAGCCGTAGTCCAATAAAAAAAAAATCCTAAGGTCTCCCACTGTGTAAAGCAGATCGACTGAGCCGTTTCCCCTGCCTTCCCATCCCAGTGGGCAAACCCATCCTTGTCCCCACCCTTAACCTCCCCCTCGCCGAAAGCCAGCAGGGCCACTTCTTCGCTTCTCTTCCGACTAATTGTCTCGGGCCATCTGATGTTGAAATAATCCATAATTGCTTAATCTATCTGCGTGTGTGTGTGTGTGTGTGTGGCAAGAAACGGAAAAGCACTTTAGAAAGATCAATCATCTGAAATCATTGAGCAGCATATTGGAAGCAGGGTCGTCGCCTGCTCCCAGCTGAGAAAATGATGGTGGGAAGAGATAAAGGCTGGGAGAGGAGGCTGTCTCTGTCTCCATAGCTTTTTGATTCTGAGACAGATTACCAGGAGCACTAACTGCTCTCCATTTGTGCTAAACAAAGATAATAGCATTGGAAGTCACAGCCACATAAATGATACGACAATCAAATCAGCGACCCCCTGCCCCTTGTCTCCTGCTGGCACTAGAGCACTAATAGATTAGGCAGCTCAGCGGGAGGAAAAGTCTTTGCCATTGGGACCTCGATCACCAGGGACCGAGTGGAATAGAGAAATCTGAGTTCCTAAACTGCTGGGAAAAAAAGCAAAAGGCCTCATACACCCACTATAAATAAGAGAAATTCAGGCTGGAGAGGGCTTGGTGGAATAGGGTCAAATCTCTCATATGAATCAAATTAGTGGCCGTCCAACTGGTATTACAGCACATTAAGCTGTGGCACCAGGGAAACGTAGCTCCTGTCTTCCAGGCTTGGCACCTTCAGCTGGCACCTGCCCCCTTCGCCATGCACTGTCCCCTCCTTGCACCCACGGCTCAGGAGCTGCCCTTTTTGCCACTGCTGCTGCTAGAGCAGGAGCTACTTCCCAGTGCTCTCGTCTTTCTGAAAGCTCAACTCTAATTGTTCCTGACACCCCCCTTCCTCTGAAGAGGAGAAGCTTCTGGAAAGAGGAACATTGTCACGACAAGAAAGAAGGACGAGCAGGCTATGTCTCCTCTCACACCTTCCCTGCTGCTGGCCTGACCAAGGCTTCCAGAAACGCGGCTTCAGGCACAGTGAACTGAGCCAGATTCCCAGAGCCTAAGAAATTCCCTAGAAGCGGAGTCATGGATTCGACGTTTGTCAGAAGTCACCAGAATCGCACAGTCTAGATGCACAGCCAAGTTGAAAGAGGAGGAGCTTACGTCCTTAAGAAACCCAAGTCCACATCCTACCTGCACCACCTCTTAGCTGTAGGATAATTTAACATCTCTGAACTGCAATCTTTGAGCTATTTCCTAATGACATTGAGAAGTTCAGATCTTGTATTTTAACCAACTGACAAATCACAGGCACTTCCGTACATAGTTACCATAATCAAATTATTTTACCCTTGAAACAGCCATGTGGGGCAAATATTATTCTCCCCAACTTACAGACGAGAGCACTGAGGCAGGGAGAGGTTAGCAACTTGTGCAAGGACCACGAGTTTGCTTTTCTGTGATGTGATTATCATAATCATGACCGAGGAGTGTTATCCCCACTCTATTATCAATTAAGACTGGCTTGATCCGGGAAACCTCACACTCGTTCTCTTTGTCGGCGGCTACTCAAGTACTACACATTCCAGAGCAGCCCCAGCTGTCCCCGGGGCTCCGAGCCAAGGGTGCGGTGGGTGCCCTTGGAGCCCGGCTCTTCTATTCCGAGCACTCTGCTCAGTTTCTCCCTCCTCCTCTCTCTGTGGTAGCAGAACTCCAGCTTCCCCGGTCCCCAGACCCACAATCCCAAGCTGGTGGAAGATGTGTGCACACGGAGTCCACATCTAAGGGAGGAGATATGACCTCCCGCAGGACTTGCAGTGAGCTGAGAGTGGCCAGTGGCTGAAACGACTTATGACACACTCTCCCTGCCTGGCCCCCACCCCCTTCCCAGGGTGAAGAAGTATTGGATATGGCAAAAGGGTATCAACGCATTGGAAGAACTTGCTGGTCCACCTGCAAAGGAGAGAGAAGGGAAGACATGGAATGGCAGAACATTCTAGAAGTCCACCTGTGGATAAAAGGTAGCAAAGTCAGAGCAGTGAGCCACACTCTATCCCCAGTGAACGAGGTGGAATCTAAGCAAAGAACTGAAGTCACACTTTATGGCATACGTGTGCCTTCCACTGGCACCTCATGCCATACCCAGCACACGAGCACCCCACACCATACCCCAGCTCGAATAAAGACCAACAAGCCCAGAATGCAGGCAGACTCAGTGCACGTTTGCTGGAGGGGTGGGGGGCTCATTACCTAGTGGTTTCCTGAAACAGCCCTTCTCTCCTGAGACCAGCAAGCAAAGGCCAGGTAGGACAAGGGTTCCCTGGGTACACAGTAGGTGCATAGTCCCAAGGCCTAACAGCTACTCCGTCAAAATTTTCTGTGCGAAATGAATGAATGAGTAGCCAAGGGAGACAGCACTTCTTGGTAGCAAGAAGCAGTAAGAGAGGCGTGAGTTCTCAAACTCCAGGGAGATGCAACAGCGGGAGGAAGAGGCTACGGCAGCAGCTCCTACACCCCACTGGCTCTAACCAAGGAACAGAAAGGTAAGTCCCCCAAATTATCCCAGAATCACATTAACTCTTGACAAGTTGTAACACAGTCCCAAATTATTTGAATATGAGAAAAACTAAAGCAAAGTTGAGGCCGAGCTATCTTGTTATCAAGGGAATATGAATACTAGTTTCCTCTTAATATTCTTTATTGCACAGGTAAGGGAATCTGAAAGTCTGAATTTAAATGAATGTTTTCCAGATGAATGCCAAGTTGCAGGGTGGGGAAACCCTCACTTCCCCTTGCTCTGGAAATTCTACCTCCCCTGAGGTGACCTTGGGTCAGTGACTAATGAGGTACATTCTCTGAAGAGAAAACTAGTCCTTGCCTTTTGAGCCTAACAAATTCTCTCCCATTTGCTTAGTCTGGTCACAGCCCTCTTAAATTTTAAATAGAAAGAGACGGACAGCAACAGAAATAAAATATCTAGGAGACACTAACAAAAACTGCACAAGATCTTATGGAGAAAAACCTTGAACTCTATTAAGGAGAAAAGGAATTATTGAAAAAAAATGAGAAAAATGAAGAGTCATTCATACCATTTTTCATGGATAAAGTGATTTCATATTATAAAGATGCCAATTTTAACCAAATTAACCTATAAATTCAAAGCAATTTCAAATAATATTTCAGTGGGATTTTTAAGGAAATTAACTTATTTTGAAACTATACGGGAAAGTAAGACTTCATAGATGGGAAGGTCAGTTTTCATAACAAAAAGACTACTAAACTAAGTGGTACAGTAGAAGGAAAAGGCCGATAGAATCCTGGAAAACAATAAGGAGCTCTAGAATATGTTTATGTACATATAGAAACATGGTAATAATAGAATGTTACCACAATCAGTAGGAAAATAACAGATTTTTTAAAACATGTTATTGGGAAATTACATCACTATATGCAACAAAGGAAAAAAAAAACCTTATTTACAACAAAATCTCTGGGTGAAATAAAGACCTAAATATGAAAGATCAAACTACAAATGGAATTTTTAAATATAAGAGAATATTTTTGTGATACGGGGTGAAGAACTTCTCAAGACTCCAAACATACAAATCATAAAAATATTGTGAATGTGAATACGGTATTTCTGTTCCATAAAAACCATTATAGACAAAATAAAAACTATGTGGGAAACAGGATAATGTTCAATGTTGAAAGCTAAAACATGTATTCTTGTCTAGAATATGCCAGCAATTTTCACAAATCAGCAAGAAAATGGGAACTCAATTTATAAATGGAAAAGGAGTATAAATAAGTAATTCACAGAAGGGGAAATCTAAATAGCTAACATATATAAACATCTAGTCAACTTTATTAACAATCAGGTAACTGTAAACTAAAATAACAGTAAGATATCACTTTTTTACCACTCAAATGTCCAAAATTTAAAAATCAGATGATGTGTTGGAAAGATATGGAGAAACACAAACCTTCATGCATTTTTGGTGGACATATGTACTGGGACATCCATTATAGAGAACAATACGGCTGTACTTAGCCAAAGTAAAACATGTGGGTACCCTAAAATCCAGTAGTTCTTTGGCATTTTAATCACATAATTGACTGAAGTAGCAGGAAATTGGAGATGACTTAAAGAGTTCACCACTAAGGAAATGGATTAATGTGATGAGTGCATACATACCATAGAACACTATGCATCGGTTAGGAGCGATGAATGATAGGTACACAGTAATACAAACAGAGTTTTACAACAGGATGTTGACTCCCACTTCTGGATAAAATGGAGTACCTAGGGACAGAGGGCACTCCCACGGACAACCACCAGGTAGACCAAAATGATCAACACTGACAATGTCAAGTGATGGCAAGGAAGGTAAACTCTCATATATTTCTGTTGGCATAACCATTTTGAAAACATTTTGGCAATATTTGCCAATAATTCCACACCTAGGTATATACTTAACAAATATGCATATATATATGTCCACCACAGGAATCTGTAAGAATATTCATAGCCGCAGTACTTGTAATCACTCTAACCTGGGAACAACCCACATACCTATCAATAGTAGAATGAATAAATACATTTTGGCATATTCACACAACTGAATACTACATTGCAATGAGGATAAATGAACAGCTTGGATTAACCTCACAAATATAATGTCCAGTGAAATGTGTCTGATAGAAAAGATAGCATTATGCAAAATTTCATTTCTGTAAAATTCGAAAACAGGCAAAATTAATCTAGGGTGTTGAAACCCAGAATAGTGGTTCCCCTTGGCAGGAGAAGGGCTGTGACTAGAAGAGGACTGAGGGGGTGGTCTTGGGTTCAGATCATATTTTGTTTCTTCATCTTGCTGCTGGTTAACTTTGTGAAAACTCACTAAGCTATGCCTTTGTAATGTGTGCAGTTTTCTGTATGTATGTTACATTCCACTAAAAATTTACATGATAAAAACCAGAGTTGTTAATGGTACACCAAGAAACAGAATTAATTCAATCCATATACCTAAAGTTATCAAAAAAAGAAGAAAAAAAATAAAATAAAAACAAGGGAGACTTCGCAGAGAAAGAGAATAAGAAAAAGAAAAAAGGAACCACATAGAATTTGGGCTCTATGTGGCAGAGCAACAAGGCGACTGCAGCGTATAGAACAAAATCAACAGATGTGAACACCTTTTAGGCACTGGGCATTATTGCTGCCACCACTACTAATCCTTTTCACAAACAAATTTGGTTTCACAGTGCAAGTAAGAACATGATTATAACTGTACGGGTGGTGGGAAAAGAAAAATGGAAACAAGGAAGGAAGGGAGGGAGACAGGAAGAGAAAAAAGACGAAAGAAAGAGAAAGAAAAAAGGGAAAAGAAAAAGACTCTAGTGCATTTGATTTTCCATGACTATTCTAGTGTGTGGAGTCCACTATCCCAGTGTTATTTGACTACATAAAAAAAGAAGGGGATGGGAGAAAGGTCGGGTAGAGAGTGTTGCTTGGCTTTTCTGCAGTGGTGCAGCACTGTGGGCCTTGTGGACTCGTTACTGGGTGTAGGCATATCATTTTTCATCGCAAACTTCAGATCCCTTTCTTAGTGCATGGTGGGAAACAGTCTCATTTAGCATGAAAAGAGCTGCCCCAGGCTACAGAGTCATTGATTCCCAGAAAATACACTTCGTTTGGGGTGTTCTGTTTTGTGGTCATGGTTTTGTTTTATTCCTCTTGACCTGAAAGACTTAATTGAAATCAAAAAGCCTCCCAGCCAGTCGGAAGCTGCATTTTGAGTAGGTTGTTTCAAGCGTGGGCTTTCAGGAGTGGGAGCCGTATTTGTTTCCATCAGCTTTTGCCGCTTCCATTCCGAACTCACTGTCTATTTCCAGTCCATATCCAGCCCCTTGAGATCACTCCGTAGAGTCACAAACGCAAAGAAGAAAGCACCTTGGAAGTCTCATACACGAAGATGGAAACTCAAGGTTTGGAAACCATTAACTATGACCTGTAGTATGTCTCAAATGGACCATAATTCTTCTGAGTTCCTTTCTTATAAGAAGGCCTTAACAGTGCCAAATTTATCCAATCGTGTTTTGTTTCAGATATTTCCAACTGTTTTCTGGAAAGTAATTGCTCACCTGATAAATTTCCTGTTCCTTCTGTAAAACCCTCTTAACCACCTCCTCCTCCTCACCCCTCCCTGGCCGAATGAGTTGCACTTCTGTGCCACACTTCCTGCACACGCATCTTCCTCTATTAAGGTAATGTCTGGGTGTGTGGCTGTCTCATCCACTGGACTATGAGCTTTTTGAGGACAAGACTCTACCCTATTCAGTTTTGCAACATCTGGTACCCAGCCCAGCATCTAGCATTTGATAAGTACCGTGAGTATTTGCAACATCTGCACCACTTGTTGAACCAACCAATTGTGGACATGACTGTCATTCGTGTGGTCTAACTCAAATTTTAAAAGAATGGAGTTCAGGCTAGAGGTTAATACAGTGTAAAGGTCCATTAAACTAAGGGTATAAAGGCAGATGCTACTATCCCACCAAGGGAACTGTTCCACAAGCACAGAACGGGCCTCTCTTCCTTCTACAATCACATCTCTCTTCTCCTATTGACTCCAAACACTTCTTCAACTCTTTCTTATTCATTTAATTTTCAAGCATGTTGCAGAAAAAGACTCGATATTGCTGAGAATTTTATTCTCATTAAATCCCTTGTTACTCAACAAATGGCTTTACATAACTTTGATTCATATAGCAAATCTGCCTCCTTCCAGAATGCCTTCTTTACCCCTCTCCAATTTCATGGTAACAGAGCTAAATAGCACAATAAAGTGCTATTAGCTGTTTAGTGATTGAGCAGTTCAAGGTTTGCAAAGTACTTCTATATATCACATAGAAGTATTTATTGTTAACAGAAGACTTCGGCTAGCAGAAGTCCTGACTCTACTAGTTCCATGATCTTGAGCAATCGCTGCAGCTTTCTGAGTCTCACTTTATGAATTTGTGAACTTGGAATTATTTTACAGAGTTGATATGGGGCAAAAATAAGACACAGTATTGTATCTAATCATTATGCTTTTGATAACAACTATCATTTGTTCACATGACTTTGTGCACTAGCCACGACAAAGGAATTCTCGTGAAGATAACACTATAAGGTTATAGTACGGAGTTTCACTACAAAAACCCTATGGGGTAACCAAGAATGTAAAAACCTGTCCCCTAGGGGTTGGATCCAGCAACACAAGCAATTCCACCAATAGTTCTTTCTTCCACCCTGTTCAGCCAGAGGAGAAACAGATGTCCTTCTGGTGGAAAAACTCCGTCGCACTCTTGAGTAATCACTTAGTCAGAATGATTTAGCCATATGCTCCTCTGGAAGTAGCCCCCGTTTTTGTAAGTCGGAAGGCAGATAAGCTTCCCTGCGAGGCACAAGGATTTTCCAGCTCCTCTCTCGCTGGACGACGCAGACACGCATCCTACCAAAAATACAGCTTTCAGCTGCCAGTCTCAACAGGCGTGGGTGTGTTTGCCTGCAGCAGATGCTGAGTGCCATGTGGCAGGGGGAGGAAAAACCGGGCTGATCATGCTTCTGACATGATGTTTGCAGAGATCTAAACTCGCTCCTCAAATCCTCTGCAACTGGCCTGGGCATTCTTGTGGACGCTTTGCTTTTAGCCTCAGTTAGGAGAATGGGCAGCTTCTAGCCAACCAGCCCCAGTAGAAGATTTAAGTCAATCAACTGCAGCCTGACCTGCAGCAAGAACACGACCCACAGTTAGGGCCCATTCTTTGATGCAGGTTGTGACAATACCAAATAGAGACTGCAGAGTCACCAGCCACTCAGCTATACAATTTCACAGCATTCATGAGCACCTACTATGTGGCAACAACCCAGAAAGGCAGTAGGGGCGATACAGACAGAGTCAGCCATGTTTTCTCCTTTCAAAAACTTCATGTAAAAATAGAACCCACCACTCTTTGAGTGCCTACTATAATCGACGCTCTACTAGGCATTTTGCATTCATTATCTTATTTAATTCTCCCAAGAACTCTTTAAAGCCGAACATCATTATCCACACTGTGGAGATAAAAAAATCTAGGGTCCAGGCAGACAAAGAAATTTGTCCAAGTTGACACAGTTAGTAAATGGCAGAGCTAGGATTCAACCCAGACCTGTCTGGCTCAAGAGTACATTGGGTTAGAGGGAAATACTAACGACATGCACTATTTGATGAAGGACGTGACGATGGGGCACAGTTGGTGTGCCTATACGACCAAGGACTCACCTGTCACTTAGGCAAAAGGAACCTACCCTCACTTTAGGACTCAGGAGAAAAAAGTACAAATGGGCAGATAGTTAGTCCTGGCCTAAAAGAAACTGAGTAACTGTCAGTCTTGCTGATGCCTGACCTCACAGCCTCTTCTCGCAGGGAGAAGAGTGGCCTTCCCCTCCCCAAGACCAGGAGCCACAGGAGCTTGGAAGTTTTTCTTTGCCATCCAGCTGTGTCTGAACCATCTTTATATTCCCCCCTAGCACCTTGCACCAGGCTTTGCAAATATTAGGTGCTACATAAATATTTGTGGAAGGAAGAAAGGAATGGAAGAATAGAAAATGTTATTTATGGAAAGGGGAGAAAGAACAACAAGAAAAACAAAACCAGTTAAGGCCTCAAGGGCACGTGACCCTTTCTTGAGAAGCCTCCATCTGCAGCTCCAGTCCTCAGCCCCTTTTCCTTCTTCTAAACTTTATTTTAGTAACATCTTGTTGTCCATCAGCATATGCTGACTCATATCTGTCCAAGTACTTAACGAATAATAATTCATTGTTTATAGGAGATACACTTGGGTGTTATCCTTTCACGCAGCTGTCTGGCTGCATCTCCCCAGTGAATACATAAGGTGACAATGGAGGGGACATCTGAGGTTTTCCTGCTCTACATTTCCCCTGTACACTTAGGGCAATGTCCCATTTATAAGGAGGGCTTGATAAACGTGGTTTAACAAACAAGCTTCCTTCTAGAGCAGTGGTCCCCAACCTCTTTGGCACCAGGGACCATTTTCATGGAAAACAATTTTTCCATGGACCAGGGGGTGGAGGGGTGGGGGATGGAGGGGTGGGGAGTGGAGGGGCGGAGCTCAGAAGGGAAGAGGCTGTAAATACAGATGAAGCTTTGCTCACCCACCTGCCTCTCACGTCCAGCTGTGCAACCCCCCACCCACCGATGTTCCTAAGCTTCATGGAAGACAATTTTTCCACGGACCAGGGTTGGTGGTGGGCAGAGTCCCTCTGTGGCCCAGTCCCTAACAGGCCACGGACCAGTACCTGTCCACAGCGGGGGGATGAGGCTACAGTTCTAGTGGACACTCTGGAAATACTCCTGAAGACCAAGCGTTCCAAGATCCGCTGTTTGCCTTGGACATCAGAGACAAATCAGCCCCACCTGACTCAGGCACAGATGAGCTTCACCTGGCAGAATGTGGGGGCTCCCCTTTAAGGATCTCCTGAGCCTGGCAAGGTAACTGCAAGAACGTGCTCCCTAATCTTCACCCAGATGCTTCAACAGAGCCTCCTTGGGAGGGGCCCATGCCGGAGCTATAGCCTGTTTCCTTTAAGTGAGAGTGAAGCCTGGCTTTGAATGCAACGAGAGTTCCTTGGAGCTTGAAGTGCTCAATTCTACTTCACCGTGCCCCCAGTATAATCCATTGAAAGGGCACTGTCCTTCAGGCCTTTCAGCTGGGCTGACAGCTGCCCGCTGATTAATTGACAGGTTAAAAAGATTGATTCCACATGTCAGAGCTGTAACCCTGCCAGAACAATACAGCTGTCACTTGGGCTGTAAAACAGACGCTTACATTAGCAGTCCTGACAGAGCCGCGCACGGACACATGCACCTGCCTTTATGGAGAGCCTAAACACACAGCCACGCCGAGATTAATCATCTTGAAAGCAACACTGGAAGATCAAATAAATGTTTCCATGATGGAAATAGTGGTGGCGAGGCTGCCTTGGCATGTTCTTGGTCTGCAGATGGTGCCCGGTGGGCAATGCCAAGAGTGGTGCAGGGGACAAGGTGGGGCTTCAACAGTTGTCTGTGGTTACCGCCTGCACCCCTAAGCCCAGTCCTTCCAACATGCACTCACATGCTTCTCCCTGCGTCCACACACAGAACCCTCCACTGGCCTAGAACGCTCTCGGCACAGGGCTAAGCCTCTCCAGGACAATATGCACACACAGGGCCACAGTCATGCCGACTTGTTTGTGGAATCATTATTTAAAACTTAACTTCAGTGGATGGTTGCCCCTAACACACCAAAAGATCTGAGCACGCGTCAAAAACAGGAAGACACCCCAACAGCCTGGAGGCAGCTTTCTTCCAACGAGAAAACATCTGGGGATGCCAGGACATCTGAACATGCCCGGGCTTTTCCAAAGCCTTTCAAAGCAGTTTAAATTGCCTGTGAGCAACTTCAAAAGAGAAATACCCCACCATAATTCTTATACATTTAGCCTCTAAATAGCCTGAGATTGTCACTAGATAATTAGAGCAGTTGGACCAGACGATCCCCGGGAAGACGTCTTCAGAACAATGCTGGGTGTCTGTGGGGTTAGACGCCAAACCAGATCTCACATCCTCCCCAGACACTGGTGCCCCCACACCCCGACCCATCTCCCTCCAGACGTGTTGCCGACCCCTGCACAGGTTGTACAGTGTGGGCAAGTGGGCTGCCCACCAGGTGACCAAGCTGCCCCGGGGCAGCAGGCAGCACCAGCAGCCCAAGGTCAGCCTAACATCCTCACCTGGATCTGGGCACAGCACCTAATCTGAGCTATTATTATTTACAAATTTCATGTGTTCTAAATACCCCAGAATTTTCCATCCTAAAAATGGTGTTTCTGGAATGAGAAGAAGAAGATTCCAATGAGAATTCTCTGAGTGCCATAGAGTAGTGGTTCCCAAACTTAACTGTATATTACAATTTTCTGGGAGATGTTTAAAAAATTGAGATACTAGGGCCCACCATAGGGCTAGTAAATCAGAACTTCCAGGAATAGGGTCTAGAAATTTGTGTTTTTAATTAGCTTCTTAGTTGATCCTCAGCAGACACTTGTTTGGTAACCACAGCTCACAAGTCCACTCAAAGTAAAGACACAGCCTCACCTGGCAACCTCTCTTCTATGAGAGGACTCGACTCTATTGAGTGCCGGACACAGTGGCTCACGCCTGTAATCCTAGCACTCTGGGAGGCCGAGGCAGGAGGATCACTTGAGCTCAGGAGTTCGAGAGCATCCTGAGCAAGAGTTAGACCCCGTTTCTACTAAAAATAGAAAAATCAGCTAAGCATCATGGCATGCACCTGTAGTCCCAGCTACTTGGGAGACTGAGGCAGGAGGATTGCTTAAGCCCAGGAGTTTAAGGTTGCTGTGAGCTAGGCTGATGCCATGGCACTCTACTCAGGGTGAAAAAAAAAAAAAAAAAAAGAAAGAAAGAAAGAAAAGACTCTATTGAAAGGATTCTGGGAATATTTTTGTTGCCAAAGTTCCCAGTGAACATTTATGCCACAAAACACATGGTAGAAAATCTCAGTATTATCAAACTACTAAAGGTAGATAAATAGAGAATATATATATACTACTTGTTAATAATTTAAAATACGTACTTTCATAGCTTTTGGACAATTTCCTAAAATGATAAAATTCAGTTTTGAGATATATATATATATATATACACATATCTTAATTAGGTCATGTATTAATATATTACAAAGGCAATATATGTACATTGTAACACATAAAAACATACAAAAGTTCCTAAAAAACAAAAAAGATCATGCTATCTGCATCTCCTAAACAGCACTGACAGCCTGGTGTGTGTCCGTCACATCTTTCTCCATGCTCATATATACATATAAAAAGGCCACCGCACCACGTATAGGTCTCTATGTGGTTAATTTTATGTGTCAACTTGACTAGGCTACGGGATGCCCAGAGAGCTGGTAAAACATTATTTCTGGGTGTGTCTGTGAGGGTCTTTCTGGAAGAAATCAGCATTTGATTCAGTAGACTGGGTAAAGAAGATCCACCCTCCCCAACGTACAGAGGCATCATTCAATCTTTCCAGGGTCCAGATAGAACCGAAAGGCAGAGAGAGCACAAGTTCACTCTCTTCCTGAGCTGGAACATCCACTTTTTCCTGCCTTGGACGTCAGAACTCCAGGGTCTCAGGCCATCAGACTCAGACTGAATCACATCAACAGCTTTCCAGGGTCTCCGGCTTGCGGATGGCTCGTCGTGGGACTTCTCAGCCTCCAAAATCGACTGAGCCAATCCCCATAATGAATCCCCTCTTACATATCTAAATACATCCTGCTGATTCTACTTTTCTGGAGAATGCTGACTAATATGGAAGGTTTGGATTTTTTTTTCTTTTTATTTTTTTATATTGCCTTTGTCTACATATGACTCTGACACTTCTTTTGGGAGAAGACTTTTTAAAATACACCCCAAACTCATAAAAGCTCATTTCATGGTTGCCTTCCCTCCTCCAGTCCCCTACTGTTCTTTGTTGCCGCATCTGTTAGAAAGACACACCTGCTTTCCGGCGGATTCTTCAGACAGAACGTGCAAGGAGCACAGTTATACTTTGCCCTCTGCATCTGGGCGAACAGATGATAAAGAAGGGAGATATTCCACTGATTTAATCTTCAAAAATACCCAGCCAATCACTAAATTGAAACAGGGAGGTAGGTATGTAACAGGAGGAAAAAAAAAAACAGTTGTCTGTCTTAATAAATACACAGCACTAGTACAAGCCAGTGACATTTCTGCAAGTCACAAAAGAAATTATCTCAGTGACTTTAGTCCCGTCTCCTGTGTGCAGCCACATGCTGGATAGTTGGCATGAGCAGGGCACTGCGCCTTGTGCCGGGATAAGAGGAAAATGATCTACTGTGTACAGAACACATACAAAGCAGATGCTGCTCGGCTCTGCTATTGATCTTTCTAAGTGATACATGAGGAACATAAATGATAGCATCAGCATGAGTCGTCTATCACTGCATCTCTGCAACAGGAAATGCGGACGCCATGTTCCTCCCCAGTTAACACTGACTTGGTGCCAGTGACAGCACTGGTACCACAGGACAATTAACCTGATACACCTACAGCCACCCCCACTGGCAGTCCCTAATTGGAAGGGGAGCAAAACACGGCCACGTTGGCTGCATGGGAGAAAGGGTCCCCCAGGGAGGAGAGGGGATCAGACACCAACCCTGGCTCTCCGGCAGCGTTCCGTGGGCTTCGGCTGCCCGTGGGCTCAAGCGCAGTCAGAGGGACTCTCCTGTGGTCTCTTCCCTTGGGTCCTCCCATGTTGCATTTGCTTTGCCCACCCCAAAGTCACAGAATTATAGAATCCCTCAACCTGCCACCTAGAATCTCCTCTCCACAAGGATCACCCAGCTCCTGCTCCCAAGTCAGCAGAGACGGGGCGTTTGTCACCGAGGCAGCCCAGTCTGTCTGTCCTTAGCTTTTGGCTATGGTGGGTTAACGGTGTTCTTGTGTATTATCTAATGTGGTTTACGGTCCCTGGAATTCCTCTTACCTTGCCACCCTTCCCTCGCATAGATGGCAGGCAAGGCTTTTTTTATATCCTTCACCGCGGGGAAAGGATGACAGAACAGAAGAGTCGAATTAGGACTGTGAAGTTTCGAAAGCCAATGTCTCAACAATGAGACAAAGATTTAAAAGAATCTGAGATCAGTCTGAGCCAGGTTGCCCCCACTAAAAAAATAAATAAGTGGTGACATCTTCTTAAACTGAGAGGAGGGAAAGAATGAAAACAGAGATGCTGGTGAATGTCTGAGAGGGGACTCACCTGGGCCAACCCTGGGCAATGACGATGGCTTCCTGGAATAGAGCAAAGGCAGAAAGTCATCTGCTCCCACCCCAGTGCCCTCCATCTCCGTGCCAGAGCCAAAGGGCCCGGCAAGATCCCCAAGATCTGCCCAACTCACATCAACATGGAGCACAGTGTTGGGGGCAGGGGGACACATGGGAGGAGGGGAGGGTGCAGGTGACAGGCTTCCCACAACCTCACAGCACTGCCCAGAGCAGAGAGCAGTGGGGTGTTCACACAGAGACGAGTGGCATGACTGTGGCACAGGGAGATAGCACGTGTGACAAGGTGGGAACAAAGACAACATTGGGCAGAGCTTCCTGAACCAAAGACTGCAGGACAGATGGGGATGAGGACACCTCCTTGGAAGCCGGCGTGGACAGATGATGGCAATCTAGACAGAGACTCCCCAGCCCCACCCAGCTTCTACTCTCTGTTCGCTCCCACAATCTATACACCGCCCAAGGGAAGGGGAACGTGCAAGGCTTCAGATTGAGATTCAGTGTCTTCAGCCCAAGCATTTTGGTATGAGAATTAAGCTTTGCTATAGAAAAGTTTTTAAAGTTATATTTCTTGCCCATCTGAGTTTGTGGATTGAGATCTGCAGCTACTACAACTGTTCGGAAATCTTTTGTCCTGTTAGGATAAAATAGGTCTTCTTCCACCCGCATAGACTGCTCCTAATTCTCTCCCCACAGGCTGAGGACAAACAGAACAAATCTTCCACACCAGTGCTACCCAAAGGGCCGTGTGCAGATCAGCACTGGCCCATAAACCACTTGGTATCTGGCCTCAGAGGGTAAAAATCTGAAAGTAAGAGTTCACAAAATGTTATAGCAGCTGGACATCGATGTGTCACAAAGCACATGTGCAGTGGACGTGTCTCCTGGGACACAACCCAGGCGGGTCAGACATTGTCAAACTTGTGTGATAGGCTGCCTGTGATGTGAGCTTTGTGACATAAATGGTAGGACTGAGTATCCAAGCACTTGAAGTTTACAAAAGAAAACACTGTTGCTTTGCCACGGATAGTTTGAAAACTGAGAAGCCCTGTTTTACATAGCATCGCTGAAAATCCTCCAACAACGTGACTGAGCCCCTCCCAGCCACCTCTCACTTTCCTCCTACAAGGCAAACCACCTTTAGTTATCCTGCTTATGACACAGGGTACCCCAAAAGTCACCATGCATAGGGAAAATGGGATATTGCAGCTAAATGTACCTTTATTTAAAAAAATATTCCCTACAAAATTTTTCCTTTATATGGAGACTCTTGGGAAATGCTGTAGTTTTGGCCCCCTAAGAGCATGGTCATTTAATTCTAGCTGCTATCTAAGAAATTGGGATGGAGGGCAGAGGGGGCCAGAAATGTACCCAGAAGATTCCTGTTTCTTCCCAGCTTTCCGCAGTCCCCCACGGCTGGAGCTCCTCTCTGGAGAGGTTCTAACCCTGCCTGGGCGGCCCCGGAGAAATGTGATTTGGGTCTGAACAGGCTTTGCCACAAGTCTCCTCAAAGCTTTTACGGTGAGATTCAATACAGATAGACAGATCAATTATCTTAAAAGCAGCAAGGAGGCCCATCAAATATTTCTAGCTTTAAACAGGTTTATTTCCATCTGCACTTATCTCTGCTATTTAAACTCCATTGCTTGCAGTTAATCTTATGTAATGCAGCATAAGAGGGCTTATTTACTTTCTAATGACATCAATTGGCCATAAATATTAGACATCCAAGGTTCGTTGAAGCTGTGGGGACAGTTTTCCATTCTTACTTGACATTTGACTATTTGCAGAGCTTTCTCTTCTGTTTGTTCTTGTGTGACTCACTTATCGGCTGTCATAGGCCCATGTTCGATTTATTTAAATTGAATGAATAAGTACATTAGGTGAGGCTGTCAGGAGAGAGAATGGGAACTTATCGGGATGAGTGATAAGTCAACACGCTGTAATAGATATTCGTAGCAAAACTGCACAAATCAAAATGCTAAGTGGAGGCGAGGAGACGGCCCAGGGCCCCCAAAGGCAGGTGCATGGGAAGACCAGGCCCCAGTGCTTAGAGGACGGAAGATCCCTGGCCTGAGACTGCTGTGGACCTCATTAGAGCGGTGGCAAAGGTCTTGCAGCAGAGTGGACACCTGAATCTCCAGATGATATGAAACCTTGGAAACAAATTAAATCAGCCTGTATCTGAATTGTTTTAGAGCTGAATCTATTGAATCCTCCTAACAGCCGCTGCTCTTGTTTGCACTTTGTAGGCCGAGGTCCTGAGGCTCAGAGATCCTGCATCTGACCCGAGGCCACAGAACCCTGGATCCTGCGTCCCCCCACCCCACCCCCACAACCCCTCACCCTCTTCCCCTACGAGGAAGGCAGAGCCCCACGCAGGCCATTCGGCAGCTGCAGCTCTAAGCACAAGGCGGTGTGTCCCCTCTCACTGGGATCTCTCCCCTGCCCAGATTCGGCACCCAGCTCACTTGGTGAATTTGCAGAGGGGACGCAGGCTCTTCAACTTGAAAGTTGCTAGCAGGTAGCCTATGGTTGGACTTTTCTTCTTCTCGCTCCTCCCACCTCCCCATTTCCCATCACAGAATTCCTTGTTCTTTGGAGACCCCAATACCTAAGGCGGATTTCTCCCTCCGTAAACTCTCAGCCGCAGCAAACACGTTGTGGGGATGTGAGAATGCAATTCGGTATAATATTTGCTTCGGCAAGTATTTGTTGGTTGCCCACTGGGTGTCCAGGATTATGTCTTCTAAACTGCCCCGTTTTCTCCTGGTGACTAGAAGGTACCTGGCTGTCCTTGGGAAGGTGCCAATAACGCAGGCCTCTAAATGTCTCTGAAGTTGTTTTTAGAAAGGAGCAGTGGCCATGTTTGGAATGAATAATAGATAATAGTAGAATCTTTAATAGGAAATAATTTAATTCCTTTTCATACATTCATTCATTCATTCATTCATTCATATGGTGCTTGGGCCCTGTGATAGGCATTGGAAATTCGAGAGCTCACAAGCTAATAGGAGAGACTGTCATGAATCCAGTGATCACATACGTGAATGGAAATTTACAAACCACTCCTATTCTGTGGAAGCACATGGCAGAGGGGGGCAGGGGAAAAGGGACAGCATCAGGGAATACTTCCCCCTGCAGCTGAGAAGCAAACATTAATAACCATACGAAGGGCTGGACAGTGTTTCATACATGAAGAGAGGGAGAAGCGACCCGGCTGGAAGAAAGAGCTTGTGCAAGTGCCCTAGTGTGACACGACCATGGCCCAGAGAGCCAGGGACAGTGGCACAAGATGAGGCTGATGAGCTACGCAGGGGCTGGCCTGCAAAGGGCCTTGCAGGCTATTCGATCCTTCAGCCTTTATCCTCAGATCAACCGGAAACCACCGAAGAGTTTAAAGCAGTGATGCCGATGTAATCAGATTTGCAGTTTGAATAAAAGAAAATCGCTCTAGCCGCAGCGTGGACAGGAACAAAGGGCTGACAGAGTGGGTTTGCAAAGACCAGGTAGGAGGGTGTGCAGGCACGTGGTGGCACATGGTGGGGGGCTGGGTATATGGGGTGAGGCCCTTCCTCAAATAGGCACCAAGAAGCTCTCAAGACTCTTAGTAAAGTCTCCAAACAGTGTGGTCCTGCCACTCTGCATGAGAGCACCAGGAGGGCTGGGATCTCTCTCACATTTTTACACCAAGGTATTTAAGTATCCACAACAATGCCTGGCTCATGCTGGATGCTCGATAACTACTTGCTGAATCTCAGCTACTTCTGTTCCTCTCTGCTCTGTGCCGATCTCTGCAGCTGAAGGAACTTTCTCCTGTGAAACTGCAGTCTAAAACCGCCTGCAAAACTGCCTGTCTCATAGTGCTGTGAACGCCTCCAGCTGCCTGGTGGACATGCTTCCTTGTCTCAGGGGCAGGAGGTTTATAGACTGCCCGCTGGATACCTACCTCTCAGGGCAGCCACTTGGCCCCGTTTTCTGGGGAACCCTACATACTGCAGCCACTGCTGACTGACAAGGGGTAGACAGCGGACTCAGGCTGCCTCAGTGCAACTCTCTCTTTCAAGAGTTTGAGATTTGGGACAGGGACATAAAATCTTAAAGTAGTTGGAATCTAGTCCCCTATAATAACTTGGACAGAAGTCCCTTGAAGTCATCTTGCAAGTGACCAAAACCAGTTGTTCAAATTTTCTTTCAATTATAAGATAGCATGTTACTTTTTAAAAAGAAAATTCCATTGGAGGCTTAAACTAGCAAAATTTGGGGAGTTTTCTCCCCGTAATCAGGATGGGAAAATTTACAAAACAAAAAATGTTAGGTGAGCAGTGTCTAGAAGCTCCTACTCTGTTTTCCCCCCTCCCCTTATAATCAGCTATCCCCTGCCTTTCGTTGTCTTGCTGAGGTTTTCCTGTGTAACTGTTCATTCCCCAATAAATGCGGGTTACAGACAGGCTGTCTTGGCACAGCTAAGATCCTGCAAATAGTTTCTGGGGGTTTTTTTGTGCGTTGACTTTGAGAACGTCTGAGCTAGAGCTATAGTTTGCCTGGTTTATGTTAAGGGAATGAACCTGTATTGTCCAAAGGCCGGATGATGACAAGATTGGCCTCGGACCAAAAAGCTTCAGCAATGGATCAATAACTTGAGCCCGGGCAATGCTTTGTTCAGGGCATATTTTCCAGCTTCCTCCACCACCCCCAGCATTTAAGTGTCATCAGCTGATGAGCAGAGGTTTTATTTCCTTCATGAGAGACCCCCAGCCACACGAGAGCCTTGGTACCAGATGTAGACTGGAGGCTCAAATTAGATCTCAGAGCCAGGGCTGACAGCCATCATCGTGTGTGAGGATTATTTTAGGAGGAGACACAAGCCAGATATTTATCAGCTAATAATTGCCGCGGCTGATCGCCTCCCAGCATCAGGGGGAGAGCTGTCATCTAGAAGGTGCAGTGCTGATGATGGGACCTCCGGGCTCTGACTGGGGCACAGACGAAAGCCAGTGCCTCCCAGCTGGGGGCCAAGCAGCCCCTGCAGAAGAGCAATGCTTGCATTGGGCAGCCCGAGGCCCCGGGGGACAGGGTCTTTGGGACTCTGAAAGGGCCAGAGCCACAAACCCTGGCACCTCATATTCATGAAATAGAAGAGTGGGACAGAGGAGCATGAAAGAAAGAGAAATCACCCTGGACAAATTGGCTCCGAGTGGACAGAACACAGAAGACTGCAGGTCCCGCAACAGCACTGGGAGAGGGAGTGGGCATAGAAGGTTCTTGATGGACAGGAGACAGAGCACAAAATACAGCCCTGGGGAGCCCTGGCTGGGGTGGGGGGTGCTGCAGGGTATGGAGAGTCGTGCCCCGTGTCCCAGTGGGAGGGTGGACCAGGACGCAGGGTGCAAGGCAGACCTGGCACGGCTCACGTGTGTGTGATAAGCGATCTTTAAACCCTCTGCCCCTTTCCTCGTCCCTTCTTCCCACGAGATGCCCACACTTCCCTCCCCCCAACTGCAGGTCCCCCATTCCCACCCGGAGTAGCAGGTGACATTAGCTGGCCGGGAAGTCCACCAAAGCCAGGAATTCCTCCATCTCCTCCTCTCAGGGGGAGCTGGAGACAGGAAGCAGAAGAATCCACGTGTCCCGGGCAGCCCTCCCCACACCACCTGGAAACGCTGGCGTCTCCCCAAAGGGCTGCCTTTCCAAGAGCCGAGGAAATCCCAAAAGCTGTGGCTTCAGGCCACAAACAAGGCAGGAGATCTGGCTCCCCTCCCTCTGTCACCAGCTGAAATGCCCTCCCACGGCCTTGCAGCCGCCAAAGCCAGGCCAAGAAGCAACCTCGAGCTTCCCCCAACGTCCTTTCTCACCCACCTGCCCCCCAGCAGAGCACCCCGCTAACAAGGGACAGGCTCCCTCTCACCCCTGGAGGCAGCCGGGCCGCGCGAGGACGAGCACCCCGGCAAGGGAGGCTGAGGATCGCAGCCAGCCCAGTGCAGACAATCTCGGGAGACAGATGGCCAGGCGGATGGGCCGGCAGATAGAGGCTCCTGCTCCTTGTCAAGATGACACTCAAAAGTACATCCCCGTCATCACGGGTTGTCAGTGGCGTGTCAGCACGAGATGCCGTGTGTGTTTTTGGGCACTCTGTGAGTCTGGAAGGCTGAGCCGGTTCCCACTTCCATAGCAACGACAAAATCCCAGCCCCAGACGCAAGTCTCTGAGTTAGTGTCAGACGTGGGGGCTGGGGGCGGCAGGAGAGGGGTGTCGCTGCCGGCGGAGAGCGGCGCTGCGGTGGCAAGGGTGGGCAGGAGGCAGGTTTCTGGAAGTCTGTGGGGAGACGGTGTGTGGGCACGGAGTGACAGAAGGCAGGAGCTAATGGCTGAGCTAACGGGAAGTGCAATCTGTCGGCTTGGGCAGTGGGGGAGCCGGGGTTTCCTGAGCCCTGGAAACTTCCAAAACCCCTGGGGGTCCTCTGGGTGTGCAGAAGAAAATCCCTGTTGGTTCAAACTTCATGGAGAGCCTTGCAGAGACCGACCAGACTTTCTTCTGGAATGTGATGGAATAAGGAAGGGGAAAATATAAGATTCTCCAAGGCCAGTAACAAGACCCAGAATCACAAGCTACTTTGCCCCTCTTTGACTGAGGGAGCTAAACGCATCCTGAATCTCTGAAAACAGGTTCATCCGTGAGAGGATGCGGAGGCATTGCACACCCTGAGAAAGAAGCTTGGGGTCATGGCCGCTTTCCGGTGTCTTCCGTCCTGCTTTCTCTGGTCAGTCACAAGTCACTGAATCTTGGCATTCTGTGGATCAGAGAGTCCCTTTCTAGGAGGGCTCTGTCATCTGCTAGCTATGCGATCTGAGTTAAGTCCCTTTCTCTCCCTGGGCCTCAGTTTCCCCCTCTGTAAAGTGGAGATGGCAGGATGACTTGCTATGTGAACTTCACACGGGGGTGGTGGCAAGGGACCCTCTCTGGTCAGTGAAAGACCAGCCTGCCCATTGTCCCTGTGATAGGCTGAATACGGCCCCCACACCCTGAAGATGTTCACGTCCGAATCCTCAGAGACATGGACACCCAGGAAGCACCCAAGACCACCTTCATAGAGCACCTTCCCAGCAGTGTCTCATGTTCGATAGAGAGGGTGATGCCCCCCACAGTAGCCCATGGGGGGGAGCTAAGCCAGAGATCTCAGGAGAGCAGAGGAGAAGTTGAGAAATCGGAGAGTGTTACTCAATCGACATTCTTCCAGCAAGCATTTCGTGAGCGCTGTGCTAGATTCTGGGGATAACAAAGGAATACAACAGCCTCCACGCTTAAGATCACAGACTGTCGGACTGCACAGCCTTAAAAGCAAATAATTACAAGGCAAGGTTTTAAATACGAACAGCTTATAGGAGCAAGAGGAAGTCACATTTGGGTTGGGCTTGAGGAATCTTTCTCTATCCAGAAAATCAGGGCAAATAAATTTCCAGACAGAAGGGAAATCTAAGTAAATCATTAGTAGGATAAAAGGACATTAGGGAATTCAGAAAACTAGAAGTAGAAGGGAATTTCCTCAACATGATGAAGGGCATTTATGGAAAAACCACAGCTAACATCATACTTAACAGTGAAAGACTGAAAGCTATTCCCTTAAGATCAAGAATGAGACAAGAATCCAGTTTTCACCACAGCTATTCAACATTGTACTGGAGTTCTAGCCAAAATAATTAGACAAGAAAAAGAAATGAAAGGCATCCAAGTTGGAAAGGAAGAAGTAAAACTATCTCTATTCACACATGACATAAACCTATGTATAGAAAATCCCAAAGAATCCACAAGAAAGCCAGTAGGGCTAATAAACGAATTCAGCAAAGTTGCAGATTACAGGATCAACACACAAAAATCATTTGCATTTCTATACCCCAACAATGAATAATCCAAAAAGGAAATTAAGAAAGCTATTCCATTTATAATAGCATCTAAAAGAGTAAAATACCCAGGAATAAATTTGTCTAAGAAAGTAAAAGATTAGTACACTGAAATCTATATAACATTTCTGAAAGAAATCAAAGAAGACCTAACTCAATAGAAATATATCTCATGTGCATGGAATGAAACACTTAATATTGTTAAGCTGTCATTACAAGTCAAAGTGATATATGGATTCAATACAATATCTAGCCAAGTTCCAACAGCTTTTTTTTTTTTACAGAAATGAAAAGGTCAATCCTCAAATTCATATGACATTGCAAAAGGCCCCAAATATCCAAAACAATCTTGAAAAAGAAGAATAAATGTGGAGGACTCACACTTCCTGATTCCAAAACTTACTACAAAGCTACAATAATCAAAACAGTGTGGTACTGGCATTAAAAGAGACATATAGATCAATGAAATAGAATTAAGAATCCAGAAATAGGCCATACATCTATGGCCAATTGAATAAATTGACAAGGATGCTAAGTCCATTCAACGGGCAAAGAATAGTCTCTACAACAGATAGTGGCACTGGGACAACTAGATTGCTACAGGCAGAAGAATGAGATTGGACCATATCTCATACCATATGTAAAAATTAACTTAAAATGGGTAAAAAATCTAAATACAAAAGTTTAAATTATACAAAGTTTGGAAGAAAACAGAGAGCCACATCTTCATGACCTTAATTTTGGCTATAGATTCTTAGATACGATACAAAAAGCATGAACAAAAAAGACAGAAATATTGGATTTCAACAAAATTGAAAATTTTTGTGCATCAAAGGAAGACACTATGAGGAAAGTGAAAAGACAACCTATAAAATGGGAAAAAGTATTTTCAATGTATATGCTTAATAATACTTTAATATCTGGAATATAGAAAGAACTCCTACAACTCAACAAAAAGACAACCCAATCAAAAAAATGGGCAAAGGACTTGAATAGACATTTCTCCAAAGGAGATGTAAAATGGCCAATAAGCACATTAAAAGATGCTCCACATGATTAGTCATTAGAAAAATAAAAATCAAAATCACAATCATCTACGTACCATTATAGCTACTAGAATAGCTATAATTTAAAAGTGGGATATACCCAGTGTTGATGAGGATGTGGAGAACTTGGAACCCACATACATTGATGGTAGGGATGTAAAATGATGCAAATAGTATGGTGAGCAGGTTGGTGGTTCCACAAAATTAAACACAGAATTACCATGTGGCCCAATGAATTGCACTCCAAGGTATGTGCCCCAAAGAATTAAAAATAGGGACTCAAACAGATACTTGTACACCAAGGTTCACTGCAGCATTATGCACAATATCCAAAAGGTAGAAACATCCCAGTGTCTATCAACAGATGAATGGATAGCAAAAAATGATCTAGCCATACAATGGAATATTATTTAGCCATAAAAAATGAAGCTCTGATACATGCTACAACATAGATGGATATTGAAAACATTATTCTACAAGAGATAAGCCTGACACAAAATTACAAATATTGTGTGGTTGCATTACTAAATGAAATATCTTAAATAGGCAAATTCATAGAGGAATAAAGTAGAGGTTACCATAGGCTAGGGGAATTATTGCTGCATGGTACAGAGTTTCTGTCCCGAGTGATGAAAAGTTTTGGGAAACAGTGGGGATGATTGCATAACATGTAAATGCAGTTAGTACCATTTAATTTTTAAAATGATTAAGATGGAAAATTTTGTTATATATTTACCATGATAACAAATAAGAAGAATAAATGTGTCGTAGTCTGTTTTGCATTTCTATAAAAAAAATACCTGGGGCTGGGTAATTTATAAAGAAAAGAGGTTTATTTGGCTCACGGTTCTGCAGGCTGTGCAAGAAGCCTGGTGCCAGCATCTGTGTCTGGTGAGGGCTTCAGGGAGCTTCCAGTCAAGGTAGAAGGTGACAGGGGAACAGGTGCGTCACACGCTCAGAGGAAGTAAGAGAGAGAGGAGGAGGTGTCAGCTGTCATCTGAACCAATACAGTGAGAACTCACTCATTACCTGGGGGGGACAGCTAGCCATTCATGAATGATCCACCCCCAGGACCCAAACACCTCGCACCGGGCCCGCCACCCAACACTGGGGATCAAATGTCAACATGCTATTCAGAGGGCCAACATCCAAACCAGATCCAGGTGCATTGGAGTTGGGGGCAGAAGCCGGGGAAGAACATGACCGGGAAGAGCCAGGTATACGCAGGTGGATACGGAAGGAGATGCACGGCCCGTCAGGCCGAGAGCCAGTTGCGAAGGCCCCCGAGAGCCCGCTGGGGAGTGGGGCTGCTGGATTGGGCAGGGCGCTCCGCTGCTGATGTCGCTTCCCTCTGAGTGTGGAGAGGCAGGCGGCTGCCTTGCAGAGACACCTCACCGCGGTTACCAGTGCATGATGAGAAACCGCCGATCATAGGCAGAGGGAGAGGACACGAGAGGGGGGCGGAGGTGGAATCCACGTGACCTAGGGCAGAAGAGAAGAGGAGGGTGAGGACGAGCCAGGCGCTGAGGACAGCTCCTGATTGCAGCCTGCTGTCTTTCCCTCTCGGACAGGCCCGTGGCTCAGAGAGATTAGGCAGCCGGTGAGTGGCAGAACCCAGACTCACACCCAGGATTCCTGACTCCCAGGACCTTTCGCCCTTATAATCACATAATTTAAGTTTTAATTTCATTTGAAAACCCTGCATACAATTCAATCAGCTGGCGGGTGGGGAAGTTCTGTGGGGTTGTTTTCCCTGACCCTATTTTTGTGTTTCCAACTCCTTCAAGCCACCGCATTCCACGGGGCCTCTCTCTCGGTGGAGGGGCTTCTGCCCCGCTCAGCTGCAGCTGCGAGCTCCTCTCCTTTCCCTTGCACCTTTGCCCCCCTGCGTGCAGACTCCCCGTGTCCCCATCCTAAAGAGAAAAGCGAGCCCGGCCAGGTCAAGAAAAGTATGTAGATGGTTGTAAACTAATTTCCACGGTTTCATCGTTAGTAATCTCATCTGGGTTCCTGATTAGAGGCCAATGACATATTAATTAGTCACCGTAATTAGCAAGTGTCAGAGAGGGTCCTGGGGCTCCGTGGCGTAGACACAAGGGGTTGCCCTTGATAGCGGGGTCGTTCAAGGCCAGCCTGCCTCCTGCCACATCTGTCTGTGTTCAGCCCGTTATCCACCCCGAGACACCCTGCACGTGTCTACAGGTTTGCCTCCTTCTCAGTGCAAAGAAGAATTTCTTTGTGTTTTTTATGTCTACGTGGAGATATCAAATACTTTGATGGGCGATAAATTAAATAGTGGAACAGAAAAGAATAAGAGGGCAGAGCTTGCAGGGGGCCCAAAGAGGCAGAAAAATCGAATCCATCTCTCAGCCCTGCCCAAGCTGGTGTGTCACCTTCGGCAAGTCACCTCACCTGGCCCTCCAGGCAAGGCTGCCAGACCTGCTGGTAGGAGAGAGGGTTTTTGGTCATGGTTGCCACCTGCTGCCATCTGAGTCATCTCTGTGTCACAGACCTGGCAGTGAAATCACTAGGTCACCGGGTACAGCCCCCATTTAAAGCAATTTTATACCTTATAATGAAGCTAATTCATTAACTATTCAAGTAAATGTGACTTCATTTTGATTCCTCTGCAACCATTTTTCTTGCAAATAAATATCTAACGCAAGAAAGCAAAATCGCTAAACTGTGCGTCCTGTTTTGTTTGTTTAGGAAATAAATCCACAGCTCATTATATTTGGACCCTCCTTGATGGGGGCCAGGAGCCGGGGAAACAGGCGATCTGCGGTCCCCTCCGTCACAAAGATGCCGCCCTCTGCAATGAGCCCTGACTGAGCCCGCTGGTCACCAGTTCCCCTCCAACAGCAGACCAAGCACTGCAAAGGAAGCTTCTCGGTGTAGCAGCCCAGCGGTCCCGGATTATGTCTTGTCACATCAAAACGGACTCTCCGGAACTGCGTCTGTCCCTCCACCGTGTTTTAGCCGTGTTCTAAGTACACAAGCAGACAGAGACCCCCTTCCAGCAGTGGCCGGGAAGGGGAACTTCCTCCTTGCCTCTTTCGAAAGTTCTCTGAACCCATCTGGTCTTGTGTGGCCCCCTCACACGTGGCCATGCCGTCCCAAGAACGCTGCTCTGAAAAGAAGAAATGCCTGCTGATTGCCAGCAACCCGCCCGAAGCCGCCGGCCTGGGGTAACACCTCCCTCACCGGAGTGAAGTCAGTCCTTTACGCACAGATCTTGTCCCAGTCAGTGCGCTGTGTGGTGGAGAAGTCGGCCCATGCGTGCTGGGGTCCTGGTGCATATCACGGGGCCCACCACCCTGTGTCATCCCAGCCCCCGCCTATCACATGCCTGGCAGTCACTGCTTAATAAGTGACACTTCCTTTTTCTCCTCTGCAGTGAATCTACCAAATGATGGTGGCCAGGCTTATTTGCCTAGAGTGGCTGGTTTCCTGCAGCCCCGACACCACAGGGCCAGTGGTGACCGGGCTGCCACTTCAGGCAGACTGTCACCTTATTCCCACTTCTGTTCCACTGTCACCCCTTTAGCAGTCAGATGCCCTCACTGCACCCCACACCCCCAGATCCTTGAATAAAGTAAATGCCTTTTCCGCCTTGATCTTCAGGTTCAATTTTTAATTTCAGGCTGACACGGGCAGGTTACAGTCTCAGTCTCCAGTGGGGGCCAATTTTCCAGACCCGGAAATCTTTCTCCACCTGCCTTTCCCTGGGAGTAGGAACCAGTTCAGCGCTTCCGTCTCCTGCGCTCTCACCTCTGCTGGTATGTTCTTATTCTATCGTTCCTGTAGGCAATGTAATAAAGTTCCTTTTTGTCTCTTGTGACATCTCTGCCTTGAATCCTAATGTGTCAGAGACTAAGATCGCTGTTCAGCTTTCCTCTGTTTGCATTTGCCTGGAATCTCTTTTTCCATCTACCCTTTTATTCTCGTCTCTCCTGCAGCATCTGTGTGTGTCTCTTGGAGACAACATATTGTTGATCTGTTCTAATCCAGTCTGAGCATGTGCCCTTTTCAAAAAAATTATGGCAAAATGCATAACATTTTCATACCTAATATCTTCACCTGGTCTCTTCTATGATTTCTTGCTTTTGCTGCATTTTGCTAATATTTTCCTTTATCTTCTTGAGTATTTTGCTTATTTTAAATTCCTAGTCAATCTCTTCTAGTAATTCTACTTTAGTCGGTGTGTACAATTCAGTTTGCTGTCGTTCTTTTTTATTGGTTGTGTCTCTCGGGTGTTTCATTATTTTAGCTGCAGGCTCATCTTTTTAGGGGCATTTCAGCTGCCTCCTACGTTGCCTGGTAATGCACACAGGTGCGGCGCCAAAGGCCAGGACTCATCCTGTGCCCCACTCAGTCCACTGCCATCGTCCCCCACCCCATCAGGGCTTTGGCACTGCCCTGGGAGGATTCCAGAATGTGACTCTCCGTTTATGGCAGTGGGACAGACGATGAATGTCTCAGGTAACTTTGGAGGCAGGAAAGAACAGATATGAAAAGATTCCCCAGTGTCCCCTCTTGTCCACCCCAGGCTTCAACCACTCCCTCCACATCTTACACACACACACACACACACACACACACACACACACACACACCAGCTCATCTCAGCCTTCCGTATCTTTGGGAGTTTTCCTTACTTACGGCTATTAGTTGGTCTGGTGCATGCTTCACGGTGAAATGCTAGTTTACCACCTTGATAGGAATGTCTGGTGGTTTCTTGAGCCTGAAGGCTACTTAGCACTAACCAGGGGACAAGCACATGCTTGAACACGTTATGTCCCTGAACAGAAAGCTTCAGCCCTCATCCAGGCCAATTTGTTTCTTTTGCTTTAGAGAAGAATGCACGCAGCCCGGACGCTGGTCATGTTGGTGTCAAAACACAAAACACAGACCTTCGTGTGGGCTCATATGTGTGAAGGTTCCAAAGGCCAGGATGTCTCCATCTTTCCTCTGTCTGTAGAGTACCTTCCCGAGGGACCTCACCTGGTCTTCACATTAACCTGTGAGATAAGCAAGATGGGAAGCACTGTCCTCCCCTTCTCTGAAAAGATAAGAGAAGTAAGGAGACTGGACGAGGACTGTAAGAGCACGGCCGGTTTGTGCTCTTTGCGCTGTGCCTTACAGCCTTCACGGAGAGAAGTTTTGAGCTTAGGAAGTTAATTTGCTGGTGCAAGCCGTGTGGGCGGGGCCTGAGAAGAGCTGCACAAGCGCTTCCCGCTTGCCTTATGCACAGGCATAGACCAAGAAGGAATTAGTCAACATCAACAAAACTCTAGGTTGTACAAACGTCTTACTGATTGTCATCTTATTAAATAGTGCTCCAGTTAGCAGGAGATTGATGATATACAGTCAGGTGGATCCGATGATGGAGAAACGAGGCGTGGCAGGACTGTTGAGAGTGAAGGGCTCTCTTTTCCCCTTTTCCGTAAGTCACAACTCCATTGTCCCAGCTGCTCAAGTCAAAACCTTTAGGTCCTCCTTGAATCTTCTCTTTCTGCCACACCCAGTATGATGGACACGATCCATCAGCAAATTCTGTCAGTTCTACCTTCAACAAGTACCCACCACCTGACTCACCACCGCTACCCCAACATGCCTGGCCCGTGTGCTTCCCCTGGACTTTGAAACGGGGTCTTTGCTGTGCTGTCATCATCTGTTGTCAGTACAG
Source organism: Lemur catta (assembly GCF_020740605.2). NCBI lineage: Eukaryota > Metazoa > Chordata > Mammalia > Primates > Lemuridae > Lemur > Lemur catta. The sequence continues at coordinate 9,725,195 of NC_059149.1, read as the reverse complement.
TGGCCAGAGGGATCATTTTAAACAGAAGCCAGACCATGCCACTGCTCAGCTGAAACCTCTCCAGTGGCTTCTCATCACAGAACAAGAAGCCAAATTCTTCACCACATGCTACAAAACCCAACCTGCTCTCACCACTGATCACTTAGTTCTCCAACTCTCTGCCACTCTACCCCTCTTCCATTCCGCTGCAGCCCTGACCTCCCCGCCAGCCTCAGACACACATGCTGCCACCCAGGGGTCACTTGTCATTCAACCTGCTGCACACGTTCCTCCCCAGGTACCTGCGTGGCTCACTCCTCACTTCCTTTAGGCAGATGTTTACCTAGATATCTCCTTATTAGATAGGCCTTCCATGACCATCTCCTAAAAATTAGCACTACCCCTCTACTCCCCATCTTCCTTACTCTGGTTTATTTTTTGCCTTACCTGGATCATATATCATCCAATATATTTACTACTTATGCTTATTATCTGCCTGCCTGCACCAGAATATGAGCTCTAAGAAGACAGAGGTTGATTTTGTTTTCATTTTTAATCACTGCTATTTCCTAATCCCAGAAGAGTGTCTGTCATATATTAGTCACTCAATAAACAGTTGTTGAATGAAGGGATGAATGAGTAAATGAAATTATGGGAGGCTGCAATCTAGAAGCAGATTCTGTAGGTCCCTTAGATATCATTGCCTCACACTCTAACCCCAATCATGACCTCGCGTACACCCAGTGTGGGGGGATTCAGGAAGGAGGGGAGGGCCTGGACAAGCAGGGGAGAATGTAAAATCCACGCCTCCCATAAGTTTGTGAGCACATGTAATGCCTCTCCTGATTCCCTCCCACCCTTTCTCAAGTTTGACTGAAAATGCCCTTGTTTTTATTCTACTCCTCAGTTTTTTTTCCCTTCACCCTCATCTCAGCCATACAGCTCCATCACGACCTCCGCCCAAATGGAAAACCTTCAAGATCTTTAGACCCTAGAAGTTTCTGAATCCCTGGACAGTTTTGCACCTTAGATACAAGGCTGAGAGGCACCAAGGTAACAGCACAATCTCCTTTAGGAATAGTTTAATAAGCAGACTCCACACTCACCTTCCCAGGGAAAATGTAGAGGGTTGGCTTAGTCAGCTGTACCTCTCAACAGTAAGAAACCCTGTCAAGGTGTCCTTGCCTTCAAGTTCCATTTGCTTTCATGGTGCCTTGTAGCTGTTAAAAAGTTACCCAACTTACACAGTTGTGGGACAGCCATTGTTGTCTACGATGCCTTTAGCATTTGCAAAGAACTTTCCCTTCAGGTAAGTTGAGTATCTATCTAAAAGTACAGGCAATATGGGGCCGGGGGGGAGAGGGTCTAAGAAAGGGTGTGTAGATTTCTCTCCAGTTTCCTAAGAAAGAAATCAACTTGGCAAATAAGAGAGCAAAGTGTATACTAGTTATCCACCATACTGATATAACATTTCACAAATCATGGGGTACTTTTCACATGCATTGTTTCATTTATATACACACAAGCTAGGTAAGGAAGGAAGATCTAATCATACCCATCTTATAGATAAGGAGATTGAGGCTCAGAAAGAATAACTGATTCGACTACATTCACGCAATTGGTTAGAACACAAATCAAGACTCAAACCCAGGTCTCGGGATGCTAAGTGCATCATCCTTCCCACCACGTGTAGCTGTGCCTCCATTCAACTCGGCTTTAAGATGATATGTTTTCTGTTTAAACATATTATAAAGTGATCTTTAACAATGCAATATAGCTGGGGCAGGAGCTGGAAGCCTGCAGAATTTAGATGCAAATTGCACATTAGTGTCAAATCAGCGTGCCAGAGGGACTTCTCACCAGACAAGGCTGGTGACAAGACCTGATCTCCCCCTCCCCTTGCGGTGCCAGTCTCTCCATCCTGCAGGAAGGGACTTGATGTATAGACAGAGGCCTGAGCACCAGTCAGCACCATTGCAAAACCAACAATATTAAAAGATTCAGTTAAACCTATAAAAGAACAACTTTGGGGGCTGGGACAGATCGGCCACACTGCAGTCTCAGTCTCATCACTGGCCTGTGATGACACCCAGCCTTGGCAGGTGCTGTCTGACCCCGCTGAGTCTCCACTTGCTCAGCTGCAAAACAGGGTGTTATTTACCTATCTCAAAAGTGTACTGTGATGCTCAAACACCAGTTCTAGAATTTCGACAGTGCTCCAGAGGCAGTAATATCCTTTCTTACTTCTTAGGACCCACAGAAACAAGATGGAAGCCAACAGAAGCTTGGATTCTTATTTTCCAACTTGTTCATTGGAACATCCAGTTCTTGTCTCCGTAGCCCTGCACCTGGCTCCTCATGTGGGTTCTGTCTAAGTCTACTGAAGCAAGTGGGTGGAAAGACTGTCCTGTCTGTGGACCTGTCTCTCTGCAGTCATCCCAACAATCAGCTCATCCCAAGGGAAAGGAAACCAGCCGGCCTCTACTCAGGGCGTGCGATACAAGTTAATCCGCAGGCGGGCTTCCCGCCTCTATTCCGTTGGCAGCATGGGGTACTAGAAAGAGCAGTAGATTGGAACTCAGAGGCCTGGGCCCCCTCGAGTGATGTCACTTGGACACACTGAGCCTCAGTTTTCTCATCTGTAGAAAAGGAATAATAATCCCTTCCTCCCAGGGGAGAGTGTGTGTGGAATCAGGACGTGGGGGACACGAAAGGCAGACCTGGGCGAGGCACTAATGCAACCAGCGAGGCTGAGTTCATTGTCAGTTGCCCACTGGGGCCTGCTGGGTGCCATCCTCCCCTCACTGGCTCCAGCGCTGCGGGACTTTGGCGGCTGTTTCTGAGAGCCCTGGAGCTTCGGCAAGGGGCTTCGAGCCTGCCAGGAGGGAGGGAGATGAGCCAGCAGCCAGAGCGCTGCACCTTTCTAATGAGCTGCTAAATAGAGTGGATTTATAAGTCAATAAACATGGGCCCGTTGAGAGCTCAGGCTCTGACTGTCCCGGGGAGAGGACCTTGCTGGGCTCCCCATGTGGCAGTCGTCCCGGGAGGATGTACCCGGGCTGAACCTCCATCTGCTGCTCCACCCTGTCTGTTTCCCCCCAGAGCGCCTGCGTCCCCCGCTGGGCGGGCAGGACAGCTGAGGCAGGTACCAAACAGCATGATGCTGGGAGCAGGGATCTGAGCTCCTCCCCAGACACCCACCGCAGAAGCCCACCTGCCCGCGCCCCTCACCTGACGAGGAAGCAGCAGGGGGGGCCTGGGCCCACCAGTGAAGGCTGAGCACTCACTGGCCTCACAGCAGCTGTGGGCCCCTGTCCAGCGATGTCCCCTCCAAGGAAGTCCCTTTCTTCAGAGACCCGAGGCTGCAGCTCTGCTCTCACTAAAGCGCACATTTATAAAACAAGAGTTGTGTGATTTAAGCAAGAGTTGGGAAAGGGCTAAAATCCATACCACTAAAAATATTTGTTTCCCTCAAACAAAGATAGAACCAACACCGTGCCCCTCCCTGCCGCATCCAGTTTCTTTAAGCGGAGAATTCCCCGGGTGCCATTAAAATGACTTTTTGGAAAAATTGGCTTTCCAGGCAATCCGCAGTCGAAAACAGGTGTTCCTGCAGCGGGGTAAGAGGTGGCCCAGCTGCTTCCTCAGCCCCTCCCACGTCCCCCCATTCAGGGCACGGGCCTGGCGTGGGCCTGGTCGCTGCTGTGCCGCATGGGGGAGGGGTGCCACCGCCTGTCCCAGGCTTCAGGGGCCACCCTGCCACTGCAGAGCTCCCATTGTCACCGCAGCCAAGCCTGGGCGTGCAGCACACCTGCCTGTCACCCACCCCCAGGCGCCGAGGCCTCGGCCAGAATTCCAGCGGCAGCGGTGTGGCTCCTTTCAGTGAGGAGGAGGAGGAGGATGTGGTATAACAGCAGCAAGAGCCAGCAGGAAAGGTTTTCTTCAAAACCCTCCTAGCCTTCAAGCCATCGATTCAGCATTATGTCGACTCCAGCGGGAACCAAAGCCCGGGAGGCTGGGAAGAGTTTTTGCGGAGATCTACAACTCCTCCCTGCCCTGCAGGCTGACAGTGTCCCCGCACCCTCTCTGCAGCCCAGCCTCGCGCCCTGAGGCCTTGTGTGGCTTCCCCTCACGGCGCCCTGGCCTTCCGGTGGCTCTGCCAGCCCGTGTTGATGAGGCCAGAATGGAGCTGGCCACACGGGCATCGCAGCCACAGGGCTGTCCTGTCTGTCCCCACCCGGCCTGCGCGGATGTCCGGTGTCATCTCCATGCGGGGCCCCAGGAGCTGCTGAGAACTGTGGAGAGAGGCCGGGTTCTTGGGCTCAAGGCCCGCTTTATTTATTTATTTATTTTTTACTTTTTTTTTATTTATTTTTTTTTTTGAGACAGAGTCTCACTTTGTTGCCCGGGCTAGAGTGAGTGTCATGGCATCAGCCTAGCTCACAGCAACCTCAAACTCCTGGGCTGAAGCGATCCTCCTGCCTCAGCCTCCCAAGTAGCTGGGACTACAGGCATGCGCCACCATGCCCGGCTAATTTTTTCTGTATATAATTTAGTTGGCCAGATAATTTCTTTCTATTTTTAGTAGAGACGGGGTCTCACTCTCACTCAGGCTGGTCTCGAACTTCTGACCTCGAGCAATCCACCCGCCTCGGCCTCCCAGAGTGCTGGGATTACAGGCGTGAGCCACCCTGCCCGGCCAAGGCCCACTTTAAATAACAGTGTGGGCCACGCCGGTTAACCCTGCTCTCCTGGGGACGGGGGGTCGGGGGGCCTGTCCTACATGTCTTTGTCTTTGTTGTCATCTATGTTCTATATAGGAATAGTGCCCGGCCTCCTCCCAAGCCATGTGCAGAAAAGAGAAACAAAAAGGCACCGATTTCACAACAAAAGGCAGAATCGATAACTACCCACAGGGTGCAGTAATCTCAGGGCCCCCAGGAAACCTCACCCCTGATGCCCCTCAGGCCTGCAAAGGGCGACCCTCGCCTGAGGGACCACCTGCTTGAAATTCCACCATTAAAGGCTCCTTTTGTTCGGGCTCTGGTTGAGCTGCCGACACCTCCAGTCGCCTGGGGAGTGTCTACCGCACAGAGACCGGGCACGGGGTATCTCTACTGGAGATTAAATCTTGGTAAAAGTAAAGAAAGCCAGACGGAGGGGAGGGGTCGCCTGAGCAGGGGCCGGTTTGTCACAGCACTGCCCCTGGGGGGCTGGACGGGCTCTGAGGACAGAGCTGTCCTTGGTCTGCTTCTGAGAAGAGACACTGCTCCTTGAGGTGGCTCCCAAGGTGGCTCCCAAGGTGGCTTGAGGGAGGTGGGGATGGCAAGGGCCAGGAGGGACAAGGTGACAATGAAGTGACCGGAAGAAAGCTCCCAGCACAGCAGCAGGCCTGGAAATCCCCCTGCCGGTGTCCCCTGCCACCGTGGCAGGACACAGGGACCCCCGGTGCCACCCCTCGGGCCAGCCCCGCAAGGCTCTCCGCCACCCGGGCACTCGCTGACGTATGGCTCGAGCCATATCCCCCGTTTCCTTTACTCAGTCTCCGTATAGAACAATATGCGATTAATTGATTTTCTGTCACTCTTTTAGTACAGAAAATTAATTTCAGAGCAACCTTGTTTTCTCGGGGTATGAATCCTGTGCACACGGAGTAATTCGGCTCGTCCATTATTCATGAGAGAAAACCATGCTGGAGCGCGGAGACCGCCCCAAGGCCACAGAGTGATCGTCTGTGTTACTGATACAACAATATTCCACCGGCGCCTCTAAATAATTCACATCTACAACTCAATTTGGGCCTGTGCGCGCTCAGGATGTGGCTGGGGGAGGCATAGCTGTGAGATTCGGGACTTTCTCGGTGACACTGAAGAGGCGAAACAGGTAGGACTTCCGGAGCCCCCCAGGGCTGGCAGGCGACAGAGGCTCCCCGGGGCCTGAGGCTGCAACCTCTTGTCACAGCCCTGGGATCCCCCTTCGCCCTCCCTGGTGGCAAAGCTCACACGTGGTCTGCAAGAGGCTGAGACGTTTCTCAGAGAAGACACACAAATGGCCAACAGGCACGTGGAACAATGCTCATCACTAGTCATCAGGGAAATGCAAATCAGAACCACAAGGAGGTATCATCTCACCCCAATTAGGACGGCTAGTATCAAAAAGACAAAAGAAAAAAAAAAATCACAAAAGCTAGTGAGGACGTGGAGAAAAGGGAATGCTTGTGCCCCTTTCGTGGGAATGCAAATTAGGACAGCCATGATTGCAAACAGTATGGAGGTTTCTCAGAAAACTACAAAGAGAACCACTGTATGATCCAGCAATCTCACTGCCAGGTATTCATCCAAAGAAAGGGACTCAGTGTATCACACTGACACCCGCACCCCCGTGTGAACTGCCCCACTGCTCACAACAGCTGAGCTATGGAGTCTACCTACCTGTCCACGTGTGGCGAATACACAACGGAATACTATTCAGCCATAAAAAGAATGAAATCCTGTCATATGCAGAAACACGGATGGAAGTTGAGGTCATTATGTTGAGTAAAATAAGTGAGGCACAGAAGGACAAATATCACATGCTCTCACTCATGTGTGGGAGGTTGAAAAGTTGATTTTGTGGAAACAGAGTAGAACGATGGTTACCAGAGGCTGGGAAGTGTGTGTGTGGGGGGAGGATGATAGAGAGGTAGGTTCATGGGCACAACACACAGTGAGGTAGAAGGAGTGAGTCCTAGTGATCCAAAGCACAGTAGGGGGACAATAGTTAATGACAATATATTGTATGTTTCAACATAGCTGGAAGACTTGAAATGTTCCAACACAAAGAAACGATAAATATTTGAAGTGATAAATATACTAATACTCTGATCATTACACATTCTATGCATGTATCAAATTATCACACATACCCCATATGTATGTTTAATTATTATATATTAGTAAAAATAGATAAATAAATGTAGCATTGGACTGGGAATTGTGGACACAGGCCCTGTCCCCTCCAATCTGGCTCTGACCCAAGGGTGGTTCAGATTCAGCAAGTCAGCTCACTCTCTCGCTCCAGATTTTAAGGATTCTGTTTATTTTGTCTTGTTTGCTTTAAACCTAACTGTCCATCAAACTCATCTGCAGCATTTGTTCAGATACAGATTTCTGGGCCCAGCCCAGACCTGCTGAGTCAGGATCTCCTGTGAGTCTGTATTTGAACTTGTTCCCAGGTGATTCTGTGGCCACTCTCGTAGGTACTGCTGGGCAGGGTGATATCCAAGGGCCCTTCCAGCTCTGACATCCCCTGATGATTTTAACAAAGAAAAAGCTGGCCCCAAGCCTGTGGAAGGAAGGGCTGCCTGGTGGGACCGTTGGTGACCAAAGGAGCAAGTGGGTCTCCCTGTCTGCTGGGGAAGAGCAGAGAGGAAGAGACTCGGCCTGACACTCACAGAGCTCGTCCCCTGCTGCTCTCCCCGTGCACGCCTGCAGCCGATGAAACGATATGGGTCCCCAGTGCCTCCAAAAGAAAGACAGAGGCCCCACAGGCAATATCCAGGCCATCTGGAAGTGGGTGTGTGTGTGACAGGAGCATCCTAAGATGGCCCCAAAACACCTGCCCCCAGTGAACACACCCTGTGTCATCCTCTCCGTTGGGTTTGGGCTGGACGGGTGACTATGATGGGACGTCTCTCCCGTGATTAGATTATTGATGGGTTCACTTTGGCATAATTCAGTGGTAGGATTAGCACCTAAGGTCAGCCTCCAGCTGCTGAGAGTGACCCTAGCCGACCCCCAGCAAAAAAACAGGGACGTCAGTCCTACGACCACAGGAAACAGGTTCTGCCAACACCTGCGTGAGCTTGGAAGAGGACCCTGAGCCTCAGATGAGATCCCAGCCCTGCTGACACCTGGATGTAGCCTGGGCAGACCCTGAGCAAAGCACCTAGATAACCCATACCTGGACCGAGGATGCACGGAAAATGAGATCATAAATGGGTATCATTTTGGGCCACTTGGTCGTGGCTTAAATTTGTGAGGCTGCAATAGAAGACCAAAATAGCATGAAATAAAACAAAAACAATGGCATGGGCACCCCCTTTACAGTTTACAAAGTTCTCACAAAGCCCGCATCTTACCCATCTTGGCCTGCCCCTTCCCACAGAGCCCCCCAGTGTCTGCCAAGTGAACCTTCCCCCTCCCATACTCCAGCTACACTGGGAGGCTGGGAGGGCAGCTTTGCTTTTCTAAATTTCCACTTCACAGATGGGGAAACTGAATCATACAACGGGTCTATAGCAGCCCCAGGACGCACATTCAGGCCTTCTGACTCCAAGGCCAGAGACCTGTTCGCTGCATCGCTACCCACCAGCACGGTCCTCTACAAGAGGAGAGTTGTTGTAAACTCCAGTCCCAGTGCCCTGAGGGACTACAACTCTCTAAAAAATAACAAAAAAGGGAACCCACAATGCTCCCACCCCCAGTGTCTTCCCCAGGCCGCCTTCAATTGCAGGGTGAGTGGGGCCTGGCAGGGCGAGGTCGGGGCTGTTGCAGGCATCAATCCGCTGTCTACGCCCCATGCCAGGGGCCCTCAGCTAAACCTCTGAGCGCAGCCCAGCTCTCTTGCCCTGCCCTGATCCAGGGAGACAGAAAGCCCAGCCAAACCACTCATCAACAGGCCTGTTCTCATTTGTCATTAATGGTGTCAGATCAAATCCAAGTAACAATTGGAAAAACAGATTGCAACATTGCGCTCTTTATTGCTGGGGTTTCTGTGGAACGTTAGCAGTAAGAAGACTCCAGAGAGGAGCTGTAAAGGAAAAAATAAAAAGTGCAAAAAAAGAGCAAAAAAGAAAGCAAAAAGGTACTTTTTTCCCTTGTTGCGAGCTTCACGACACAGCCACTTCGTAACAGGCACCATATGCAGCAGCCACGCACAAGGCCCAATAACCTCCTTCCAAATGGTAATAAATCCCCTCGGACCCCAACACGCTTGCAATTTACAACTTGGCTAAAATGAACATTATTTCAAGCTAAGCGTATTCTCAGAGGTGCAGGAGAATGTGGCAGCTTTCCTGCTGACAGAGGAGTTTCTTTTTAAATGTCATGCATTCACTTTCATTACTTCCAAATAATTGCCCGGAAAAAATCGGCCGCTGGACAGGGCTGCCGACTTTACATCGCCATGAGTCAATTTCAGCATCGTCAAAGGAGCCCCTGGGAGCGGGTTGCACCTGGGGAGGGCTCAGCCCTCGGTTGCCGTCTCCCCATTGGTCTCTTGGTTGTGCAAATAAAGGTGCCTCCATCATTCTCCCGGGACAGCTCCAGGTAAGAAGGAATGTGGTCTATAGATAGACAACATGACCTGTCATCACTGCCACCATCAAATATCATCCTCCTGCATCCATCGGATCATAATGTCATTGCCTGCCCAGCCCTGTGTGTGGAGCTTGTTATCAGAGCTCACTGAAGTGTTTTCCTGTCCCTCACGGAAGCTGGGGGAAGGGGATGGAGGAACAGGACGATGTTAAATACAGAGGGTGCTTTCTCCTGCCCTTCCCACAAGCACACTGTGCATTTTCTGGAAAGCCTGCTTTCAAATCTGTCTTTGCTTTAGGAGTTCTGATTTTGATCATCTATTGCTGCATAACGAATCACCCCAGAATGGGTGGTTTCGTATTTCTCATGAGTCTGTGGCTTGATGGGATCAGCTGTGAGACTGTTCTTCTCCGTGTGATGTCAGCTGGAGTGGCAATCGTCCGGGGACTGGGCCAGGCGATTCACAAAAGCACAAAAGTGACACAGAGTCACGTTAGCCACATTCTACTGGTTAAAGTGAGTCATGAGGCCGGCTCGTGAAGACTAGTAGACAAGGGTGTGCAAAACAAGAGATGTGGTTCCTTGGGGGCCACCTTTGGAGAGTAGCTCTGAATCAGAAAGACAGAAAGGAGAGAGCGGAAACCCACACGTCCCCTGTGAGATGTCCCCAAGTCATTGCCGTCGGCTCCGATCTCCCTTAGGGAGTGAGCACGAAGCAGTTTTATTTCTTCCAAACACTGACTCCAACTGTGATAGGTTTAATCCCCTTTTCTGTTACTTGGTGACATCCCAGGCAGATCCTGCAACTTTCTGGTCACATTTGCTGACTCAGATAGTCTGGTTCAGTGTATCAGATGATGCTGGGAAATACTTTCTTTAGATGTGATCATGGCTTTGTGATTATAAAGAATATCTTTAATTTTAAGAGAACATACTATGATGTTCAGGGGTGAAGTGTCATGACATTGAAATTGACTTTGAGATGGATAGGTGATACACGGTAGGTAGGTAGGTAGGTAGATACTAAACATCAACAATCAGTGGAAATAGTGATTACATAGGTGTTCATTATTCCAGTTTCTCAACATTTCTGCATTTTTTTAAATTTACTTAATAAAATGTTGAAGAAGAACTCAGTCCACTTGATAACTCACATTACATACCTGATTTAAAGTAATCCCTCTTCCCCATTATTGGCACAACTTGGGGCTTTAGGGACTTGCAAAGGGGAAGGGGAGATGGTAGATTCACATATTGTGTCGGAGGAGGAATCGTCTCTTTGCCTACCTGTGTATGATGATAATTATACCCATGTTGGTTTCTATTGCCTCTGTAGTGAGCACTGACCACTACTTACTGTTCTTCGGGTGGCACATGTTGGGATTTTCGGAGGGTCCTGCAGATCCTCCCCACCGTGCAGCTCTCCGATAGGTAAGACCTACCTCTAGCTCTTCCCCCTCCACACTGACCCGCTCAGCTCCTGCCCCTACAGTCTGCTTTGACATCTCTTGCTCCTGGGTCCCTTTCTTGAGGAAAAGCTCTGTCTGGTGAAATGCAGGCAGGATGGCCAGGGCCGGCTCTCTCCCACTGTGCCGCCTCGATCACAGAAGAACTTACAAAGCCAGTGGTGGGGGTCAGGCTGCCACATGGCTGCTGCTTCTCCAAGCCTGAATTTCTCCAGTTCTCTTTCCCTTCCTCTGAGGCAGGTCTATGAGTACCCTTGGAAGGATGTCCAGCCACGAAATAAGATAGTGATCTTCCATTTTCACAAATGGACCCTCACGTCTGGGTCTGGTGGAGAGGAGGGGGTGGAGGCTGCCCTTTCCTCCCTCCTTCACTGTGAACACTGCACCCCACAAAAAGCAGATGCTTCTAGTGACTTCCGCCTCCCAGCCCCTGTTCTCTCCTTGCATAGACTGAGATTCGGTGGGGGTAGGGGGGCTGATGCTCGTAGGAGGGTTAATGCCGCCACTTGATAGGAAGCTCTGGGAGCAGATGCCGGCCCAGTTGTCAGTGGCTCTCTACAATGTGGGGTTGAGTGCCACCTCTCTTTAGCTATGGACCTTAATCACCAATTCTAGGAAAACAAAAAATATTCTACCCCACAGCCCTTTACAGAGGCTTAAATATATTCGGTATAGAAAACTCGGGTGACAACACAACACAACCACTGACTTGCTGTGTGGCCCTGGGCAGTCATTCGGTCTCTGTGGTCCCAGGGTGGCCGAGGGATGGCTGTCTGGTCCCGTAGGTTTCCAGATGAGTATTACAGACTCCGAGGGCCCCTGGGAGATACTTCAGGGGCTCTGCAAATATGGACATGAACCTGAACAAGCAGCGAAGAGTTAGGGTGGCCAGGGAATTAGACCATTACTTCTAACCTGTTTTTGACACTGGGGTTCCAGGTAAGAGGTTCATTTGGAAAAAGAGCTCTGCTCTAAAAATATCTGGAAGTTACTCATCATTCCAACTGCCTCCTCCGACTGCCACTAAAGACCCCAGCCTCTGAGGACGTGCTGTCGTGGCCACTTAACAAACCCCCAGTTCTCTCTGATGGACCCGGATGAGAAAACAGTTCCTGGGTTGACAGCAGAGAGAAGAACCTTCTGAAGTGTTACATCCAGGGGGGAAATTTGACCCCCACCGTCAACCAAGAGAATCTTTCCCTGCTTTGGTTTCCTGTATGGGGGTGTGTGTGTGTGTGTGCATGCATCCTCCTCACTCTGCCTGCTGGTGTGTGGCAGGATTAGATTTGAAACTACACAAGACATCTGAGGGAGGATAATCAATCACTTCGTCACTGCCACTGCAGATAAGGAGAGCGGAGAGACAGGCGGAAGCAGAGAGGAGGACGTACGAGAGTGAGAGCTCCCTGCCTCCGAAGCAGCTCAGAGCCACGAGCCACGTTCCTCTGGTGCTCGTGGGCCTCAGTGTGCAGGGACTGGAGAGTGAAGGAGCAGCCCCCAACAGAAACTAAACTTCCTCCAAAAGAAGCCCAGGGTTGTTCCAAACATCTGGTGTGCTGAAAAAGACTGGACAGGAAAAGAGGTACAGAGATGCTGAGCAGGAAGAGAACTTCATGCTGCACACACAGGCTGTCCAAAGAGGTCACTGCATGTACCTGTTCCCTGCGTGGATTCCGGGCTGTTCCCTCACAGCTGGAGCAGCGGGTGGCATGCTGGAGCCCCAGGATCTGGGAGGATCCCCACTGTCACCCTGGCTGGGGCGTGGCTCAGTCCCCCTAGAGGGATATCGAGGCCAGGCTCTGGCGGGAGAGACTGCAGTCTGTCAACCGAGTGGCGTCCATGGAGTACTACGTTCTGGCGTCCCATGTCCTCTGCATAAATGCAATTTCCCCAAATGTCAGGAGGAAAGCATTACAGATAACACAGTGTGTGTGTCTTTGACCCAGGAAGTGCTGAAATCACAGATCTCGTTATTCTGACATGATAGAATTTTCTCTCTTCCTCTCTCCCACTGCAGGCTGACTGCTGCTGTTTTCTAGACTGCAGACCTAATCGCCAAAGGTGAAAAGACACCCCAGAAAAAAACAGGTCTCACCTATTTCCTACCCCAAACAAAATGCCAGATCTCCTTGTGTGAGAAGAAAATGGTCTTAAAGGCAGAGCTCATAACACGACATCGAATTGAAGATAATTTTAGCCAGAGCTTTGCCGGATGGCTGAAGACCAGACAGGATTTGATCTTGAAAGCAGAATTGCTACAAATGACTCCCCTGCTCCTCTGACCCCCGGCGCTGGGGAAGCAGGATGTGAGTAGGGGCAGAGCCCTGAGTGTGCAGCCTCAGCCCCGGGTGGGTGCTGGGTCTATGCCAGCTCTGTGCTTTCTACCCATGCAGTCACACGCAAGCTGTTGATGCCTCTCACCTTTTATGTTCTCATCTATAAAAATAGAAGATTAAACCTATAATACAGGATGGCTGTGAGTAGACGGTGATTGCATATAAGGGGCCTGGCAAATAATTGGTGCCGAAAATATTATTAGTCAAATCTGAGGTTCCGCTTTAGGGATGTAGTCAATAAATCATCCATTAATCAACAAAGAAGTATTTACTGAGCACCCTGGTAGTGAAGACAGAAGACACAGGCCCACTGAATGTTTGTTGAATGAATGAACTGCTTCTCACTCAGCACTAGGTGACTTTGTACAAGTCACTCATTCTCTCTTTGTTTCGCAGCCTATAAAATGCAGGGTTGGGGAAAATAATCTTGAAGCGGACTTCCGGCTTTGATACTCTGTTACTCCAGAAGGCCGCCGTGAAAGCACAAAGAGGGAGAGACTGCAGAGTGGTACCTTTCCAAAGTCTTAAAGCGTAGTTAGTGAGCTGTGTCAGATACACCTGCACGAAGGCAGCCAATCAAACCGCAGGATACGAGTGCCAGGTATGAAAAAGCAGAACTGCACAGCAAGCTCTCGCCACGTGATGTGAGCATCCTACAGGCTCTTCGAGGCTTCCATGTTGCTGGGCCAGCAGCCAAAACACCAGCGAGGGCCTGTCCCCCGGACCTTGGCTTCCCGATCGCCTCATCACAGTCTTTCTGGAAGGTCCCTGCCCCACGTTTGTCTCTTCTCTTGCCCAGCCTCCCCTCCAGGTTAAGGAGAAGCTTAGAAAGCCGTGACACTGGGCAGATTCTCTTCCGTCTTACTTCCTGCTTGGATTACAAACGCCATATTGTCTCCGTCCGGCTTGGTCTTGCCTTCTCCTTCCTACCATGAAAACAAACAAGCAAAAATACATAAATGGAGGTTTTCTGGTTGTAAAATTTAATTCACTTTTAAATTCATTGTAAATTTTGGAAAGTAGTAGCCACCAGTGTTAACTATAGATGATCGATAGATATTTAAAACTGGAAATGCAGCTTTGCATGTTGTTTGTTTGTGTGTTTGTTTTCACTTAAGGTCACATCATGAGCATTTTCCCATGTCCTTAAAACATTGCTTGAAAGCATGGTTTATAATAACTGCATAGTATTCCACTGAATGGATTTAATTATAAATTATGTAACTATTCCCCTATTGTTGGACATGAAGGTTATTTCTGATTTTTAGCTATTACAAATAATTCTGCAATCAACAAACTGTGCATAAATCTTTTTTCTAAAATTATTTTTTAAGGTTAAATTCTTAGAAATGGAATTTCTGGGTCAAAGTGTGTATGTGACTTAAGGCTATTACAAGCCTCTCTATCTTTCCAAATTTTCTACATTTCCTTGATTAGCTAATATGTTATTGCTGAATATTACAATGACTCTCCATAAGTGCATGTCTGGTCTAGCCCAACTAGAATGTGAGCTTCTCTAAAACCAGGGCCAATTATCCACCAAGGCACCTTGCACAGTGGTCAAGAGATACATGTTGAGGCACCAAATTAGGACAACTAGATTTCAGCAAGCCTCTTTCTAGAATCTCTTTCTGGAATTCAGTATCACACAGGGTTCACTTTGACATCCACCCCAAGGAGTTCAGTTGCTCGAGTGCCGTACAGTCATTACCACTTGGTCTTGCCTACAAAGTAGTGCCACATCGTAACTTTAAGGTCCTGGTGATATCATCTCGGCCTAAGGAGGAGCTTCCCAACAATCTTGAGTTCCCCCACAATAAAATGGGCTTCCCTGCAAGGCAGTGAGTGGCCACCATGTGACAGGGATGAGGTTCAAGGGATGCAGCCTGAGATGAAATGTAAGCACCACCCAACCCCGAGATCCAAGGGTTCTTCATGACTGTCAACTCTCATAACCCCAAGGTACAGCAGCCTGTACTAAGGGCTTTCTCGATAAATGCTGCGGAGCAGATGACAGAGTCTTTGACCAACTCAATAACTGACAGAAGGGGGTTGAGGGCAAAATCAATGGGGTCCATAAACCTGAACAGCCTATTAAATCTTTCTGCTCAGAATTAGTTACATGACGGTTGTGTAAATCTTTTAAAATAGCTCCAATATTTCGTTTCAGCTGCGGCTCTGCTGCAGGAGGGAGTGAGTGCTGTCTGTGCCTCCCACGGGCTGAGTTCCACCCAGGGACACCTCAGTAACCAAAGGGCCAGAGATCAGTGCATGGACGGGGGGACCAGACTCTTCTTCAGCTGAAGGAGTCCCCCAGGTCGGGCTAGATTGCGGTTTGAGAAATTCAACATAATCGCACTCATTCAGATGAACCGAAACCAAATGAGGGGACGGGGATGCCATTGATTCATTTAAAAAAATCATTGACTGACTTAAGAGAAACTCTGGATGACTGCTGGAAGTACACGCTGGTAACAGAGCCAAGTTAGTGGCTTGCTTGTCCGGGAGGTCCCCAGGGAGCTCTCTCGGGGACAGGAATACACCACAAGCAATGCACCACCCTTAGGTACGTGGGTGCTCAGGAAGTGTGTTGCAGGTTCCTCTAATAAAGAGCATGTTCTGTTTTTTTTTTTTTTAATCCCTCTTTTTGATTTCTGTAAACTCAGATTTATTTGCACTACCTGGCATCTACATGTGTTGGGTGACGGTGGACTTCGACACACTGCTCTCTGAGTTGTCATAGCTCTGAGCTGAGGTCAGAGTTGGGGAGATTTTTCTAATCTTGTGAGGGAAATGGGATGTGAGGTTTTCCCAGTTTCCAGGCACGGCATGGGGGACAAGGACCCTATGTTCTGTCTCCCCAGCGCTCTAAAGCCTTGCGGAAAGAAAGCGACAGAGAAGGCTGTAATTAACCTGGCGCTATTATCCTCAGCATGTAAGGATAGGATCAAAGGATCAGGAACGCTGCAGCCATCCTTACGCTCTTAGAGCTGGCAGGGAACAGAGGGGGAAAAGCTTTGCTTATGTTAGTTAATACCAACCTCTGCTGATCACTCCCAGGAAAGGCGGGGACAAAAACACATCTCAAACTTGGGGCATTTCAGGTAATTCTCAGGGCTCTTCCCTTTCAGCACGTTGCTGCCTTGGTCTGACTCCCCTTTACACAGTCTGGAATTGGATGTGTGCTCTGGACATCGATTCTGCTGCCGTTTCCTCAATGCCCAAGCCCCAGGGGACTGCTGATCTTCCTGCCAGATACCTCAGCCGTCCTAGTCACCTTCAGAGCCACACTGGGACATGTACTGGGTGGGTCTCCTTTTCCTGTTGTCCAGGCCCCTCATTCCACCCCACCCTCCCTACAGGCACCCACCACGTGCTCATTAATGAATGCATTTAATCAAGTTTATGAAGTCTCTTTATTATCAATAACCCTAATCACTCTTAATTGCTGCATCATTAGTTCGGCCACGCTCAGATGTAGCAGTAAATGACAACGCCAGAAAAATGACTTGCTGCATGGAAGCCTGGGAGGAAGGCAGCGAGGGGAGAAGGGGCGAGGGAAGGGGAGAAGAGAGTGCGGGCGCTCAAGCTGCTGCCGGGCAGAGCGAGGTGGGGAGACGCCATTAGGAGGTTCGGCCAGGTGTAAAGTTGCTAGTGAGGCAGTTTTGCACATTTCGAAACTTCGGGGAGCTGCGCATCGGCAGCAGGAGTGAACGCGGTGCTTGACAAAAGTTGATGTTATGTTAATATCTAGCACCTGCCACCCTCAGGGATCTCCAAGCCCTCTGCAAGCTTCGTCGTGTTCAAAGCCAAATGCTTGGTGGATGGGAGGTGAAGGATGCACCTTGTCATCGGGAAAGCAGCAAGGGGCAGCCCGCTGCAGGTCTTTGTCGAGACGTTAACTCCCCTGCCTTGTGCATGATCTGGAAGGCTCTGCACAGTCAAAGAGGCCCACTGAGACGCCGCAGGTCAGAAAAAGAAGTGGCCACCAGTGTGTTCCTTCTGTTGAATTCACCTCCCTAGGAGGCCAGAGATCTCAGCCCCTGTCCAAATGCAACCTTAACTCACGGTGTTGTCTTAAGACAAGAAGGCTCCAACCCGTCATCTGCCTTGGTTTCCCATTCTGTAGAGTGGATTTAATTATATCCATGGCCAGCCAACTTCAAATGGCTGCTTAGAGTCAAAGAGATTGCATGTGTGGGGAGGGTTGTGAGAAACACTTGGGGTTCTCCAAAGTGGGGGAGCTGGAGGAATTCTAGCCACCCTGACAGTGGGAGTCTGTATTTCATGGGCCCCTGCACCCTTGCAGTTGCCCCACCGCTGTTTGCTTGGGTCTCTCGCCACGTCTGGGTACCTCTGTAATTCAAGTTCAGGTGCAGTCAGTCTGCGTCCTGCTGGTGCAAAGCTCTCCTGACCTCCAAACTCTGGAAGTTTCTTCTATGCCCCACCCCCCTCAAAAATGCAAAACTCACCTTTTCACCCCCACCATCTTCATGGTCATTTCCTATCTCTGTTTACACAGTCACTTAAGTGTCCATTGGAAAAAAAATACTTGTCAGTACCTACTATGTGTCAGGTACTGGGAAATTGATGGTGGATCGACACGAATTCCATCTTCAAGGAGCTTTGGCTTAGTAATAAACCTAAAGAACTCTAACATAACGGTGTCACAACTCTGCTCGCCACCTGGGTGCTAACTCTCCCAGGGAGAGACAGATACTTACTGTACCAGACAACAAGCCAGCACCCACCACACTCACTACCCTCCCTGTTCCTTTATCCCCGCTGGAAGCCAATCAACTGGGCCCATAATGGCAGGAGCTCAGAATGCCCTAACGGGGGGGGGGGGCTCTGGAATGAGGGGAAACCAAGTAGCAACTTATGTGTGCTATTTGAGAAGCCCAGAGAAAGCAAGCAGAGCTCTCACCAGCAAGTTCGAGGCCACTGGTGGGAAGGTCAGGGCAGAACGACATACACCCAGGACCGGCTACGTAACTTGCAGAGCCCAGTGCAAACTGAAAACATGGGTCTCATTCGACAATTCCTAAGAATTTCAAGATAGTGACAACAGAACCTGAAAGCAAGTCCAGGACCCTTTGAAGCACGTGGGTCCCTGTGCAGTTGCTCAGACCACTTGCCCACAAGGCCAGCCCAGCACACACCTCGTGTGCATGACTTATATTCCCAAAAGCATCTTGAAAAGCATTTCAAAATCAGAAATCCCGTGCAGCTTGTCCACTGTATTTCAAGGGCCTAGCACATTGACTGGCTCATAGCAGGTCTTAAATAAATGGCCATTATATAATCATCCATTCCGTTGATTACCGAGTCAAACCTCCAGACAAAAAAGTAAAGAAAGCAAATTGTATCTTTGGTGTCTAGTAAGTGCTTCTTTATTCCTGAACACACAATGCCTTTGATGTTCTCACGTCTTGATGGCCCCATCGAAGTCCCTCCACAGGCAAACTCTCCCTAGGTCATTCCCAGGTACTTGCAGGCTCAGCTCTGCTCCAGATGAGAATGTTCCAGAAGCTTCACCCTTAACAAGAAGAGTCTGAAGGTCTTGAGCCACGGGCTCGCCAAGCTGTTTCCTTCACCCCAAATCCTTACACACCTGCTCCACCGGAAAGGACTGGGCCTCAATCCTGGGTGCTGATTCACACATTGGCTGACCCCACCACCACCTTCCTAGGGGCTGGCCCCATCTTTGTGCCCGGCCAATGGCTTGAACTCCTGCTCCAAGCCTCACAGCCCATCTGAAGCCATAACACTCCTTCCCCCTCTTTTAAATGGGCATCAACTCTGCCACAGCCCCTGGAGGCAGCTTGCCTGACTTAAAAGGCTCCTCATGTCACAAATCCACACAAATCCACCATTCTTAAATTTATTAAAGAATGAATGAGGCCATTTTTTGCTTAGGACCCTGCCCTTGATGTTGGCACAAAGTGACCCATCATCCTAACCATTCATGCCCGTGAATAAACCTATCCATGCCCCAGATGAGTTTCTCTCTATCTCTTGTCCTCTGAATACAAGGAAGTTGTGCCCGAATGCCACGGAGGCTTGTAAGTTGTGTCACCGCTGACATCAGACACTTTCACTGCTTTAGAGCATAGAGATGATTGAAGAGCCAGAAGAGCTTAGGGAGGAGTACGGGGGAAGTAACTAACCAGTTTGGTCTGTTCTCTCAAATAGCAGGATGCTACAGAGTTTTGCATAATAAAGTATTGTGTCCCAGTAGAACTAAGTGGTCCTTCTCTTACCTATTTTCATATTCTAACTCTCAGTTCCAGAAGTATTAATGAAGTAATCATGGTAATTACAAGAGCTGCACATAGTGGCTGAGGTATATTTTGCATTATTAAACAATTTATATTAACAATTTACATTTGTGGAGTATATGTATGCATATAAATGTAAACAGGTACAACATGACATCAACTCTTCACATTTCTCTATGGATCTAGATATTTCTTTCAAAGACAGTGAAAATTAAGATATAAGTGATAGCAACTTATACAACGAAAGTGATAAACTGTAGTATTTTCTGAACTAAGAATGATGTTATGCTCCATTTCAATGTTTGAACAGGATATGTAAAATTCATGTTCATTTCTGAATCTACATATTGCCTTAAGACTGACATTGACGATTCCAGTTGCCAGTGCCTCAGCTGAGCAAAATTTCCCCCACATTAAAATTAAGAAAAGACTCCATAAGAACTACAATGTTTTGAGAGAGTTTGTCTGTTTCAGCTTTGTCAATAAAACACAAATTGTGTGGAAAATCCCTATTATAACAATATTATTAGTGCTTTCACTGAAATAAAGACAAAAAAATTTTATGGGATAAATATAATTATTTGGAATTGGCAGTGCCTTTTTTGTCACTCAGATACCACTGATCCATCAGCACAGCACAGAAACAAGCAAGATAATTAACTTTAGTCATCTTTGATATATTTGATATTGCCAACTTTCTTACTCTGTTTGGCTGCTCTAGCAAGATACCTTACACTGGGTAATTTAAAAAAAAAACAGGTATTTATGGCTCACAGTTCTGGAGGCTGGAAGTCCAAGATCAAGGTATTGGCAAACTCAGTGTCTCGTGAGGGTTTCCTCTCTGCTTCAAAGATGGCGCCATCTTGCTGGGTCCTAGTGGTGGAAGGCGCAAGGAAGCTCCCTCGAGCCTCTTTTATAAGGTCACTAATCCCATTCAAGAGAGTGGAGCCCTCGTGACTTAATCACTTCCCGAAGTCCCCACCTCTTAATGTTATCACACTGGGTGTTTGGTTCCAACATACAAATTTGGGGGGACACAAACATTCAGACCATAACACCAACTATCAGCCAAATTAAGCTACAGTTTTACCCATGTTAGAAGATATATAAGGGGTCTTTGAAAAGTTCATAGAAAATGCATATTATGAAAAAATTGTGCATGGATTTCAAAATGTTTTGCAAAATGAACTCGTAGTGACTTGTTATAGCATGTCTGAACAGGATGTAGTCTGAAGTACTAAGAAGACATCAGTTTGGAAAGAGCCTCTATTAGAGCAACATGAATTTTGCTAAAATTGAAGCAAGAACAAACATCGAATTTATGGTGAAGCCTGGGTGAAAGAATTGTGAAATCATTCATACTTCACAAAAAGTTTATGGGGAAAATACCCCAAAGAAATCAGGAGTTTATAAATGGGTAACTTGTTTTTAAGAAAGGATGAGATGATGTCAAAGATGAATCCTGCAGCAGCAGACCATCCACAACAATTTGCAAGAAAAATTTAATCTTGCTCATGTCCTAATTGAAGAGGACTGAAGATTAACAGCAGAAACAATAGCCAACACCACAGACATCTCAATTAGTTTAGCTCACACAATTCTCACTAAAACATTAAAGTTGAGCAAACTTTCCACTCAATGAGTGCCAAACCCATTGCATCCATAAGCTGCAAACAAGAGCAAAGATGTCAATGGAAATTTTAGACAGGTAGGATCAGGATTCTTCAAAGAATTGTAACAGGAGGGGGAACGTGTCTTTACTTTCACAATCCTGACACCAAAACACAATCAAAGCCATGGCTACCAAGTCCAGTGGTCCAGTCAAAGCAAAAGTGGACCAGTCAAGAGCAAAGGTCATGGCAACAGTTTTTTTGTGATGCTCAAGGAATTTTGCTTGTTGACTTTCTGGAGGCCCAAAGAACATTAGTACTTGCTTATGCTGAGAGTGTTTCAAGAAAGTTATCCAGAGCTTTAGCAGAAAAACACCTAGGAACACTTCACCAGTTTTCACCGTGACAATAGTCCTGCTCATTCATCTCATCAAACAGGGCAATTTTGCAAGAATTTCGAGGGGAAATCCTTAGGCATCCACCTTCCAGTCCTGATTTGGATCCTCTGACTTCTTCTTGTTTCCTAATCTTAAAAAATCTGTAAAAGGCACCCATTTTTCTACAGTTAATAATGTAAAAAAGACTGCGTGGACATGGTTAAATTCCCAGGAGCTTCAGTTCTTTAGGGATGGACTAAATGACTGGTATCTTCCCTTATAAAAATATCTTGAACTTGGTGGAGGTTATGTCAAGAAATAAAGTTTATATTTTTTATTTTTACCTTTTAATTCTATTTTTCAAAAAATTTTAAAGTCCCCTCATATTTATCAAGGTGGGAAGACAGAATATTTTTATCTTAGCAGTTCATTCATTTAATTTGTACATTTTACACATTGAGATATGCAGCCCTCAATTAGTACTCTTGCCTTCATCCGCGAAAATGTTATGTGCAGGCCTGCTCATTTTTGATCCTAATCTCTCAAGTTTGAATGAATCCTAATGTATTAAAAGAAATCCCTAACTGGTAGACCTTCAGGCCAGTTAAAAGTTTTGCTCTAGGCCGGGTGCAGTGGCTCACGTCTGTAATCCTAGCCCTCTGGGAGGCCAAGGCGAGTGGATTGCTCGAGGTCAGGAGTTTGAGACCAGCCTGAGCCAGAGCGAGACCCTGTCTCTACTATAAATAGAAAGAAATTATCTGGCCAACTAAAAATACATATAGAAAAAACTAGCTGGGCATGGTGGCGCATGCCTGTAGTCCCAGCTACCTGGGAGGCTGAGGCAGGAGGATTGCTTGAGCCCAGGAGTTTGAGGTTGCTGTGAGCTAGGCTGGCACCATGGCACTCACTCTAGCCCAGGCAACAGAGCGAGACTCTGTCTCAAAAAAAAAAAAAAAAAAGTTTTGCTCTAATAAATAATAAATCAGTTAAAATTGAATATGAGTCTTTGCAAACTTCTAAGATTGTTTCCATAAAATAAATATATAGATGTATAGTTGCTAGGTCAAAAATGTAGTGAATTTTTTATCGTTTTATGTTGTCTCAGCATGCCTTCTGAGTACAGGTTTAACTTTCTCATACCAAAAGCTGGGCTCAGTCACCCTGGACACAGTTTCCAGTTATACACCACACCCAAATGGCTCAAGCCAGTGGCTGGAAATACAAACTTAGAGGCATCTCTTCCATCTGGCAGACTGGGCCCCCCACTTTCCTGCCACTTCCTTTAAGGGTAACATCCAAGCATTTGCCTGCAAACTTAAAAGTGACCCATATCCTCTTCCCTTGTATATACTGCACTAGTTGCTACACTCTCTCTGCCTGACTCCTCATTCCTTCCTCTTATAACCCAGTGCAGAGGACTGACTGCCCTCCTGACTCATTGCACCTTTCCTGTCCAGAATCTATAAGTAAAAAATCTTTGAACTTGCATCCTATTGTCATGGTGCACTGAATTTGCATCTTCCATCTGAAGAACCAGGGCTACCCCAGGCTGGGTTCTCCCCGGTACACTGGGGAGAACACAAGGTTGGGTTGCCAACATCAGAGCAGGCATAAACTGGATACCGGTCAGGCAAGAGCCACAGGGTGCATCTGCCAATATAAACAAGTCTCCCCTGTGAGGGACCTCCTGGTGGCGGGTTGGACAACCAGGCATTAAGTCATCTGCCAGTTCAAGAAGCCTCCAGTAAAAGGCTGTATCCACCCACCTCATTTCCAGTTAGGGCAGGGTTGCTAGCTGCTCTGGTACTGGAATCCCAACTTAGCTAGGGGCTCTCAAAACAAAAGGGAATACTCATTTTAAATCTGATACACACGGGTAAGTTGCCTTTCCAGATGACTGTGCAGACCAATTTATACCCCCACCAACAGCAAATGTGCCCGCACACTCTCAAAACAAAAGCTTTACCACCGCTTCCGGGGGGTGGAAGGTGGGATCTCACAGATTTAACATGCATTTCTTTTTTTCAGTGGAATAGCTTTTCTTGCATTTATTGGAAATTTATATTTCTTGTTCTGTGAATCATCAATTAATATTATTTTGTTGCTATTAACCTTTTTCTTACTGATTTGTAGTTCTTTATATGATTGTTAAATCTTTACCTATAACACATAATACATATTTCCCCAGTTTGTTGTTTGTCTATGAATTTTCTCAGTGATATCTTTGGATGTGTAAAAGTATACAATTATCGTATAATCAAATTTGTTGACTTTTTAAAGGTTTTCGTCTTAATGTAATTCTTCAGAAGACCTTAGAAAGCTCTGCTCCCACCCTAAGGTTAAAAAATGTTTTCCTATATTTTATAATGTTGCACTTAAATCCAAGTCCTTTTGTAATTATCTTTGATAAAGTAATTAATTTATCAATTCCTGTGCCAGCAAAATTACTATTTAATTACTATAACTTCACAATGTTCAATAGATGGCAAAACATTATTCTATTTTCTAAAATTTTTAAACTGTTTCTATGTATTCAATCTCCAAGATGAACTTTAGAATCAACTTTTAAAGTTCAAAAATAAGAGATTTTGCCGGGCACGGTGGCTCACACCTGTAATCCCAGAACTTTGGGAGGCCGAAGTAAGAGGATCGCTTGAGGCCAGGAGTTTGAGACCAATCCAGGCAATATAGTGAGACCTCCTCTCTACAAAAAATAAAAAAAAAATAGCTGGGTATGGTGGTGGGCACCTCTAGTCCCAGCTACTTGGGAGGCTGAGGCAGGAGGATCGCTTGAGCCCAGGAGTTCAGGGCTGCAGCAGTGAGCTGTGACAGTGTCATTGCACTCCAGCCTGAGCCACAAAGAAAGACAGTCTCAAAACAGAAACAAACAAACAAAAAGCAACAACAATAAAAATATGAAATTGTGAACAGCATTCCATAAATACATAGATAAATCTGGTATAAAAGACGTATTTACAATAATGAGTATTTCTAGGAAGAAACAGTATGTTTCTCAATTTTTTTTCTATTATTTCCTTAGCTCTTTCAATAGCATTTTATAATGTTTTATATTATACATATATATGCATCTCACATATTTTGTGTTGTTAATTTCTAGCAACTAGTCTTATTTGTGAATATATTTTCTCCAGTTAGCCTCCAGTTAGCTATTGTTAAAGCATAGGAAAGCTACTGAATTTTGCCTTATATCAGCCAACTTACTGAACTCTCTTATCTAGCAGAGTCTGATCTGATTAACTTATATTTCCCACATTGGCAATAATACTGTATCCAATAATAAACTTTTTTCTGGCTCTTTTCAATATTTATCTCTTTTTTACTTTTACTAGTTCATTGGCCAGACCTCACCAATAATACATGACAATGGTTTTGCAGAGAAGCCTTGATTTATTCATTTCGGCTGTTTTACCATTTGCTATGATGATAACTATTGTTTTTATTGTTTTTTCATACTCTTTTGTCTTAAGAAATTTGTTTCTATTTCTAATGTACTAAAGTTTTCCAAGTTATTATTTTCAGTTCTGGGCGTTGAATTTTGTAATATGAAACTTGGGACCCTACCAAGATGATCATATGCATTTTTCTCTTTTAACCTAGTCATATAATAAATTATATTGTATTTCAAAAAGACATTAATAAATCTTCTAATGTTGAACCAAGCTTTCATAATCATTCTTGGAATGAAGCCTCCTTGATTGTGGCATTTTTCTTTTAATACATTTCTTTTAATAGTTTTAACATTTGATTTGCTAATATTTTCTCAGAATTTTTACATCTCTGTTCAAATGACATTGGACTGTATTTTTTCTTTGACAGACTTTGTCTAGTTTCATTATCAGAGTCAAGAAATGAAGTTGAAGATATTCCATATATTTTACGCTCTCAAGAAATTTATGTGATCTGGGTATTATCTTTTCAGGGAAGACAGGACAGAACTTGTCCACAAAACTATTTAGACCTGGTGACTTTTTGGTGAACCTCTGGGAGAAGGGAGGATTTATTGTTCTATTTAAATTTTTTACATATTCTTGAGTCAGTTGTGGACATTTTTATTTTCCCAGGGTGGAGGACACCATTCATCTAGATTTTCTAGATTTATGAAAATCATGCTCCATATAATATTTCCTTAATATGTGTATTTTGTTTTGCTTTTGTTTTAATTTTTTCCAGCTTTACTGAGATATTATTGACAAATAAAAATTGTGTATATTTAAGTTCCACAAAGTGACATTTTGATATAAGTATTCATTTGAAATGATTACCACAATCAAGCCAATTAACACGTCCATCACTTCATCACCTCACACAGTCACCTTCCTCTTGTGGCAAAAACACTTAAGATCAAGCCGGGTGCAGTGGCTCACGCCTGTAGTCCCAGCCCTCTGGGAAGCCAAGGCAGGAGGATCCCTTGAGGTCAGGAGTTCGAGACCAGCCTGAGCAAGAGCAAGAGACCCGGTCTCCACTAAAAATAGAAAAAATTAGCTGGGTGTGGTGGTGTGCGCCTGTAGTTCCAGCTACTCGGGAGGCTGAGGCAGGAGGATCGCTTGAGCCCAGGAGTTTGAGGTTGCTGTGAGCTAGGCTGACGCCATGGGGCACTCTAGGTGGGGCAACAGCGAGAGACTCTGTCTCAAAAAAAATTTAAAAAAAGAAAAAAAAAACCACTTGATATCTACAATAAGATTAACATTTTTCATATTTAATTTGAAAATATTTGTGGTTATGAAATGTGGTAGGCTGAATAATATTTTTCCAAAAGATATTCATGTCCTAATTTCTGGAAACTGTGAATGTTACCTTATATGGCAAAAGGGACTTGTGGATGTGATTAAGTTGAGATGGGTTGATTATCTGGGACTGTCCAGGTGGCCCCTGCCTGTAAGAACAAGAGTCTTTATAAGAGGGAGGCAGGAAGGTCAAAGGACATGTGATTACCAAGAAAGAGGTCACAAGCCAAGGGGTGCAGAAATACAGGTGGCCTCCGGAGCCTAGAACCCCTAGGACCTCCAGAAGGAGACGGCCCTGCCCACACCTTGACGTTGGCCCGGTGAAACTGACTTCAGACCTCTAACTTCCAGGATTGTTAAGAGAATAGATTTGTGTTGATTTAAGCCACTAAATTCATGGTCATCTGTCATACTAACTGTAGAAAGCTCACACATGCAATCTTTTTTTTTCAATCTTTTTTACATCTGATGTGATATTATTTCTTGGTCATCCTTTTTTTTTTTGTTGTTATCCTCGCCAAAGTTTGATCTGTTTTTGTTTGTTCTGTATTTTTAAAGAACCCATGTTTTTTATTTCATTTGTTTCTGCTCTTATCTTTGCTACTTTTTACCTTTTACTTTTCCTGGTTTTCTTTATCTTTATTTCTTTAGCTTCTTGAACTCAATTGTACATCATTAACTTTCCATTTCTTCTTATTCATAAAGTCATTTAAGGAGATGAATCATCCTTTGAAAATAGATTTTGCCACATGCAAGTTTTCAGACTTTTAATAATTTTAAACAATCTATCATTTTAGTTTCAATTTCCTGTCTAACCCATTATTTTTTTTTTAAAAAAAAGTTGTTTTAAGTTTTGAAGTTTTTTTTTTTTAAAGATCAAATTTCTAAAGCATTTAACAAGTATTATTCAATTAGTTAATGTTAAAGCATTGTGGTTAAAGTAGAGAATGTGGCCAATAAACTTTCCACTTTGGGGGAGTTATTTCTTTAAAAGTTCAGTTTTTGTAGATGTCTCTGGCCTTTGGGAGGATTGGACTCCTCGGTTTTGTGAGGAACATAGTTTTACGTATCATTGGGAAATCATATCTGTAATTCTGTTATCTCTGTCCTCCGTATCTTTATTTACATCCACGACAAGGAATCCTGTCTTTGTCCCATCGCAGGAGGGTTTGAGGTGAGAGTGTGACGTGACAGGTTTGCATGTTTAGAGAGATGACTCTGGGGAAGCAAGATGGACCACGGGCCAGGCAACAGGCAGGGGCAGTTGGCGACCCCCAGGCGACAGGCAGGAACGGCTGAACGAAGCCACACCGTGCAGAGGGAAGGAAAAGCAGGGAAGGTCCTTAGAGATCATTTAGCCCAACCCTCTAGTTTTATGGGAGCCAAAGCTGGCCAGAAGACGGACATAACTTGGTCAAGTTCATAGGGGCAGCCAGCAACAGAGGAGGGGACTCAGATCCAAGCCCCCGGCTGCCAGCCTCAGGCCGTCTCCTGCACCGTGCCGTGGCGTTGGGGTCCCAGGAGGAATGACACAATCCTTTACTCTTTCCCCGGTCCTCTCTGCCGGGGCACCTAAACCTCCTCACTCGCTGTCTTTGCCACTAAGAACCAAACTTCCAAAGAGTGACCATGCCCCCATGCAAAACAGTACACTGCGCCCCACCTTGATGACAACCTGGCGAGACCCTCTTCTGTGGCCGTTCCAGATGCTGCCGTGCGGGGGACAGACGACAGGAATGGCAGCGAGTGCCACAGGGACTTTCCGGGTCAGCGTTCCCGTCCTGCAGCGCCAGGCCCAGGTGCGTTTGCACCACGTCCAGTTCAAGAGTAAACGCGTTTTGGCACACTTAAGAAAAACCAGTTGGTCTTGAGTCTTAAGGTCATTCATAAATGTTACATTTGTTTCATAGAATTAAAACTTTTTTACCTTACTCTCACCCTGCTGTGCTGAGCTCTCATGGACCTTGCATTTCCGTTTTGTCCTCAACAGCGGGGGAGCGGGGGTGGCCTTACGAATTTTTGTAAGTTTGGGTGTACTTCAGAGATCTAGCCATGCTCACTACCACCATGGCACCACTGTCCCCATTAGATGGCTGTCACTGTCCCCATTAGATGGCTGTGCTCTTAACCTCTCCAGGCTTCAGTCTCCTCATCCACAAAATGGGGATAAATTTGCGGAGAAGTGTGGTAAGGATCAAAGAGTTGATACATGCACAGTGCTTTTTAATAAGGATAGTAAGAACTCCATACATGTTAATGTTAACTTCTACTAGCAGTAGAGTAGCTGTCGTCAGACTAGTTTAGTAATTGCAGTATTTGATGATTTTCCAGAGAGGCAAAGGCCCGAGCCACACAGCCAGTCTCTCAGAATTCAGGCTGTAAAATCCTTTCTGTAAGAGACAAGTCACTATCGTAGAGAGGGCTCTGGAATCACACAGACCCAGGGTGGAGTCTCACCTCTGGCCTAGGTTTAGCTGTGATAACTCAGGCCAGTTTTTTAGGGCCTGTGAGCCTCATTCTTATCAGTTCTAAAATGTGGGCGACAACCCTGACCCTGGGAGGTCGGCAGACACTGGGAGAAGCAAGGAGACCCAGCACTGCCCCCCACCACCTCCCCCCCCCTTGCCACCAGCAGCAGCTTCCTCACTCAGAGCCACTCGGCTTTCAGTCCTGGGCAAACCCACACGCCGGCGAGAAGGGGCTGGGCTGCTGGAGACAGCATGGCCCACATCCAACAAGCACGGCCGAGGGAAGCGTGGCGGTGCCGTGTGTCAGCTCCGCTCCCCCGAGGGCTTGGCTGAGGCAGGAAACGCTGTGTGTGGAGGGAAAGTGACAGGGAGGCCAACGAAAGGGGAGACAAAAATCTTGGGCAAAAAAAAAAAAAGTGGAAAAATCACAAACGCAATGCACCAAACTCTAACAAACTCAGGCGTGAAACTGGAATCACCCAGCAAGTAGCTGCGACCTTGTTACTGGAGACAGATCAGGGCAAGTGAAAACCCAGCAAAGGGGGTGTGAACATGGAGGCTTTGGACGTAAAGTGATGTCAAACGGTGACCGGTGTGCTGGGCATTGCGGGTTCTGACACGGATCGAAGACGGCATCACTGTTGCTGTGAGTGTTTGGCGTCTACACGTGCTTGGATCGACCCACGCGGGAAGTGCACAGGCCCTCACCTTGCAGGGGGCCCGGGGACGCAGGGTGGGCCACCTAGAGCTAGAGCATGCAGTGTGTTAAAGCGAAAAGCAACCATCTATATGGTCACGGGACTCCTTAGCGACACCCAGGGGCCCGTGGAGATGAGCACACTGTCTCCCAGGTCTCGCTGAAGACTCGGCGTGGGCCGAAGCAAAGAGGACCCGAATGCGTCCCCCACCCGCTTCCCTGACGAGCCTGCAGGGGACGTGCTGCTGCCTAGATGTGCCTCTGAGAGACACGGTCGCCAGTGCACCCTGTTCCCACTTGGGTTCTCTGTGTCTCCAAACTGCGTTCCCCTTCACCTCCCAAGGTCTGGTGACTGGGGAGAGATGTGACAACTCCAAGGCAACAGCACAGTGGCTGGTGCTCCGAAGGTGAGCAAAAGCCTTAGCAATGGCCTCTCAGGTACAACTGGCAGGGCTGCACCAGCCCTGGCTGACCAGGAGGCCCCTGTGGGGGTTGACCAGGCATTCGCCGGCTCTGCTCCACAGGGGACAGGACAGGGACACATTCAGACCTGTTTTGCAGTGGCTGGGAGGGTGGGGACATGAGTAAGGGCATCGTTCCCTGAGACAGGCTGGACCACGGCACCTGGACACAGAGAGGCACAGCCTGGGTTCTAGAGCAGCTGTCCCCAACCTTTTGGCACCAGGGACCAAAAATTTTTCCACTGACTGCAGAGTGAGTGGGGATGGTTTGGGGATGATTCAAGTGCATTACATTTATTGTGAACTTTATTTCTATTATTCTTACACTGTGATATATAATGAAATAATTATGCAACTCCCCATGGGTTGGGGACCCCTGTTCTAGAGCACAGCGGGCCTGGAGGCAGATGTCCCACCCTGGCCTCCCCTCTGCAGTTCCCGTCTCGCTCCTCTCCCTAGGTGCCCGGGAGAAGGAATGACCCAGCTAAGAACAGGGCAGCAATGTCAGAAAATACATCACAGGTGACTATTTCGAAGGAGTTGAAAAAGGTGACATTTTCCATTACGGCCCAGTGTGTCGAGCTAATACCCCCCTTTCTGAACCGCAGGCTGTCCACCGCCACCCACGGCCCCTGACTTCACCTCTAATAGGAGCCGCGGAGGCGCCTCGAGGAGAGATTTTGTCTTGGTGACACGTCCCATTTCCACTGTTGCTGGCATGGAGAAGGCGACTTTGTTTGTGTCTGACTCCAGCTGGGCCATGATGGCGGCCCTGTGTGACGAGTGGAAATGGCTGGAAGATTGCTCCCACCTTGGCCGGCCACCCTGCAAGAGCCCTCATGCCAACCCCTCCCACCCCTGCAAGGCTCCTGTCCCGGGTACCTTGGAGAGGTCCCAGCTGAGCGTGCTTTGCACCAACAATGGTCGTGAAAACCTTGCACTTGCCCAGCGGGCTTACTGGAGAAGGAAGAAAGTGACAGCCGCGTGTGATGTTCTCGCCCATAAAACCTCTTTCCAGGCCACAGGGGTTTAAGCAGGAGCCGGTGATACAGTGGAAAGTACAGACATGTTGGAATCAAAAATTATTGTGTTTCATTCACTTATTCAACAATAAATCATCCAGCGACCACCACTTACTGGGCACTGGAAGGTGCTGGAAAAATGCCACTGAACAGGGACTCAAAGGAGGAAAAGTCCCTGCTTGAGTGGGGGCCACATCTACTGGGCTAAGAACCCACGGCGAAGCCAGTCACACTGGGGCAACTACATCCCCTCACCGCGTCATTGTGTCTTATTTATTCTTCAGATGGGACGAGCAGTGATGGCTGCCCTATGGGGCCATCATGCCCTTTTGTAAAGTGCTACACACGTGTGAGTTATCATCATTAGTATTTCCACAGCCCAGACCCCAAGAGCAGGACTCCTAAGAGGAGGGAAACTGGAATATGATTGTCCTGATTGTCTCCGGCCCGGGCAGTTGAGCAGCAGCCTCGGACCCAGAACCTCCCCGAGATGACTTGGGATCTCTATCACCTCTCCCCCTACTGTCCCTTGTACTCTGTCCACCCTTGTCATCGTGTTTGACACACTGTCCGGGTGTCTATTACTCTAACAAGCTAGAGAGCACACTCCCTCTCTTGCTCGACTGCGGACCCCCAGTGCCTAGCACAATGATGCTATTTCACAGGTATCTAAGAACCATGAAATTTAGAAGAACAAATTATGAATGAGTGGGAATGAATGAACAAGGAGCCTCTCAGTGCTATTCCTGTCTGTGACATACTTACCCCACCACACCCTACAAGAGCAAAAGATGGTCCTGCAAGCTTGTCACTGTCCTCATATGAATACAGTAAAAAAGACGGACCACCTGTGTCCTGAGTACTCTTCATTCCAAGTCCCTTCCTCACTGGGGCTGCTCCGGGGTGCTCTGGTCATTGTGCAATGCTGAGCAGCTGTGTGGAGACAGGGGGGACAGTCTCTCGCAAGGTGGTACACCAGATGGCTTTGACCATCCTGTGACCAAGGAGCTGGAGCCCAAGCTGGAGTCCCGTGGACAAGTGCCCTGCTATGCAGGAGGGGGGAGGGGGCACCAGGAGAGGTTTCTTCCCACGTCCCCAGGTACCTGCCCCACGGTACAGTCCCCCAGGTCCCGGAGGTAGTCTTGGTCACGGCCTCTTGAGCGTGGACTTTGAGATCAGACCAACCGAGTCGTGAACCCCAGCTCTGCCGTCCACAGCCTGGTACCAAGTGACTTGTCTTCCCTGAGCCTCGCCGGGTTTCCACGTTTGCAAAGTGGAGCTAATACTACGTATGCGAATGTGTATTGTGACTATGAAAGAGGGAATTCATGCAACCCAACAACCCTATGAGAGGTCATTTAAATGAGGATAAATATAAATAGTGAATATACAAATGATAAATCGAATATAATTATCCAAATGATTAAAAATAAAAAATATAAATATGATTTATAAATATATAAATTACAAATAGAAAGCCAAAGCATAAAGATAACCTGCCCAGGCCACGCAGCTGTTAAGTCCTGAGTCTGGATTTGTACCCTCAGGGCCCCCGACTCCAGGGTCCCCTCTCATGCCTCTGTGCTAAACAGCTGCCACCGCTGTTGACTCATGACATGCGGTCCCTGAAAGTGCTTAGCCCCACCTCCTCCATCTGGGTGACATGAGTGTCACAACCACATCCTCATCCTCCCTGGATGAAATGCGGGCGTCCCAGTGCTGCCAGGAGGCCTGTGGCCCAGGCTTGGGAAACGACACCCTGAAAGCCGAGTCCGCCCACCACTTCTGAGAAGCCACCACCCTCTGTGGTGAAGACGGAAGGAACCACAGGACAGGGCGGGGAGGAGGGCACTGCGGGACAGCGAGGGCCCTGTCACAGGGCTTTCAGCGCCAGCTGAGCAGCATCCCACGCAGGACTCAGGAGCTCCGGGCTGCGACTGACATTCTCTCTCAGCTGCAGGTATGAACCAGTGCTCTCTGGACAAGACCTGTTGCCTCCTTGGGTGACACACCGGCGAGCCCAGGAAAGTCTCAGCTTGGCTAAGGGGTGGCAAGGCAAAGAGAACCAGAGACAGGGCACCGACTGCCCTCCCTCCCCCGGGGGAGACGTCGCCTAATGGCTTGGCCAGCTGAGTAAATTCTGCTCTATATTTTCATTTTTCTCATGTCCCAGCTCCGTCTCTAAACGACAGTTCTCAGAAATAAAAAATATATGAATAAAAATAAAAAATAAAAATAAAATAAAATAAAGAAACTACAGCTCTCTAGAGGAAGAAACCAGGTCTATTCACCTTATGCATCTACTCTTGGGCGCCGTCCATCAGCTGCTTGGCTTTGCCCAGTGCAGGGAGCCGGGTTGTCTGCAGCAAGGTTGATGGAATCTCCATGGGGAGTGGGAACGAGTGCCAGGGAGGGTGCACTTCTGGGAAGGGTGCTGCCTACACACCATGGTGTGCGGGGCAGACGTGGGGTCCTCCTTCTCTGCCCAGTCCCAGGAGAACTGTGATCTCCCAAGAAACATGCCATTCAACACCCAATGCACGATGCCTCTGAGCCCTCAGTGAGGACAGCTTCTCTCTGTCCTCGGCTCTTCCCCGGGGAGCCCAGGCCTGGCCCAGAAGGGACCACTGAGTCCTGACATGCTTCAGGCTGCCGGGGAGGGCAGGAGCCCGGCTGAGTGCAGCTGTGGCTGTTGCTTAAGAGCCTTCCCCCCGTGCAATAACCTCTCATTATATTTTAATGTTGTTGTAACTTTATGGCTTAATCAGTATTTGCAATTTGTTAGTAGCCTGGGCAGCCATAAAATTGTTTTCCAGGTACTGAAACATCCCATCAAGGTTTGTAAAGCAGTGGTTCTTAGTTTATCACGCCCATAAAATGCCCTGGCAATTTGACAGATATAATAACTTTTTTTATCAAGTGTCTAATTTGAGAGGAAATTAAGCCATATGTTACATGCAGCTCGCACTGGGCTTGGGAGCTCTTCAGCCTCCTGTTCTCTCAGGGATGGCCCTCTGATCACCCCATCTGTCCTCTGCAGCCAAGGGTAGGTCTCCTTCTCACCCCTCGCACGGAAGACCGGAGAGCTGGGGGCAGGTGGGCCTGCAGCGTGGCCAATGCGGGCGTCCCTGAGAGGACAGTGCTTATGCACTGAGGCTCCAGCAGTGGCCAAGAAATCAGTCCCCAAACAGAGAGCTAAAGCCCTGCTAACCTCACCCATATATCTCCCCGAAACTCCCAAGGCCTCAGCCCACGGTGCACCTACATATGAAAGGAGCAAGGTTGGTTCTCTGCCCTTCGCCCCTCATCCTCATTCTCCATATTCATCTTAACCTCTCCTACTTTTCTTCCCATTTTGTCCAAATCACAAGGGGAGAGCAATTATGCCAGAAAGACACGTGGAAAAATAAACTATTCTACTTCCCGGTGACATACGTTTGCTCCTCTCTGCAATTTTCAAGTGTTCATTTCTCTTGGGACAATATTGAAGCAAAGAACAATTGCAGGCACAGGTTATAGTGTGTGTACACATCTCCCTACCCCACCCAGGCCCCAGTTATGACTCACCCATAAATGCCCAGCGTCAACCTCTCATTCGGCCTGGAAACAGCCCGACCGTGCACGCAGCCAAGGCGCCGCTGGTGGGGGGCAGTTTTCACCTGGGTTTCCAGCAAAAGTTCCTCCCACCGTGACCCCCAGCCTTAGACGGTTGTACTAGAAAATGGGATCTGACCACCTCACATCACTTGTCCCCCTTTGGTCAGCATTTATTGGGCAACCACCATTGGCCAGCACTTCCCTGAGCTCTGAGGGACAAAGACATGGTCTCTGCCCCTCTGAGGGACTGACCAGAAAAGCAAAGAAATACAGCTGTGGGGACAGAGGAAGGACCCATGCTTGGCCCAGGCTGGGGGGAGATTAACTCCAGAGAAGGCTTCTCAGTGGTCGTGACCTGTGACACAGAGAGAGAGAAATGAATAAAAACTAGCCTGGTATATAAGGATGGAGAGCAAGGGCTTTGGATGCAGAAGGATCTGCAGATTTGCAAGTATAAGGTCTTGGAGGAGGCAGAGAAAGTGGCAAATATGAGAAAGAAACATGGCGCAGCTGAGGCTGGGTGGGCTGTGGGCGTGGCCACAGCCACCTGGGAAAGCAGGCAACGACTGGGCTCGTGGGTCTCTGGTACTCCAGGCTAAGAGATCGGGGGTGATTCTGAAGTTGTGGGGGGCCGTCAGAGGATTTTAGGGATGGGGGGGTCACATGATCACAATGGAATTTTAGGTCACAATGTCATCAAGGTGATGAAGAGCCACACAGAGGTGGGAAGTCAGGCCACAGAAGGTCTGCATCGCGTGGGGCTGTCCTGTGTCCAATACTGTCCTCCACATCCCCAAACCCATCTTCCTGTTAGTCCCCTATACCCCTTTCAGTGGAAACACCCCATTTTGTGTGGTCTTGGAGGCAGACAACTGCCCCCCTCCTATCAAAAAAGGGGCGGGATTCTCTGTCTCCCTGTCCCAGAGAAGCCAGGGGCAGGCTGATGGCAGCCACGGCAAATCTGACAGTCCCTTCCAGAAGCGTTGGATTTCGAGAGTGGCTAAATAGCACACTTTCACAGACCTGTGGCAGGTTGTATTTTTTCAGAAATGAGCACAGCAATATTCCCGGCACCACACGCTCTCACAAGAGGGGGAGTCTCTTGAAACAGTGGAGGTGACATTGTAAAACTTCAGAGGCTACGTCGTAAAAAGTGAGATGGCTTCCGTCTGCCCCATTCTCTCGTGAGAAGCTTGCCCCGGGACCCGGCCTCCGTGTTGCAGGAAGCCCACACCACACGCCGGGCCACGTGTGGGTGGGTGTCCCGGCACACAGTCCCAGCAGAGAGTCCGGCGACACCCAGCATCGGCCATCGGACATGTGAGGGAGGGAGGTGCCAGGTCCCAGCCTTCGAGCCAGCCCAGCGGGGCAGAGACGAGCTGTTCTCTCCAAACCGTGCCCAGATCGCAGGTTCTCGAGAAAAATAAATGTTGTCCTCTTATGTCACTAAGTAGTCTGAGTAGTTTGTTACACAGAAACAGATCACTAGAACAGTGACCTTGACTGCAGACCCAGCTGCTTGATGGCCAGAGCTCTCCTGCCACCAGCTCTGGTCTAGTCCTGATCTTCCAGTTCCCCCGGAGTCGTGGGCACCAGAAAACTTTTCGGTAGACAGTCCCCCGTGGGAGACAGCGGGATTGGGTTTCTGTTCCTTGCGACCACCATTCCCAGCTGAGGCGGACCGTACTGTCACCGACCAGGAGAGGGACGACGAGGGCCTGGGAACAAGCCCAGCTTTTCAGCTTCACCGCAGCACTCAAGAGACACAAGGGCAGGGACCAAGATGACAATCTACCGGAAACACAGGAATCGGAGGGAAGTTACGCGCTACCCCTGTCGGGGCTGAATCC
This sequence comes from Lemur catta, assembly GCF_020740605.2. Lineage (NCBI taxonomy): Eukaryota > Metazoa > Chordata > Mammalia > Primates > Lemuridae > Lemur > Lemur catta. The sequence continues at coordinate 9,689,007 of NC_059149.1, read as the reverse complement.
TTAACTCTCACGTGTTCTCTCCACTGGGGGCTGTGGGGGTGACCGTGTGCGTGTGTCTGGGTGAAAGCACACAGGGCAATATTCGTGCTTTCTCAAACTGAGACCGAAAGGGGAGCAACACCTTCTGTGACTGTCCTGTCCCCCGACCCAGTGTCTCAAGGACCAACTCTAAAGGTTGATAACTGACTTAATAGAAGCACAAGGATAACTGTGCATTTATGTAAAGCCCTTCTCAAAGGAGCTCTCAGCACTCTGCAGCTAATGGACTTATTTATCCTCAGAGCACCTCTGTGAGGCAGTTACAGGACAGGGGTGACCAGACTCGCGTCATAAATAACGCCGGGAACAGCACGAAGCCCGGCTGGCCTATAACTCTGGGGCCCTGGGCGAGACAGGGTGTGCCCAAGGTCACCCAGTGAGTTGGGAACAAGACAAGCCTTCATGCTAGGGTGGCATGACTCATGTTCTCTCTGCGTGTCCCCCAGGCTTGCGCGGTCCTGTCCCTTGTGTGGTGAGTCTGCGGTTGCACGGAGTTCAGAGATAAATCTGCCTGCCGGACCGGTTGGGATAGGTCGGCACTTCCTCTTCCAGCCAGGCAGTGCTCTGCAGGCCAGCAGGCACGGACCACCGCCCGGAAACCCGGGGACAGAGTCCACGCGAGTCGTGGGGGAACCGGCCTGGCCAATCTGGCTTTAAAAAATATTCCCATCACGGGGAATTGCAAATCAATAGAGAGGAAATCACCCCCAGCCTCACACGCAGAGACCAACACCTGCCCTGCAGAAGCCACGGCGGCAGCCCCGGTCATAAAAAGCCCTCTCTTGGCCAGCGTGGCCTTGCTCCAGAGGCTCCAAGAGCAAGCAGAAGTTGAACACGAGCTATATACTGTATTTGTTTAAATTTCATGCCAGCGAATGTCTGTGACGCAGGAGACAGGTTTATGGAGAGAGAAATAAAATGTTGACAAATGGCCCTGTAATCAACTGGAACATGCAATAAATCATTAGAATGCCAATAACACTTCCAGGACAAGCTTAGAAAGGTCATTACTGTGTCACAATCTATCTTCCAGCACCAAACAAAGCAAACAGAACATGTTGGGAATAGGATTATGGGGGAAGCATCTGTCAGTCCTAATTAAGAATTAACTACAGATCGTATCTTGGGAGATGTATAATTTATTTTCCCTCTTCTTCCTCCCTACACACTCGCAAAAAGAAAAATAAATCAATAAAAAAGTTAACCCGTTCCAGAGCAGAGATGATGTCAAAAACATCAGCCCAAAGCATAAGCCAGGGAGGGCTGAGACCCAGGAGGCAGGGGGAGGCACGGAGGGACATGAAGGTAGGCTGGGGACACACAGCCGCAGAGTTCCAAGTCAGCCTGGGCCCGGAAGCTTCTCTCTTTGCCTCAGCCCAGCTCAAGACACTGTTTTGCACTGTCATGAACGTTGGGGTTATTTACTATTTTGGCAACTGAGTCTCATGAGCAAGAAAGAGGCAATAGGAAGCTTGGAAGTTAAAAAATCAAAAAGGTGCCAAGTCCTTTCTACCTGAATGTACTGGTTAAGATTGAATTTGGCTGTAAGCACCAAAAAACTCAACTCACAGTGATTTAAACAAAGAAGTGTTTATTTTTCTCACATAACGGAAGTCCAGAGGTGGGAGGTGCTGGACCTGTTTTCTAAATGTCTGCCTTATAATCTTTCAGGTGTTGGCTTTCGCCCTCTTTGACCCCACAGTCACAAGACGGCTGCTGAGGCTCCAGACATCGTATCTGTGTTTAAGGGGGAAGGACGGGGAAAGGCGGCTCTAGGCTTTGTTATCCCTACTATCAGGAAAGCCAAAGTTGTCCCAGAACCCTCTTACCCCAGCAAACTTAGCTATTTAACTCATTGACCAGAATTGTCATCAGTTGGTCGATTTGGTCAGTTGTCGATTGTCTCATTGGCAAAATGGCCCCCAAAGAGCCTGAAAGATGAAGTGGAAACATTATCACCCCAAATAAAGTCAAAGTTCTGTTTCCCAGCGAGGAGAGAGGAACGGATTTTGTGTTATCGACTACCAGGTTTTGCCACGCCGGTAACGTGGGACGTGGGCAAAGCAGACGCCAGTTGTGTGTGTGTGTTCGCCTCGTGCATTTGCAGAAACGGTCTTCGCCCCACAGGAGCCTGTGCCGGTGGCCTAAGCTCGGTTACCCATGCCCTGCCCTGCCACCATTCGCCACTGCCATGTGTGCACGGTCACCCTGGGCCAATGTGCCCTCACTTTGTTGTACTCTTGTCGAACAAGGGCAAAGCCCACTTGGTTCAGCCTTAAAGGAACTCAGGGTCCTCAGAAAGTCAGTTCAGCCACTTGCATAGCACCAAAGGGCAAGGGAGACTGTGTCCACTTCTCCTCCAGAGACGTGGATCCAAAGGGCTTTTTCCCCAGTGACCGCTGCACAGAAGTCCCCAAGATGTCTTTTGTTGTTTATCTGGGCTTTGCTTTCTCCCAGACAGCTCTTCCCTCTCCTCTGTTTGGCTGCGTGTGCCTGCAGGTGTGGGCGTACAGGTGCAAGCGTCTTCCCCTCTCGTCACCCTTGCCCTCTCCTGCGAGCGGGGCCCTGTCCTAGGATGCAGGTGACTTCCCCAGACTTGCTTCCTCTCCCCGTCATTAACAGCATGGCCACTCTTGTGGCGTACACTCTCTCTCTCTCTCTCTCTCTCTCTCTTGTTCCTCCTGCCTTCCCTCCTCGGGTCTCTTTTTCTGCTTGAGTTTGCATTTCTCCCTTTATTTTTATTTTATTTTTTTCTGCTGACAGAGACAAGAGCTCGTCCTAGTTCACCATTTCAGGATTTGTTGCAAAATTCAAGGTACAGGTTTATGGCTGCCGGTGTCCTGGTTATAGCGCAGTTCTTACGGGTCCTAATAAACTCAGCTGCTCTGGGGGCCTCTTAAATTCCGGGATGAAAGATAGAGGAAAGGCATTGTTCAGTTCCCGCCACGTTCCGGGAGCATCATCCTTGAAGGCGGAGGGTAATGTTTCTTTCTTGGGGGAGCGAAAACCCGTAACTCTCGAAGGCTGCCCAGGCACTGGAGGGTGAAAGAAGAGCCCTTCTCTTCTTCCTGGTTGCCCAGATGGCTGGCAAGCAGGACACGGACTTGGAGCTGGACGGCCACGAAGCAAGGACTGAAATGTACCAGTATTTTTTTTTTTTTTTTTTTTGCCAATCCCAAAAGCCTGTCCTTAGATGCTGAGCGTGCAAGTGGGTTGAGACAAACTGGACTGGTTGAACATCCCACCCAGTTCCACTGGCACAAGCACAAGCTCTGCCCTCCTTAGGGCAACCCCAGGCCAGCCTAGGACAGCCACGAAACGCCTCCACGTGCCTCTTTCCTAAGATGCTCCTGACACATCCGATGGCTATTCCCATTTCGCATGGGAATCCCAAATGACAAAGCCAAGATTAACAGCAGGTGGTTCCTAGCTCGAGGTCACATAGCGGTTTAAGTGTCAGCTGAGACTCAAACCCAAGTCACTGTCACGCAACCCAGGGCTCATCCCATTTCACCAGGCTTCCCCTGAGTTGGAGGTCAGGGGTTGTTGCCTGGCATAGAAGTATCTGCACCCCTCTCTAGAAACTGCCTCCAGCCAGAGCCGAGTGCTCTTGGGAAAGTCGCTTGACCTCTCTGGGCTTCAGCTTCCTAATCTATAAAAATCTAGAATGCCTCAGGGCCTACTGTGTTGGGGGAGGGGAGATCCCGTCCCCTCTTTTCTGTCTTATATATTGAAGTTCCACGTAAAATGTGATGTGCGTTAGATTCTACTAATTAAAAAAAAGATTTTTTAATGTTTAAAAACGCTTGGTCTAGACATGCTCTAAGGCCCCTGTGCTTTTTCATCATCAACGTCAACCAAACGGCCATGGTTGTGCACTTGCAGAGGGCCCCGGCCACCTGCCCAGCATGCAGTTGGTGCGCAAAAGTGGCAGGCTTGGGTGGGGCATGGTGGCTCATGCCCGTAATCTGGGAGCCATTGGGAGGCTGAAGTGGGAGGACTGCTTGAGCCCAGGAGTTTGAGATCAGCCTGGGCAATATAGCCAGACCCCTATCTCTACAAAAAAATTGTTTTAATTAACCAGGCATGGTGGGGCACATCTGTAATCCCACCTACTTGGGAGGCTGAGGGAGGAGGATCCCTGGAGTGCAGGACTTGGGGTCTGCAGTGCAGTCCAGCTTGGGCAACAGAGCAAGACCTGTCTAAAAAAAAAAAAGCAGCCTTAAACTGTTACTACCTTAGTGACCCCTCATGGTGACTGCTCGTGAGCAGTAGCCTCCAGTGCATGGTAAGGGGTTTCCGAGAGCATGGCTGGGCGTGGTGACCGCTAGGGTTGGTGGTCTAGGAGGTGGCCTGAGGTTTTATCTGAGCATTTGACACTTCAGGCAGAGCCACTTGTGCCATACGACCTGTGTCCAGACAGTTTCAGACTTTTTGTGTCCCCTGTCTCCCAACTGGAGCAGTTTAGCTTGCAGAATGACTTTTAATTAATCAAGTTGTGCAATTTAGAGAAGTATTTCAGGTCACCTTAAGCTCTCCCGTAGAACCTGGATTTTGCATTAAATGAAAACTATTAGTATTCGGAAATGCTTTAGCATGAGAGTGGCCATGTGACCTTGACCTCCGTGTTTATGTAAACGCGTTTTCATTATCACTGTGCCCGGGGAGGGCGGGGGCGGGAGCTGGAGGAAGAGAAAGCCCTGCTTGTTAACACCGTCCTTGCGAATGTTCTTTGATTAGCAGCAGCCCGGGTCTGAGGGGGGCGGATGCTGTGGCAGCAGCCGTGCCTGGCTGGAGGACGCCAGGGCGGGGGCCCCTGGCTCAGGAGGATGCTGTGTGGCCTGGGTCACCCTCCGCTTTGAGTTTTCCTCAAATCATCCCGGATCCTTTCCTCCCCCCCTGCAGGAACGGGCCCAGAGGTCGGCCAGCTCCAGCCCACATCCGGCTCACTGCCTGTTTTTATGCAGCCCTCGAGCTACAAATGGCTTTCGCATTTTTAAATGACTGCAAAAACAAAAATCAAAGGAAAGATACTATTTCATGACACATGCAAAGGATTCAAATTTCGGTGCCCATTAATAAAGTTTCATTCCATCACGGCCGTACTCCTCTGTTAACTTGTCCGTGGCACTTTCGCCATGTTGAGTGGTTGTGTCAGAGGGCATAAGACCCCCAAAGCCTAAAATAGCAGCTAGCCAGGCGTCTGCAGAAAAAGCCTGCTGACCCCTAGTCCAACACTGGTCCTCTCTCGGTTTCCTTGGTCATCAGTCAACAGCACCTGGAGCCTTTCTCCCTAGCATTTACGGAATCCGCCCTCTCCACTCCCTGCTAGGTAAGACTCAAGTATCTCTCACCAGGACTCCGAAGCAGCTTCCAGAGGGGTCTCCCAACTTCCAGACTTGCTACCTGGGACATGTCACTGGTGTCCCCGGAGTGTGGTGGAGTAGACTAGCCAAGAGCACAGGCCGTGGAGCCAGACCCTTGGTTTCACCACCCAGCCCTCCCCACCTATTGTCTGTGTGGCCCTGGGCAAGTCATTTCAGCTCCAAGCCTCAGTTTCCTGACCTGTGAAATGGGGATAGTCATAGTATCTACCTTATGAGGTTATTGTGAGGATTATCTGCAAAGCACTTAAAACGGTGCCTGGAGCAATATCAGTATTTGCTATGATCGTCCTGGAAAAAACCAAGTTTGGCCACGTCATTCCTCTGCTTAAGAGACATCAGTGGCTCTTGGTCACTTATCAGATAGAGCCCGAACTCCTGAGCCCGGCGCACCTGCCCTGTGTGTTCTGATCTCCCTGGACCCGTGTCCAGCCATATCTCTCCCCACACCCTGTCTCGCACGATCTACTGTAAACTCCCAATTCCTCACGGTTGCCCCCCCTTTCTGCTGCTTGTCCCTGACACTCCCTTCAGAGCTCCCAATCAGAGCCTTCTCTGATTGCACCTCCTCCAGGAAGTCTTCCCTGACTGCCCACATCATACCCCGGGCAGGGCTCCAGCACCACTTACCACATCAAATCAAGGCTTTTGCTGACTCACTCTGCCCCCTCTTAGACAGTGGGCTATGTGAAAACTCCCAGTAAACCCTGGGAGTTTACTTAGGGGAAATGAGAGGCTCTTTCCAGGGGTGTGTCAGGAAAGACTCTTGAAGAGAGGCCCCTTTGAGCCAAGCCCTGGAGGCTGCATAGGACAAAAACTGGCCTCAGTCACTCTGGGGTTCCCAGTGCCTGACTCACTGAGGTCTTCCCTAAGTGTTTGCTGAATGAACAACTGAACTAAGTGATTAGCTGATTACTTTAATCCACTCACCCCTCTAGAAAACTGTAGCAATATGAGGGTTTGAGTTTCAGCTCTGTCTCTCTTGCCCTGTACCTCTGAATTAATGATTTTGGACTGAGAGATGATTCCAGGCACCCCAGAAAGCCGGGAGGGGGCCTTGAGGGGACTCCCCATTCCAGACGCCGAGGCTGATTCACCCCCTAAAGTGCTACCGTGGGAGGGCCAGTGCCCTGCCCCAAAACCCTCCAGTCCCCTCCTGCCCACAGAATAAAGGCTCAGCTCCCTGAGACAATTTCCGGTCTTGTCCCCCCAACCTCCCCACCCTACCCCGGGACACTGTGGATCAGAACCACCAGCTCCTCAGCACAGCCTCTCGCCGAGAGCTCACACCGTGTCCCGGGTGGAGAACGCTTCGCAACGCTGGTCCTTACTGCTATCAAAGTGAGGCTTGAATCCAGTAATTTAGGGGAATACACTCCGCATTCAAGGTGGAGTCACACTATTTCCCTTGTTGAAAAATGGGGTCCCTCTGTGCATCCCCTACACCCTTCAGGAGCGGCTCCAATGCCAACCCTTCCAGAACTTTCCTCCCAGCTCCTCTCCCTCCTCATGTTATTTTGCACCTTATAAAGCGTTTCCCACCCACCTTGCTTCGTGGCTGTCCACCTGCAGACCCCAGCTCCCCCGCAGCCATAGGGGCGCTGTCTCTCTTTGGAGACCCAGGTCCCCAACGTGAGGCCCGACCCCGAGGGACTCGCGCAGTGTTGAGCAAGCGAGTGGCTGGGTCTCTGTCTCTCAAACCCTCCAAACCCCAGACCCTAACTACGAGGGGAAATTCCTCATTCAGGCGACTAAGTCAGCTTCTCCAGGACCTCAGGGCATTTGTCCCACCTTCCCAATGTCCCAATGATTGACTTTGGACAGCCGATCTCAGAGACGTAGAAACAGACTGGGAAAGGCTGGCTTGCTCGAGGCCACATGGCTACTGAGTAGCAGAAGAGGAAACCCCTTCTCTCTCCCCTGCCCACGTTAGCTCCACTGTCCCGCAAGGCCACGCCCAGGGACAAATGGCACTACAGATGCACTTCCAACAGCACTGATAAGATGGACACTCAGTTAATACAACTGAAAACCTCAACATCCTGCTCCTTCTTCATTCTCTCCCCTCCGCATCCCTATTTCCTACCCCCAGAAGCACCTAAAAGCTGTTTCAGGTGAACTGTGTTTACACACGTGGCTGTCGTTACAGGTGGGGACGTCTGTGGGGGCATCCGGGCACCCGCTCCGCCATCGCTGTCTGCCACCTCACTCTCCGTCTACCTGTGTTGACACAGCATCTGTCACCGCGCCTCAGCCGGCTTTGACAAACAAGCTGTGCAGTGCGGGAAGTAAAGAAGAAAGGTTGTCTGTGACCGACGTTGTTAATTATCACTTGGTTACTCTGCTTACGGCGGTGCTTGGTGGCGCTCGGTGCCTTTGAGCATGTGCATGTGTTTGCAGACGTCGTCCCCGTCACAACACGACATGAACTGTAATCACGATGTCACGTGACATGAAACGGAGCTGCTCCCACCCACGTGGCAGAACCACTGTACAAGCGGAACAGCTGTCACCAAAATGGACAAACTCATTTATCACCTGACGAGGATTTTAGTTGACCGCACGTTTAGGAGGTCAACGTGAAGGCTAAACAAAGACCACACTGGGTCAGATGTAGGCTTCCTCGTAGGAGCAGAAGATCCAGGTCACAGAAAGCAAAGACCCTCCTGTACTTTGGTGACAGGCAGACCACACTTACTTCATTGTGTTAAACCCCAAGAGACACACAGAAACCTTGGGGGTGTCCAGACAACAGTGACCAAGATGGTGACAAGTTTAGTCACTAGTCATATGAGATGTGTGGAAGGAATTGCGTGTGTTTAATCTGGAGAACAGACTGCTGAAGGGACATGGGGTCACTGCCTTAAGATGTGTGTTCCTAGTGGCTCCAGAAGCCTGGGCCAGTGTGGTACAAATGGGGACAGTTGATGATGACCCTGGGATGACATAGACAATGGCAGCGGTAGAATCAGCGGACCCACTCCACACCCGACTGCAGCTTGGGGCCGCCACTGAGATCTTCGGGAGTTTAGCTCAAGCCAGGGGGTCCCCTACCCTCCCAAAGAGTTGTGTGAACACCGCGAGGCTTTCTCTCCTGGTGGTCCCTGCCTCCAGGGTCCCACTTCTGTTTGTGCCATCTATTCCCTTCCCCAGAGCTCAGGGACAAAAACGAGATCTTTCTCAGTTCCTACACACACACACACACACACACACACACACACACACACACACACATCACTTTACAAAGCGTATGTAATCCCAGTAGACCTCCCAATAAATGGTAAAGGGAGACCCTGGAGGAGGAGTGTACGTTGTCACACCAGCAACCTCGCATGGGGCGGTCATTGTCCTTATTCCAAAATGCCCTGTGGTCTCCCCGCACCCTAGAGTTTCACTGAATCTTCTCTCCGCTTCCCGGCTTCTCTCGTTTCCCCTTCTCCTCCTTCTCCTCTTGTCTTCCCTCCTCCCTTTCGGGAACAGAAACACTTCCCTCCTCCCACTGTCGCAGGCGGGGCAGCTCTCCCTCTCTGCGTCTCAGCATCCCGGGACAGCCACCCTTACGAAGTCACCCACGCCTGCCGTGGGCTTCCCGAGACATCCTCCAAAGGGGAGCTCTTGTGCCAGCGGTTAAGAACTCAGCATTTCACCAGTCCCATGAGGTCCCGAGGAGGGAAGTTTCCACGGGAGCGTAAATTTGGGAGATTAGTCCTACTGAGGACCCCTCTTGGAGAGTCACGATGCAAATGACCTTGTTAAAGTGTCCACAAAGTCTTCCAGGAAAGAAACCTGTTTAATTCTGTGAAACCCAATATTTCTGGAGCTTACTGGGCCATGAGTTAATGACAACGTATATTCTGATATCTCATGAAATACGCCGTGGGCTGTGCACGTGAAAGGCCCAAGCCAGCCAACAGAGGCAGGCAGGCAGGTCCTGGGAGCAGCAGCGCTGGGAAGAAAGTGTCCCCTGATTGCAGCCAGAATGTGTGTCCCGTGCCCAGCTCACTGGGTGACCTTGGGCCCCTCCCATCTCCTCCACGGCCTCAGACTTATAGGCTAGTTTGGCTTCTTGCTGTTCCCGGAGTTATTTATGACGTGAGCCTGGTCACCCCTGTCCTGTACTGCCTCACAGAGGTGCTCTGAGGATAAATAAGTCCATTATCTGCAGAGTGCTGAGAGCTCCTTGGAGAAAGGCTTTACGTAAATGCACAGTTATTCTTGCACTTATATTAAGTCAGTTAGCAACCTTTGGAGTTGGTTCAGTTCTCTGCACAGGTTATGTGGAGTAATAGGAGAAAAACAGGTGGTGCGGCCCCTGGCCAAGTGGAGTGGCTTTCGGTCCAGCGTGGGAAGGCGTGTCTACATGCCTGTGCACTTACACACACACACACACACACGCACGCACGCACGCACGCACATGCCAGGGAGACACTGTGAAGATACAATACATAGGCTAAACACCATTACTGTTTGTCTTAGTCCGTTTTGTGCTGCTATAATATAGCACAGACAAGATACTTTATAGTGAACATAAATGTATTGGCTCACAGTTCTGGAGGCTGGGAAGTCCAAGATCAAGGTGCTGGCATCTGGCAAAGGTCTCCTCCAAGCATCACAGCTTGGTGGAAGGCACCACGTGGCAGAAGGGCAAAAGGTAGAGAGAGCGTGTGCAAGAGGGGTGGACCCAGTGCTGCAATGACAGCATTAGTCCATCCATGATTTGCAGCCCTCAGGACCTCAACACTCTGACAGTTTTCCACCTGCTGGTACCCTCACAAGGGCAGTGGAATTTCCACGTGAGTTTTGGAGAAGGCAAACACCCAGACCTCAGCACTTTCGCTCCCGCCAGATTCCTTCACCTTTACAGACTTTTATTCTCACCATGGGTCCTCTTTCTGTCTACACGATCTTGTTCTACAAAAGAGAAAGCTGAGGTCGGAGAGGTGAAATGGATTCTCAACTACTATCTCATGGGGATTGATGGCAGGATTAGGGCAGACACAGGAACTGACAACCTGCTGCTTTCTCCCCCAGGCTTGTATCCAGGTCTCCAGGCATGTCTTTTGGGAAAGGGCCTGGTGCCCTCTCCACCATGTCGTGCTTCCACACAGAGATTGTTACGACGATTGGAGCAACTCAGTGATAGATGTTGAGCTGACCGTTCCTAAAGATGTCTGAGCAGAAGCCAGAGTCTGTTGAGGGTGCCATGGGCAGCTGCAGTGTGGCACCAATGCTTCATTCACCTGCGTTCCCATCCAACGTGTGCTTCTCGTGTCCCACATGCCATGAACTGGTCTGCACCCTACCTGGTAATGAGCAAAACACAGTCTCTACCCTCATCTGACCTTATGCTCTAGTGGAAAGGACAGTCCGTAAGCGATAAATGTATGGCATGTAATGATAAGGGCTATGAAGAAAACTGAGGGAGAAAAGTTAGAGAATGGTAGGGGTTGGAGCAGAGGAGGGAGAGTGAAGTCAGGAGAGCCTTTTGGGGAAGGTGACATTTGAAGAGAGAATTGAAGAAAGGGAGAGAGTGGGTGTCGTGAATGTTGGGGGCAGAGCTTTCCAGAGAAAGGCTCTGAGCTGGGTTCATGCTTAGTGTGTGGAGGAACAGTGAGGAGGCAGGTGTGGCTGGAGCCAAGTGCACGTGGGAGGCGTGGCAGAGGAAGCAGGTAAGCCACATGGGCAGGAGGATGTGGGTAGAGTCCAGGCCACAGAAAAGACTGCTGCAATGGTCCTTCCAAAGCTGATTCCATGACCGTGTGATTAAATCATAATGTTGGGTGCCACCAGCACCTGGTGTCTATACTTCTAACAAACACACTGGCTCAATTTCTGACCTGGGTAACCTATGCTATCAGGAAAATCACCTTCCTCCTTGAGTAAGAGACCCAAAAGTTGAAATAAGGAGTCTATTTTTTGGTTGCCATCTTCTGAAAGATGGCCAAACAATCCAACAGAAGAGACTTACCTTTTTTCCCTTATTACTGAAATGTAAAACACATATGCTATAGTTTGGATATTTGACCCCTCCAAACCCCATATTGAAATTTGATACCCAATGTTGGAGGTGGGGCCTAGTGGGAAGTATTTGGGTCATGGGGGTGGATCCCTCATGAATGACTTGGTACCATCTTCCAGGTAATGAGTGGGGTCTTGCTGTATTGGTTCTTGCAAGAGCTGGGTTGTTAAAAAGAGCCTGGAACCTCCTCCCTCTCTCTCTTCCTTCCTCCCTCACCCTGTGATCTCTGCACACACTGGCCCCCCTTCACCTTCTGCCATGAGTGGAAGCAGCCTGAGGCCTCCCAGAGGCAGATGCTGGCGCCATGCTTCTTGTACAGCCTGCAGAACCGTGAGCCCAACAAACCTCTTTTCTCTATCAATTACCCAGCCTCAGGTATTCCTTAAAGCAACACAAATGGACCAAGACAACACACCATATCATGCTGTCTAAAATGCACTAGCACTTGTAAAGCACAGCTGCTGTTTCTGTGGATTCTGTGGAATTCTCTAACCTGCATCAATACTCAGGCAAGCCCAGGCTTTGGCTTCTCATCTGAAGCAGAGTTTGACATAAGTTTAGGACATCGTATGTCTAAGGGACAAGTCGTGACTCCTTGACAGCACCAAGAGTATAAGGGAGGGACCCAGAACCAAAGGCAATGAGGGTACCAAGAGGAAACAGTGACTCCTGTAATTGTGCTCAGATTTGAGTGGGACCAGCAGCTGAATCCAAAGATGTCTGACCTAGAGTGTTGCTTTATTCCTGTCCAAGGATGGTGAGAGTCTCAGAAGTGGCAGGGGGTGCCCTATCCATACAGTGCCCAATGTTAGGGACACAAAGATTGAGTGGGTGATTGTCATCTCCACAAGAGCATGGCATCTTTCCAATCTATTCCTTCCCTACCTACATCCAGTTCTACACACATCCCTCCATCTTCCTACACCAAGCAAAGATCTGTTTCCCCAAAAGTATCCAACCAAATTCAACAAATGACTGGGCATGAGAGCAGAGGAAGCCACTGCCTACATTCTGTGTTTCAACTGAGCCCAACAGCCATTAAGAAGAAATCTCAATTTCCTTGGATGGTGGAGTGTGGTGGACTTGGATCCCCCACTGGACTAGGGCAGTGGCCCCATGAGGCTGAAGAAACAAGCTCAGTGGAGAAACAGGGACATGGAAGTCAAAGCTCTCCTGCTCCACAGTTGTCCTAGGGCTGACCTTGCCTTTACTGATTACAAAAACTTTGTCAAACTTTGTCTAAACTGAAATGCCCAACAGGAAGGGGATACATTTTCCTGAGCCACCATTTGCAATGGCCCTTGCAAGTGCCTCTTGCACTCAGGGCCACAGGTTGACGTAGAACCAGATCCTGTCCTTGGCAGCTCCTCTTTGCTGGGGAAGGTTGGGATGCATCAAGAGCTCAAGAGGACACACCTGCCTCCTCCCCTACTCTTCCTCTCTGAATCAAGAGGAATCAGGAACATTCACTCCAGGGGGAAGAGCCTGTCACAGGATCAACCATCATCCTTTCAGAACAGCTGATGAGCTAAAGCTGCACATGACCAGGGAGCACTTGCGACACAGCTGGTCCAAACTGGGGCATGGGGTAAGTGAGAAATACACACTGCATTTCAAACGCTGTGTACAAAACAAAAAAAAAAAAAGAGAGTATAAAAAAATCTCACTAATTATTGGGTTTCTTTATATTGCTTATATTTTAGATATATTGAGTTAAATAAAATTTGTTATTCAGATTAATTTCACCTCTTTGTTTTTTTCTTTTTTAATGTGGCTACTAAAAAATATAAATGTACACATGGGGCTCACATTCTATTTCTACTGGACAGCCCTGAGCAGGAGGATAAACAATCGGTGATGGGATTGGACAAGGACTACCAAGACCTTCCCATCTGAGCACCCCATGTATAGAAAGCATGTAATGTCAAGTGTGCCTCAGTTTACCCAGAAAACGTGAAGGCTGCACCAAGCACCAAGAGTCCAGGCCTGGGAGCACAGCTGGCCAGATGTGTGGCCACGTCAGGCAGTTGCGCCAAACTAGGGCCTCCCCTTAGCCGGTCACTTCCCCCACCACACCCTCCTCTCGGCAAGTTTGGAGTTTCCCGATGCGAAAGACCATGCGGCCAGCACTCCTCATCCCATCCCCACCCATGGCCGTTGTAGGCTTCCAGAACATCGGAACAGGCTCAGGACTAGATAACCTTCAAGGTCTTCTCTGGATATAGTGGGAAAATGTGGGATTTGGGGTTGAACAAATCTGGATTCGAATTTCCTTTCTGCTGTCTACAAGTCCTATGAGCTTAGACAAGAAACTAAACTTCTCTGAGTTGCAATTTCTTCAATATGTAAAATAGGTAAAGTAAAGCAAAGCTCCAGCAAAAATTTCACTGGCTACATCCAAGTGCCTACACAGAACCTGGCACACACATGGGAGCTGTCATTGGTCTGTGCTCCTGTGAAATTGTATAATTTTCCTTTTGTTGATTGAATCCTATTCCAAATGCAGTAGAGGAGCGGCTGTCAAAGGACACCTGCTCCAAATCCCTGTGTCATGAGGAAGAAGGATACTTCCCTAAAGGATAGAACCGCTCCCAGACTTTCTGTGCCCGTGTTCTCCCACCTATTTGGGCAGCCTCCCTCTCCTCTCTAATTAGCTAATCCAGATTTTTCATATCTGGGCTCTCATGTCTACCTAAAGTGAGGTGCATGTGTACCTAACTCGCCATCCAGTGCTATCATGAGGTTCCTGATGCAAAACTTCCCCTTCATCCCAGGTGGCAATGCACAGAAATAAATCTGCCCCTGCCCACACCCCTCCTCCCGCTCAACTCTGCGTGGCTCCAGGAGGGCTGGGAGGGGACCCTCTGCTCAGCGAGAGGGACACAGGGGTGCAGAGAGCAACGGGGAAGGAAAAACAAACACAACTTTAATTAAACATACTGTATCTAAATCAGAGAGGGGTGCTCAGAGAGCAAGGAAGGGTGAAATGGAATTTTTAGAAGAAAACAACTTTCTCCACCTTCTTTATCTCATTAACATTGAAACGAGACCCCTGAGGAGAGGAGCAGGTATGGGCTGCAGAGGAGGGTGGAAAGCTCCGCTGAGCCCCAAAGGGGCTTTGTGCTCCTGTGGGCTTGGCCCACAGGATCAAGGGCGCCCCCTCCCTGCCCTGCCTTGGCAGGCATCTCCCCTGCCTTTGCATCTAGGCAATGGAGGGATTTCATTCTGGTCGTAGGTGGCCAAGCTGCAGGGCCTGGTGAGCAGGAGGGCAGGGACAGGTGGGCATTCTTGCCTCCCAGCTCATCCAGCCGCCCCTGGCTCTCTCTCCTCTGCAGGGCAACCCTCCCCTCCAGCACGCGTGGGTTCCGCAGGGCTGCGGTCTCTGCAGCTCTGCTCTGTCCTTGCTCGGGAAACCTGGTGCTCTCTGGGAGGCCCAGCTGCAGGCCCTGCCCCGCCTGAGACCTGTGAGATCCAAGAGGCTCCGGGCCCACCTCAGGGGCTCAGCAGGTGGGTGTCCCCTACTGCTAACTGGACCTCAGGTCCTATGTTGAAGTCCCTCTTATCTTTGACAGCTGGCCCCACCCTGCAACCAGTTCTCACAACTAGGCTTCACTGTACTCTCTGTGCCAAAGCCTTAAAAAGTATCCTGGGTCCCCTTCTATTATTTGTCACCACCTCTGGTCTCCCCCGAACTTCAATCCAGCTATGAGCTCTTTGCCCGGAGAAATATCCTGCCCCGGCTTCCTCACACCGATACTTTCCCCACGTACGTGGAAATGATTTGCCATCTCTTGCCTTGGTGTGACGCCCAACCCACAGGAGAGGGTCAATAAACGTGTGCTGAATCAATGGACGATTGGATGAGAGAACCTGATTGGGGACTTGGGAAGACTTTACGGAGAGCCAGCCTGGTGTACTTGAACGCCATCCTCGCTCTGTGCGCAGCTAAGTTTTTGTGTGGATAATCCCTAGATTATGACGACGTGCCTTGAAACCCCTTTACTAAATGGCCAATCCCAACACTGACACTCAGTGAAACACTGTCAAGCCAGCCAAGGTCGTGTTTGCAGCAGCTGATCTGATCCCATCTGTACTGCGTTTAGAACGGGGGTGGCCGGAGAAACGCAGGAGGAGGCGGCTCTATTGCAAACGCATTTCCCCCACTATTTACTATTCAAAACCTTCCATAGAACAACCTCGTTGCACTGGCTGTGCCAATTTCCTAAATATTTTCCAAAGAAATGACCATAAATTTGAAGGCACATTGAAGGTCCCTGCAGTGATTACGAAGTCTACGAGGAGCATCTACAGGGTAGACTAGGGACCTTACCCAATGTGACTCATGAAGAAGAATCCTAGGGGAAAATACTCAAAACAAAGCTTGAATATTATTTAGTTTTGCATATTTAATAAATGTCTATAATAGCATTTATTTGTATTTCACATTCTCATTTGATTTCAATATCAAATTTTGGTAACTTTATGGTATAAAAAATGAAAATTTCCGGGAACAGAAGCAAAGATTCAACACTATGATTTTTGTCTAAATAATTAAGACTAGAAATAAGAAGATACGGAGGTTTCAAATAGCTCCACAGGTTCTTTACACGTGTCCCTTCAGGAAGTCAAGGTTGTTCTCCTCTGCGTGGGAGTGGGCCAGACAAAGTGGTTCACTTCTAACAAGCAGAGCGAGGCAGGAGTGGTGGCATGTGACTTCCAAGACTAGGTCACAAGAGGCATTACGCCTTCCTCCTTGCTGTCCCAGGTCACTTGCTTTTGGGGAAGCCAGCTGCCAGCTGGTACGGACACTCAAGCAAATTCATGGAAAGGTCCATGTGGCAAGAAACTGAGACCTCCTGCCAATAGGCGGAGATCCGAACCAAGACCATATAAGAAAATGAGCTATCTTGGAAGGAATTCTCCAGCCCAGCTCAAGCCTTCAGAGGACTGTGCCTTGGCCAATGTCTTGACTGCTACTTCATGAGACACCGTGAGCCAGAGCCACCTATATAAGCCATTCCCAAATTCCTGTCCCACGGAAACTGGAACATAGTAACCACTAAGCTTTGGGGTAATGTTGTACATGGCAGTAGGTAACTGGTAAGTGAAGATGAGATAACTCAGTGCTCCAAGGTTAGAACTGATGGCCAAGAGTCGTGCTGGATTTTTCCATACCAACCAGCAGCTCCGGCTACTATTCTAATGAGAGGAAGAAGCTTGCCTCCCTAAGGCTTAGCACGTGGGACAAGCCCTCCTATCTCACACCTTAACCTCATAAGAATCTTCCACAGTCCTGCCAATGGCTGGTCAGCTTCAGGGTCTAGAAACCAAAGACGTATGGCCTATGCAGAGATCTTTTTCGTAACTCTAGAGGGAATCTTAAAGAAGACCCAGCCTGCCAACTCGTTAAAACACGCTGGGGTCCTCACGATCAAAAAGCCCCTCAAAACAAATCCCTCCATTCTTGGTACCTGGGAAAGAAATTCATCAGCTCATAGCCATAAAACAGCACATTCCAATAGCATCTTTCTGCCTTCCCAAATTCTCCCGTAAAATGGTAATATCTATTGAGTTGAGTATAAATTATTCAGTGCACCCATCCAGGGAGCCAGATACTTCTAGGAGTCATTAAAAGGGAGGAAACTCTCTTCCTGCCCTTTGAATAACTTCCCTTAATTTTGCCTGTATTGGGGGCGGGCAGAGGGATTGGTTAGAGGTGAGAGGGAGCCCATGGGTTCTATATGTTGGACTCTTCTAACATGAAGTCCAGCTGTATTCCCAATTCCTCCCTCTTTGCTTTTCACTCCTCCAATTCCTGGGCATGTGAGCAGCCCCCCTCCTGAGGCTGTCTCCTAATGACACGGCACAGACTGCTTGCGTGGGTAGGTACCTCTCCCCCCAGCAGGCAAAAGAATGTCTGTCCTCGTGAAATTAACTAGAGAGGCAAAAGGACTATAAATCGCCATAGGACCAAATTGGATCTACTTTCCTGCTTGTTCTATAGTATCAGCAAGATCAACGACATTTGCACTGTGGGCTGGCAGGCATTAAATTCATCTCCTCACGCTTACTTTGTTTGTCCAATGAACACACCTACCAATAATAGAGGAAGGACTCCTCCAGAGCCCCCAAGAAATCCAAGTCTGCATCAGAGTCTGTATATTGTGGTTAGGAGTGATCACCAAGCTGCCTGTTTATTTCCTCCCTAAGTATTGCCAGCGTGGGGGTTTCTGAAGCCCCACATTTTGAATGGCATGAAATAAGGGGATGGATTTGTAATGGGTAGGGAGAAAGAAAAGGAATTAGCATTGATTAAGTGCCTATGCTGTAGTAGTCATTACAGATTTAATCATCACAAGTACTCCACTGCATGTGTTATTATACTGCCCACTTCACAGATGAGAAAACTAAGCTTCAGAGAAGTTATTTGCCTTAGGTGATGTCTTAGTCCACATGTGTTGCTATAAAGGATTACCTGAGGCTGGGTAATTTATAAAGAAGAGAAGTTTGTTTGGCTCACAGTTCTGCAGGCTGTACAAGAAGCATGGTGCCAGCATCTGCTTCTGGTGAGGGCTTCAGGCTGCTCCCACTCAGGGCATAAGGTGAAGGGGAGTCTACGTGTGCAGAGATCACATGGCAAGAGGGGAAGCAAGAGAGAGAGAGGGAGGAGGGGCCAGGCTCTTTTTAACAACCAGCTCTCACAGGAACTAATAGAGTGAGAACTCACTCACCCCCTGCCCAGGGAGGGATAATCTATTCGTGAAGGGTCCACCCCATGACCCAAGCACCTCTGTTAGCCCCACCTCCAACATTGGGAGTCAAATTTCAGCATGAGATTTGGAGGGGACAAACACCCAAGCCATAGCAGACCATATAATTAGTAAAGTGTTGGAAACAGGATTTGAAACCAGGTCTGAAGGCAAAGTCTGTGTGTTTTGACTAGGGGCTCCTTGGTTATAGGTAGGAAAGACTGAAGGCCCTGGGTGACAATGAGAAGTCAGCAAGGGTTCCTGGGACATTAAGGCTGCATGTAGCTTTCAAACAATCCACAGATTTTTTGCACCAACTATACAGATGCTTGGTAGATTTTTCCCCAGTAGTTTTCTCTATTTGTGAGCCAACACACAGTCCCATAACCAGAAAAAAATGAAAATATAACTTTCCAAATTGAGGTACGAATGAGAATCACAGATGTTGAGAGGTTGGTGGCAGAGGGGAGTGGTCCAGCCGGCGTGTGGGCCTCGTCATCCACCAGCACCCAAACCTCTGTAATATGTTCCCATTCTTAACACTCACCACACACACTGTGATTCTCTTAAAATAACAAAAACTGTTTCCATATGAAAAACAAATGGCCACTGAATTAGTTTAAAAGATGCCTAAATTGTGAATGTTTTTTAATAAAATATAACTCCTTATGGAAATGTTGTCAGGGGAAAAGCCAGAAACCTACACAAACATGCCTCTCTGTATGGGGGCAGAGTAGGAACCTGAAAAAGTCTTGGGATTTATGTTTTCCAAAGGTGCAGGGTGTACGGAAGAGCAAAGCCCCACTGATTGCTGTCAGGGAAATGAGATATGGTTAAAATCTTGGCCTCCCCAGAGCCACGTGAAGGCTTGAAGGGTACGTGATACATATATCACTGGAAACTTTCCAATTAAACAAAAATCATTTTGAAGGCATGCACCTTATACACCTTGGCTATAGTCATCTCTTCGTATCCATGGGTTCCATGTCCATAGATTCAACTGTCAAGTGAAAAAAATATTCAAAAAAATCACCAATCATAAACAGATGGTTGTGTCTGTACTGAACATGCAGACTTTTTCCTTGTCATTATTCCCTAACAATTCAGTATAACAACTATTTACTAATATGTGGCATTTATATTGTATTAGGTATTATAAGTAATCTAGAGATGATTTAAAGTATATGAACAACCTGTGTATGCTGCAAATACTACCCTAGTTTATAACGGGGACTTGAGCACATGTGGATTTTGGTAACTGCAGGGAGGGTTCTGGAACCAACCCCCCATGGATACTGAGGAGCAACGGTATAGTGGGGCACACAGAGCAGGTGTTCCAAAACTCTGCTGAATTCTAACATTCCAGTCCTTGAAATGGTGTTCTAGTGTTTGTGCACATGCATGTGTGCATGTGTGTGCATGTGTGTGTATGGATGTGCATATGTGTGTGTGATGTGTAGCTAAATGGATGGAGCATCTGTCTTTCTAGAAAAGCTGAGATTTGGGGAAGCAGAATGACTCCTCCACCTCTGGCCGGGACACTCGGTGGCCTCTCCCGGCTGCGATGCAGCTCACGGGCACCTCTCCTTCCTTCAGTGGCAGCTGTAGGGCCCCCTTCTGTACAAAAGCAAACACCTGGGCAAACTAGAGCAACTCACTCAATGCCTCGCAAAGATTTTGATCTCCAAGAATGCGGGGAAGAAGATGACCACGATAATTAACAAATAGCTCTCAACCCCCGGATCCACACAGCCGGGAACCTCATTGGCCTGTGCCGTTGATGTGACCTCCTCTGGAACTCTGTCACCCAGGCCTTCGGAGGCCAGAACTCCAGCCTCTGAGCACCTCTCGCCTCCTCTGGGCGTGGGACTATAACTGAACATGACAGAAAGCGAGAAGAGGAGTCAGCCATGCCTGGAGAAAAGCCTAGAAGGTGTCGGGTGGTTTCCAGGCCGGGTTTCAGCGTGTTCTGGAGCCACCCAGCCTCCGTCCTGCCAGGTGGCCTTCACCTGTCCCGCCCTGGCTGGGCCGTCGGGGACAGACGCGGCTTCTCCACCTCCGATCTCGCCTTCCCGGCTGAGAAATCACGGCGACGGACACCCTAATAGCTCTTCAGAAAGAAGTTACGCTTTCCTGTGGGTGGAGTCCGCCGAATGGCTAGCGGGGAAGAAAAATGCAAAGCAGAAAAAGGAAGGAAGAAAAAAACAAAGCCACATTATCAGCCAGCTTTGATCTCAAGACTGTTTCATTACTGCACTCTGGGTTAAAAGGAGAAGGGAAAAAAAAAAAGCGACACTTCAGGCAGGAAATGTCTATTATTCAGAAATGTAATATAATTATGTGTCTGCCTGGCCCCGTTTATCAGCGGCGTGTTCTGGAAGGGATGTGGTGGAGTTAGACACATCATCCCCTCTCCGCCAGCTCCCCAGCCCCGCGCCACCCCCCCGCCTCCCCCTCCCCCTCCCCCCTTGTCCCTTTCCCTCCTGCAGGACACTTGCAATTTCCCAGGTTTCGTGACCACTTACATGTCTTTCCTGAGTGTTTTTATACAGCGTAGGAAATTGGGTAATGAAAGCCAAGTCATACATTTCTGCTTTATGTTTCCAAAGAAGCAAGTGTGACTGTCAGGTTTACAAAAGATTGTTTATGTTCACTGGCGTGAAATGGGGAGCGAGGACTGGGAGCAGAGAGAGAGAAGGGCCGGCCGGGCTGGGATGACAGCAACGCATTCATCCTCCACGCTACGCCAGACAAAGCGCGGGCCCTGCCTGACAGCGACCATAAATCACGGGCGGGAGTTGCTGTACCTACAGCTTACACCATTCCAGATGACAAACACACAATAATCCGCAGGCACGGGCTCCCTGGCTCCCTTGTCCCCACCCTGTGCCTGCACCCTCTTCTTCCTCTCCTTCCTCTCCTCTCCTTCTTCCTGGCTCTTTTTTTTTTTCCTTCTTCCACCTCCTGGGTGTGTCCCCTCCACTCTGCTCTCTGCCCTCCATGTCCGCCTGACTCCTGTCGCTGTCCCCTCTGGGGCTTGTCTCTCGAGCTCGTCCTTCACTCCTCTCTCCCGGACCCTCTTCCCCCTCCTGGCCTGGCGCGCTTACTGCTTACTTCTTTGGGGGGAATTTCTTCATTGTTTCTCTTCCCTCTCCTCTCTTCTGTCCTTGCTGGTCTCCCTTTGTCTTTGCCATCTTTATTTCCTGTTATTTTATTTTTTTTTCTATTTCTTTCTTGCTTTATGTCTTCTCTGCCTCTCTCCCCCTCACCCCTTCCTGCCCACCCAGAGCCCCAGTCTGCTAAGAAAACTCCGACCTCCCTCTGCCCTGCCCATCCGCCAGGTATGGAGACCGAGGAGGGGGCGGGGCACGCTCTCCTTCCTGCTGGACCCAGAGGGAGGACAGTGGTGAAGACAGGGGCTGTGGCCTGTGACCACCCGATCCAGGCGGAGCTTGTCCCTCGGCAGTCAGGGCTACTCCCAGTATGAGAGCCCGGGCAGGGGCAAAGCAGTCCCCACGCTGTGGTGCGAGTCGGTGGGGCTGTCACTTTGAACACACTCAAGGCACAGCTCTGGGTTTGAGTTTGTTCTTCCCCAAGTGCAGGAATGTCTTTCCTCAAGCAAAGCTGTCGCTAAGCTGTTAGGGTTGACTCTGGGGCAACTCCAGAAGGGCATTTTCAGTACTGACATCTGCTATCGCTGCATGTGATTGTGTGGGGGGGACATCAGAGAGGGTGTCCGTCTGTGTCACAGCCCCCCTCGTTTAGTCAGTTGTGCCAGGATTTTCAGCAAGACCCTTGATAGGAAAAGCTAGATCTGAGAGACTTTTCCTGCAGACCTTACGCCATGTGTTTGTAACTCAGCTCTCCCAACGCTGAGCCATAAGGAAGCCCACCTGCCCCACCGTGTCCTCTGTCCCCTGAGGAACACACTCCTTTCCACTGGGCAATGGGACTCGTGTGAGCTAATGGGCAAAGTGAAGGTGAATCTCTTTGCTGGTTTTCATTCAAGGCTCCCTGGGCCAGGATTTGGGGTTCCTCCACAGGTGTTCACACCCTGACCCCCGAACTAGCTTGGCTAATAGCTCATTTCTTATTTAACTGCACAGGAAGCACCAGGACCATCTCATAAAATCAGCAATGCAAACTTAGGTTACATTGACGATGAAAAAACAAGTCATGGTTTTGCAGTGTCTTGTTCCTCCAAACTATTTTCACTCGTTAGTCCAGTATTTTGAAATACCAATGTGCTAGTACTCAGGAATACTCCCCCTAGACTCAGTCTTTCCAGGCCTTGTGGATGATGCATTAAACAGCTTCACCCTTTCTGGAAAGGGTCCAGCTGCTCTGGACCAGGCGGCTGGAGCCCCAGACTCCTGGGACCAGAAGGGGCTTGGCCCAAGGTACAGGAGTGGTTTGCACAGACGCTGCCAGGCAGCCCAAGGCACCGCTGCAGGCAACCAAGGCAGCCAGAGAAAGGGCTGTCCCCACGGCAAGTCAGAGACCTTCGCTCTTTTAAGGTTTTCATGACCTTAAATGGGAAGAGTCCATTTGATGTTGGGTCAGTTCAGACCTGGGCATGAGTGGGGGATGGGGGGGTGGTCCCACAGGAGATAGTGGGGTTCAATAGTCCCATGTCCAGAGAGCTCCTGCACAGTCCCACCGCCAAGATCCCGCTGAAAGGAGAACGGTGCACGTTGGAGAAACTGAGTGACCGTGTTCCGGGGTAATTAATGAAGCCTGGTGAGACAGCAGCCAGCAGTCAGGCGAGACACAGAAAACAATGCCTCCCCGCTCCTCCCTGGGCCGTAACTCGCCGGGAAGGGGAACAGGACTATCCGCTTGGACAACCCTTAAATCGATGCGTTCTCATTAACAGAGGATTTAACTCATCAAAGCGACAGCAGCTCTATTTGTATCATCCCCTTCAACGGGGCTTAGGGTTGAGCTCTGGGGTTTATTACCTTTCCCTTTCCTTTTTCCTTCTCCCTCTCTCTCTCCTCTGTCTCCCTCTGCCCCTACCCTCAGCTTTTCTAACAGGGCCGTGGCAAGATTTAAAGACGAGGGTAATTTCAAGCAGAGAATTGTTCAACCATCTCCCCACAGTCATCCTAATAGGCCCCCTCGGCCCTCCGATCTGGCCTATCCCAGCGGCAAGACGGCAGCCAGGGCTGCCCGCAGGCCTGGCCGGGAAGGCGAGAGGCAACACGCGTCACGGGCCAGACGGTGGCGGGGCGGACCCTTAGAGAGCCCCCGTTTTACGGGTGAGGACGCCACGGCTGGGACAGAGGGACAGCAGGGCTCAAGACCGCAGGGCACACGAGCAGCAGGGCAGGACCCAGACGTGTGGCAGCCGCCACCGGGGACAAGCACCTTGGCACACGGCTCTCCACGGGGCTGGCTCCTTCCCTGGGGCTGAGCCGTCTTCTCCTCCAACGATATTCTGTCGTGATCAGCTCTGCTAACTGTCACTTTGAAAAACAGTTAACATTTATTAAACACTCACCATGGGGGAAGCGCTGCGCTACGTGTTTTATCTAAGTTAATCTTCTCAACACTATAAGGTGGGTACTCAGGTTTTATTCATATTCTAGATGAAGAAACAGACTCGAAGAGATTAAGCGACTTGCCCAAACAGAAGATGACTAACCGCTAAGCCCATTCTTTTAGCCACAAGCTGTAATGCCATTTTCAAATTGAAATTACTCCCAAAGGGTATTAAATTAAGCTCTTTACATTTCAGTGTGGATGAATTTAACTGGAACTTTGTGTTGGAAGAGACGTTTCCCAGCCCGGAGCATCTGCAGCCACCAGGGAAAGCAAAGCCCTCCCTCCTCTCCTCTGGTTTGCCCGGGGCTCAAGTTCTGCTCCCCCAAGAGCGGGTTCCAGGGACAGCGGAGACATCCCGGTAAGGCCAACATTTATGACAGAGCCAAACTGCCAGTATTGGACAGCCTGCAGCCGTCCACTGGCAACCCCACAGTCCACAGAACCTTCTGGAAACCATCTCCTTCCAGCCTTTCCCTTGCCCTGGATGTACAATTCCACTCAGGCTTGTAAGGCCCCGTGTTATAACTGAATTAATTGGGCCTGTTAGACTCCAAACTAAGGGGAAAACAAGAAAATAAAAACAGGCCTTTGTCCCTCCAACTCGGGCCATTAGTCATTCGCTGTGGAACACTAGGCCCGAAGCACTGTCCCCTTCCCAGACACAAGGGAAGGGGAGGACACAAAACAGAATCCACCGAGAGGCTCGGCCGAGCGCGGTGCCTGTCTGCTGAGCCGGGCTGCGCTCACACCCCATCCGTCAGCGCTGGGATGAAAGGGCCATAAAACCAACACAGCGCCCGCGACTGTATGGAAATATACATCCTGATGTGTCAGGAATACCTGGCGCGCCTTTAACCTCAACTTCAGATGAACCAACACGCCTCGGAGCACATTTATATGCAAAGGCATATAATATGTCCCCTGTATCTAATTATCTGTCAACCTGAGGCAGTTTGTTTTCCAAATCGGCCTCTCGGCTGTGACTTTACGAGGTCATAAAGAAAACGATGCCACTCCGCTCTGAGACGCAAGGAGAGCCCGGATCAACAAATTACACTCCTTAATGGTGTCTCTCGGCCGGCGGATTCGGGCCCGGCAGAGAGAAAGAAGGCTCGGCCCCTGCTCCCTGCGTTCTGCCTTCTGCTGGGGGACAGGGACAGGGTGCGTGGAGCACAGGGTGACCCTGCGGGGTCTCACAGCGTCAGGCACGAGCAAGGCTGGGTAGAAAGTATCTCCCCCCCACCCCCCCACCCCCGGCCCAGTGTCCCCGCAGCTCCGTCTGTGACATCTGGACACCTCCAGAAACACGGTGGAGTTGATGATTCTGCGTCCTCAGTGCCACCCCCGGCCCTGTTAGGCTGTCCTGTGTCCTGGAGCATTTTCTGCTCCTGAGATCCCAGGGGTCTTCGGTTCCAGAAGGGAAAACTGTAACCCACTCTGCACATAGTAGAGAACACCTGCCTTCCCCAACCCGAACGTCAGGCCCTGTGTTGCACGGGAAAGTGGGTGGGAAGGTATCTGACCCCCCTGGGGAAGAAGGCAGGGGCAACTCTCTCCAACGTCTAAGCAAAGAGGAGAAAATTCCTCCTCCCAGAACAGGGAAGGTAGGTGGCAGCAGCAGCAGCAGGAATGAATCGTGCTGAATCGCAGGAGGGGCCGTCTCCCTCCTGCCAGGCTCAGCACCGTGCACACAGGCTCCTGCGCACGCGCGCACACACACACACACACACACACACACACACACACACACACACATGTGCACACACACGGGCACACACAAAGGGAAAGGGCGGAGCGGTGGACTCGGCACACAGTCTTCAGCTCCCATTAGTCCTCCTCTGATCTTTAGCAGATTAATTAGGAAGTTTGTCAGGAACCAGCCACGAACTCCAGCCGCTCCTCTCTGGGAGCGGTAACAGTGCCAGCGAAATGTAAGCTGCAGGAATTCCTCTACCCACACTGCTCCTGTGATTAATGATAGAAAGGAATAAAAAAAAAAGAGAGGTCAACAGCTGAGTGCAGAGCAAGTTGCTAGACAGGGAGTAATTAAGATACTTGGGTAAATATGATTAATAAGCGCAAACTGGCAGGGTGTGCAGTAAACAAGGACTAACCAGATGGTCCCCCCTCTTCAGAGAAGGCTGGGCACTTGGAGACGGGGGGAGGGGAGAGACCAAGCAGGAAGGGAAGGAGGGCAACTCGCAAGGTGTGATTGCAACGTTACTTCTCTAGCCGGCCCTATCTGGAGGGAAAGGTTGGGTCCCCAGGGAGGGACTGGGACAGGGAGGTGGCTTGGAGACGTTCTCCATCGGTCTTCCCATGGCAGGCACCAGACGACTAGCTGGACGTACAAGGATCCCTGCTCAGACCAAGGCTGCCCTTCCAAAGAGGCCCCGGCCCTGCGCCCTCCTTTCTCTCTCACTCGCTGCTCACTGCAAGCTGCAGACAGGACACGGAGTGCACAGGTTGGTGCCACCAGATTCATCCGTGCAGGCTGGGCAGTGCCACGCACCACAGACCGGGCGGCTTGGACAACAGGAACGTACTGTCTCACGGTCTGGGAGTTCAGAAGTTCGAGGTCAAGGAGTGGGCGGGGCTGGTTCCTCCCGAGGGTCGTGAGGGAGAACCTATCCCAGGCCTCTCTCCTCTGGCTCCCGGTGGCTTGGTGGCAATCCACGGGGGTCCTTGGCTTGTGGACACATCCCCCTGGTCTCTTCCTTCATCTTCTCAGGATGCTTTCCCTGTGTGGGTGTGTCTTTGTCCAAATTGTACCTATTTATAAGGACACAGTCACACTAGGTCAGGGCCCACCCTAATGACTTCATCTTAGTTAATTATATCTTCGGTCACCCTACTTCCAGGTAAGATCACCTTCCAAGGGACTGGGGGTTAGGGCTTCAACATATGAATTTGGAGAAAGGACATGACTCAACCTAGAATAGCCACTTTTGAGGGGTTAGAAAGCAAACCAGGGAAAAAATTCCTCCACAGAAGGGACCCGAGCGAAAAAGGAAAAAGTTTGCTGTCACAGTGTGGAAGGGGACCGTGGCGTGGACTGCCATCTCTCAGCTCACTGTCTGCTAAAAGTCCGCCTCCGTCAAGTCCCCAAACAGTGCCTTGGAAAGAGCCTCGCTTTCCGCGTGAGGTCGAGGACACAGGCTGATGCTTCCAGAGATGACACTGAGAAAGAGCCATGCTTAGGTGTCCCCTGACACCGTAGTTAACAAGAAATACCGCAGGCCCTACCAGAGAAGGCTCAGAAGATTTACCTTAAATAAGCAGAGACGTGCCGAGACATCTCCGTCTACAGCTATGTACGGGCCGCTCCGAGCTAAGGACGAGGCGTAGTTGGGGAGACGAAGATGTACAAGACTAGTCCCTGCCCTAAAGGAGCTCACAGTCTGGGCTCCCGCGCTAGTTTCCTGCGGCCACTGTAACAAATGACTGCAAACTTGGTGGCTTAAAATGACAGAAACTTGTTCTTTCACAATCTGAAGGTCAGAAGTCCAAAATCAGCACCTTGGGCTGAAATCAAGGGGTCGGCAGGGCCACAGGGCCCTCCAGAGCTGCTGGGGACAATGTGGCAGCCCCTGCATCCCTGCCTTGCGGCTGCACCTTCGAGGCTGGTGTCTTCATGTCTCTGCTCTGTTTTCATGTCACCTTGTCCTCTGTGTGTAAAATCTCTCTCTTCCTCCCTTTTGTAAGGACACGTGTGGTTTCATTGAGGGACCTCCTGGGTAATCGAGGACAATCTCCCATCTCGAGAGTCTTAACTTAGTCACATCTGCAAAATCCTTTTTTTTTTTCACCTACCGCAATTCCCGTAAGATTGTTTTTCTAATCGCTTCTCTCAGTGGGTCTATATGGGGCTAAACGGCCCAGTGTCTGCCCCTGTCTCACAGCTAAGGAAAGCCAGGCACACATGGCAAAGTGTCTTCCTCACTGAAGTCAAAGTCACGCACAGGTGAGGACTCCTTAGATACCCGTCTGTCCCTATAAATCAGCTCCCTATCTTCTGTACATCACATATCTATTAAAAAATATTTCAGGGGTGTGTTGAAAATGACAGGGCTGCCAACTTTTTATTTGGCTAACTAAAGGGAATTTTTTAAGAAACTATATATTTTTATCTCGTAAAGGAAGACAATTCTAAAAACCAAAGTAAAAAAGACCAATTTCAGAGCAAAGCGCCATCCTCCAAAAAAAAAAAAAAAACTGCAGGCAACCGTGTATCCTTGTACATTCTGCACTGTTCTTCATTGTATTGTGCCCAGGTTGTAACAATCGCTTAAGGACCTGCTGTCAAAAAAACCCTTCTCAGCCTCACGTCGTGGCTCACACCTGTAATCCTAGCACACTGGGAGGCTGAGGTGGGAGGATTGTTTGAGGTCAGGAGTTTGAGACCAGCCTGAGCAAGAGTGAGATCCCGTCTCTACTAAAAATACAAAAATTAGCCAGGTGTGGCAGCAAGCGTCTGTAGTCCCAGCTACTCAGGAGGCTGAGGCAGGAGGATCACTTGGAGTTGGAGGTTGCAGTGAGCTATGATGGTGCCACTGCACTCTAGCCGGGGTTACAGAGCGAGACTCTGTAAAAGAAAGAGAGAGAGAGGGAGAGAGAGAGAGATAGAAGGGAAGGAAGGGAGGGACGGAGGGAGGAGGGAGGGACCCTTCTCTGCACCAGGGACTCAGTTGGGCTTCTCCCACGTGAAAAGCCCACAGATGTGAGGCTCACAGAGACGAAGGGGAGAGAAGGGAAGAGCTGAGCGGAGGTCTTGCCATCCTCCTTCTGCCCCATCAGGAACATTCTCAAGCCCCAGCCAGGGCCCCCAGCCTCCTTGCCGCCTCCACAAGTCACAGAACTTTCTCCCAACTGCCGATCTCAGCAGACATCACAAGGCTTCTCGCACTGGGGTTGCGGTTTCTCTTTTGGGGGACACACTCAACACAAAAGGGGTGTCATACTCCAGCTGGTGAGCCACTTCCTGATCTCTTTTCCTCTCTTGCCCTGGAACAAAACGAAGTCATTATAAAGCAAAAAATGAACAACGTCATCGCAGAATTATGCCGTGGTGAAGACTCTCTGTTGAGAACTTTAACCACCCTTCCAAAACGTCAGACTCCTCCCCTTTCCTTGCTTAACCTTTTTCTCCCAGGCAGAGTGACAATGCTACTCCGACGTCCCAAATCTGACCAGTGGGCGTATGTGAGGATAGTTCAGCAGACATCTAATTTGTCCCCATAATGACACGGGTGCTACATCCTCCTGCTTTCTCTGGGGCATTAGCACTTGGCGGGATGGGTCTCATTTCCAACAGCTCGTTTACGTTCCTCCCAATTTGTCACTTGTACCAACAGAATCAGGATCAAGGAGATGAGATCAGATTCTGTACCAAGCTGGGACTGATGCGACCTCACAGTCTCTTAGTGGCCACTGCAGGGCGGCTGCTCCCATCACCTAGCTACCCAGGCTCTGGGCAAATTTCTTGCCACCAAAGGCAGTGACAGGGACAGAGCCCACAGTGGTCAGCAAAGCCAAGATCATCTGTGAACTTTGTCCCTTAGTGCAAGTTGAGGACCTTAGCTCCACCAGCTCCATGAAAACTAAAAGTTTTTTAATTGAGAAAATGAGTACGGAAGAATCAACTCAACAAAAGTCTGAAAGCCAGATACGTGCGCGTCACTGCACCAGGCATGGAAGATGCAGAGCATCCGCCCTCAAGGCGGTCCCCAAGGAGGCGGGAGGATGGCAGCACACGAACACAGCGTACTGTGGGCTGTAGTAACTCTACAGCACAAGAGCAAACACAGAGGAGCGGCTCTGCTTTCAGTCTGGGGTCCCCAGGAGCAGACCCTGAATCTTGTATCTATTCACGTAGAAATAGATTGTTTGGAGGTGAACTGAGAAAACCGATGGGGGAGTGGGGGGGTGAGGCAGGAAGGGAAGGTGCTCAGGGTGCACCGTCACCAGTTACTGCTGCTCACGGTGGGGTCAGTTCCCCCAGGGGCTCCTGGGAGCTACCGCAGGACACAGAAGCACCCAGCCCAGGGGCGAGGGACCCTCAGCCATTGGTAGAGGGCTGTTCTGGGGGGCGTAACTCCCAACACTCCCTTACCTGCCCTGTGCATGGGCAGCAAGAGAAAGTCCTCAGATAAAGGATTGCAGGCTCTGGCCCTAGGAAGCCACTCTGGCATGTGCACAAGTGATATACCGCCACGGGGACATGGCAAGAGCACGCAAGGCAGTTGCTGTAGACCCAGGAGTTCAAAGCTAAGGTGAGGAGAGGTCAGGGAAGTTCACAAAGGAGAGTGGACACTGGAGCTGGGCTTTGGTGGACGCCTCGGTGATTACCGGGCAGGTGTGGGCAGAGGGGGTCGGGGAGGAAGGGCATATTCGTTCCAAACCAGCAGCTGGAGAGAGAGGGAGACCAGGGCCAGGCTGGGAAGAGCCTGGCATTTCCTGCAGACACACAGGGAGCCATCGTGGCTTTTCAAGAAGGGAGAGATACAGACGCGGAGGGGGTCTTAATGAACTTGCTAGTCCCATGCCAGTCCCTGCCTGCCACAAGGACGTCCTGCGTTCTCTGCGGTGCCTGGAGCATTGCGGGAAAACCGCTACCAACCCAAGGCTCTCGAGTGTGCTGGGTTAGCACGTGGGATTGGGAGCACTAATGAAACTCCTCATGAAACAAACAGCCGACAGAAGCATTTAAATGAATGAAAATACAATGAACTTGCCAAACTGGTGGCGTGGTTCTGGGCATGTGGGACCCCACACCCCCCAAGCAGCAACAGGCTCCTCTTTCAGGGCACGCTGGGGTCATCCCCCCCAAGACATCTGCGGGGCCAGGCCGACCAGAATGTGGCTTCTGTGTGTGCAGCCACCACCATCTACAGGAGCCAAGAGCTGGCTTCAGAGTCCATGTGCCCAGATTCCGACCCTGCCCTACTTTTGCCGGGGGTGATGGCACTGGGGCAAGAGAGTTGCTGTCACTGCTGCGAGGGTCTGCCCTGTGCTTGCACCTGCCACAAAAACCACCTGAGTCACGGACAGAGGAAAGAGCTGCAGGTTGACCCAATGCTGAGGTGCCCGTGCTCATTCATTCCAGCCACCCCCGGACGCTGGGGACGGCCACTCAGACTTCATTCCATTCGCTCCACCATAAAGTCCGTTGGCTCCAGGCTTGATCCACGGTAACAGCCTCACAACTGCTACCACCAAGTTTCAGGGGAGACTGCCCATTTCAAAAGAGAAATGGGAATATGAAGTTATTAGAGATGGGTTCTGGCCCTGAAGGCTTATCTACAAAGGAGGCCTGTGCTGGGCAGACTGCTACGGTGACAGCCAGTGGTCTCCACCTTCTGCCACGCACGTCCTGGCGAATCCTCTTCCTTGCAAGTGCGGTATAGACCTAGCGACTCGCTTCTAGTGAATGGAATCTAGCAAAAGTGATGGGTTGTCTCTTTAGAGATTAGGTTTAAAAAGGCCGTGCGTTCTCTCTCTCTCTCTCTCTGTCTCTCTCTCTCTCTCTCTCTCACTCTCTCTCTCTGTCTGATGAAGGAGCTGTATGTTCCGAGCTGCCCCGTGGGGACGTTCACGTAACAAGGAACTGGGGCAGCCTCCAGCCAGTAGCCTCCCAGCAACGGAGGCCCACGGGAACTGAGTCCCGCCAACAGCCACTTGATGAGTTGAGACATTGATCTGTCCCCAGTTAAGCCATCAGACGACCCCAGGCCCAGCCAGCACCTGCGCGGCAGTGTGATGAGAGACCAAGAAGTGGAGGGCCCAGCCAAGTGACACCCAGATTCCTGACCCACAGGAACCGTGGCATAATAGGTGTGTTTGTTGTAAGTCACTAAGTTTTGGGACAACTTGTTACACAGCAGTGGATGATGAATACATCTATTAATGAAAAAGACAGTGAACCAATGGACAGACACACTCAGAAAGCTTAAGACCGAGAGGAGGTCGGAAGTTTTGCTGTCAGTGTAATATGTCTTGGCAGGGATGTTAGAGCAGAGACCCTAGAAAAATCCTCCATTCTGTGATTTGTTCCCATATGCTAAAATTCTACAATCAGTCTTTTCTTTCCCTTAAAATTCCTTCCTCTTATTAAAATACTCTAAACACAAAACACAGAAAACCAAAAATCAAATCTAGTCCTGGGTACTTCATTCACCGTGTGATTTTCGATGAGTACATTTCCACATACCTCAAACTATATTTATGAAACAAAAATATGAATTTTGAAAGGTTGCTTAGCTTTTCTGTGTCTCCATTGCATTTTAAAGTAGGAATAAATAACACCCGCCTTATGTAACTCATGGGGTTCTTGAGAAGGTCAAATGCGATAATACGGTTGCAAATTCCTTTTAAACTACAAAGAACTCTCCACGCGGAAAGAGCATTTTAAGTCCTCTTTCCTGGGCTCTCCCATGTGGGACACACTCAGCCGTCATTAGACTGCTATACTTAAACAAGATGGACTTTTATGCAACCTTTTCCTGGAAGTAGCTTTCAGGGAGGGAGATGAAGTCGAAGAAAACGCAAGCACCTGCAGGGAGTGGGGGGCCCG
Source organism: Lemur catta (assembly GCF_020740605.2). Lineage (NCBI taxonomy): Eukaryota > Metazoa > Chordata > Mammalia > Primates > Lemuridae > Lemur > Lemur catta. The sequence goes on along the minus strand of NC_059149.1, from coordinate 9,656,697 downwards.
GACTGGCCCCCACTTCACAGCTCTCAAAGATTCAGTCCCAGAAGCAGTCGTTCATGTAAGAGTTAGACGCTGACTTCCAGGAGCCTCTGTAGGGACCTGCCTCTGGAGGAGTAAAAGCACTGAGATGCTGTTTCTTGTTCTCTCCGCCCTGCATCTTCCAGAAAGGTGATTTCTCTTCCTTCTCCTTTGTTTCTGTCTCCTATAAAACATGCTGTGACACTTCACACAAAGAGCCACGTATACAAATCAATTGCAATCAGCTGTATTTCTCTCCTGATGTTAAAAGACTCGTAAAGGAAAACGCACTTGCTTCAAACACCCTTCCCTGACAGTAAATCAACCCTCCACTGTGGGTGGAATTTCTGCACAAATTGAGCCGGGCCTCGCGAGACCAAGATTTACCAGCATAAATCCCAGGTTTGCAGGGCCTGTCTGGTTGTATTACTAGGAAGAGCTGATCCGGTGGCTGAGTTTTGTGGGCGGTGGTTGCATCGTCTTGACTTCTGGTTTAAGCCAAGACACTTGGCAACTCACTTCTTAGAGAGTGAAGTAGAGGCTGACAGGGGTGTGGTCAAAGGCAAGGGCTACCCTCACCCCATCCCACCTCACCCCTGTGCCCCAAGGGAATCTCAATCAGAACTACTGTCTTCGGTGGAAACATCCAGGCTTCCTCATAATCAATTGCACGGGAATAATGGCTTCCATGGGAAGCTCAACACATCTGTTTGACCCAAGACAACTCTGCTTCTCTGATGCCAATGAGGCATGCCACTGCCTACAGGAGACTGCCTTAGTTTCTCCAGTTTGCATCTGCCTTCTGAATTGGTTTCCCCATTTATACAATGGGGGTACTAATGCCTTCTCCATTTCATAGAAAGAGATAAAATTTGAAGGGGTCTCCAGAAACACCAACTCTTTCCTTTTAACTATCCCTACAGATCACGGAACTTTTCCTTTTGTCCTTTTCGCCCCTCCACCCACCCAACCAAGCTTCCTACCACCAAGCCAGAAGGTTCTGTGGCAAGGGGCCCCATGCTGTGATCGGCTTTGCATTCAGAACGCGTGCTGCCAGCTAATTTTATTTCCCCGTGAACATAAACAAGGTGATGGTAGATATAATGCAATCAAAACAAAGACACTCGATGTGGTTTACATTTTGTTATGTACAGCACTTTGACGCTTTATTTTTAAAATGAAGATAGATGATGTCAGCAAGAGAAGAAAACAGTTGGGGAATTCAAAAATTGGCTTCTATTCATGTCTATTTATTTTAGCACCTCCACTTTCTGAAGAGAAACGACCCTCACCTGGGTGGCTTCCTTCTTGGTTGATTGTGGAGCTGGGCGGGGGACGTGCTCATGGCGCCAGGCGTTTGGGTGTGGGCCCAAGCAAGCTGCAGGGAGGTGAAGTCAGTAGTGACGGGGGCAGTGAGGGCAGCGTGCCAGGTTTGGCCTGCAGGGGGGTTGGGAAGGTTGTGCCCCCAAGGAGAAATCTGAGAGAGACCTTCAGGGGTAAGTGGGATTGCTAGACAGAGGAGGTGAGAGCAGACATTGGAAGAAGAGGCATGAGGCTGAGCAGAGAGAAGGTGCCCAGAGTTTCAGGAACAGGAACAGCGCTGGGAGGCCACATCAGGGTCTCTGGACACCCTCTCGCCAAGGCCCCTGAAGGTCTCTCCCCAGGACAGCGGATGCCATGATCAGAGCTGCATGTAGAACGCGATCCCAGGCTGTGATGTGGCACGCGGCTCAGGGGCTGTGCTGGAGCCCTCGGCGGGGGTCTAGGAGAGGAGCCTGAGTCATGCTGCCCCAAGGCCAAGCGCAGAGCGGGGACTGGCAGGATTTCTGAGCATATCTAAGCTAGCACTTTTGCTTCTCACAAGCTAGATGTTATGCCTTAATTACAAGTGTCCCTAAGAACTACATATCGACTGAGCTTGCATCTCTGTTGCTTTGAAAATGCAAGATTCATAAAATCAAACGACACGCATGATTATTCAACATACATTATCTGCTGACTGCTCCGATGGAGACAGAGGAATTTAGCTGAAGCAGCCAACACTGGAATCGACGATGGGCGTGTAAATAGATCCCTTTTAACAAGCGTCCTGATCCGCCCGTACTTCTGACCTTTTCTATGTTGCCCAGATTTCCCTCATCCACAGAATTCCACAACACACCACGAAACGGCTTAGGAAGTTTGCAAGTGAACTCAATCAACCAGTCACTTCGTCCACACCAACCAAAACAAGAGGCTGGACCGATTGGATTTGAACAATGTTCTTTTTAATTTTTTTTTTTTTTTGCCGTTTGTCATGGCATTGGGTAGACAGATAATAAAATTATTCCTTTCATCATGCAAGGAATTATAACAAAGACCTGGTACCGTCTTGGAAAATGCTCTGTGAATGGTTCTACACCAGGAACCGTGGGCTCCCCTGGGAACCAACGCGGCTGCGGCTCTAGGTGGGAGGGAGGCAGGCTGAGATCGAGGGCAAAATTGCAACTCATTGGCACAGCACATATTTTTCCAATATAAAAGCAAATGGAGAATCCGTAAATAAATTGACTATATAAAAGTGTCCCTTTATATTACCACCTCACTTTTCCAAGGGGAAAACAAAAAGAAAAAGAAAAAAAGAAAGAAAAGGTTTCTTCCCACAGCCCTCATATAAAAATATCATTTCTTCGGGATAATTTTAGAGTAGCAACAGCAGTCCGTATCTATTTAAAATACACACGCGGCCCCGCACCCAGACCCCTCGCACAAACGATGCGGGAACTCGCGTCAGCCCGGCTGCAGAAGCAGCTGCCACGTAATTACGACTTCTCATCACACGTGTGGGGAAACAAGTTGTGGCGTTTGGGAAAGGTCTGCAAAAATAGGTGTCAGACCTTAACTAATAGTGATTGTCCTTCCATTCTACTGTAATTTACATTTAATTCACACATTTCATTTCCATTTAAAATATGATTACAGTGTTTTGAAGCACATCTCACCTGTCCCCTCGAATTACAGGGAAATGAAAATAACAGGGAACAGCAGGAACCGGGAAGGCTGCCGGAGCCCCTGGCCGCAGGGCTGTCGCCAGCACGCGCTGCCTCTCTGGGGTCAGGGGCGGGAAGGCGAGAGAAATGGGGGCATCGGAGGGGAGGGGAGGGAAGCAGAACGGGGGCAGAAAGAGTGAGAGGTTGGGGGTGCGGGGGACAGGCGATGGAGAGGGGACTGGCCCGTCGAGGGGCCACTGAAGGTCTTCTCAGGGCTGCAGCGTGCTTGCTTTGTAAATTCCCTATTTCCTGGCATGGTGCCCGCCTTCTACTGCATTCATTTCAGGTTCATGACCTAATCCTAAGTACATGCAGCAGGAAGCAGGTGCCTGTTAACTCCGAGGTCTGGTTTTCTCTGCCCTGGAGGCAACAGCAAGAGGAGAGGAGAGAGGAAGGCAAAGGCTTCGGTGCACTGACTCAGGGAGGCCAGACAGCCTACTGGATACACGACACCCTTCAAAACACACCTCCGCCCCGCCTGCACCCTGCACCCGGGGCTTCTGCAGCTGGTGGCAGCAGGTGACAACGTCAGAGGAGCAATTTATAGCACAGGATTCTTTAGGAATTCAGTGACCAAAGCCCCTCCAGGTGTGGCAGAAGATGGGCTCGCCTTGTAATGAATTCTAGCCAATGGCACCTGATTCACAGCAAGATTTTGGTGCCTGCTCAGAGGCAGAGGTAAGGAGCCCTCGCTTATTCATTGCAATCCCCAAATGCTGTCCTAAAATGCCCGGGAAAGGCTATGCAAGCATCAAGAGACGCAACAAACATTTATAAAGCACCTACGGTATAATTAGTACCAAGCAAGGCAATAATTATTTCAAATCTGCACTCGCCTCAAAATTCCCATTCCCCACACTTCCCTTTAAATTTGCCTTTTGTTTTCTAGGAAAATAAAAATAGACACCGGAATAGAGGAACTCCCTGCTCCTATTACTAAACGTACAAATCTGCTCATGCCCCCACCCTCTGCTCTTTCCCTTCTCACGCAACAGAATAATTGTCCATCCTCCCTGAGGCCAATTCTTGCATTTGGGCTTTGCATATCATATTCTTCCACCTTGTCGTGTTTTCATATTCATTCTGTTTATCCCTTTCTTTCTTGTATATTTAACTTCTCACTTTGAATTGGATCCTTCCCGTTGGCTTTAAAACATGCACCTGTCTCTCAGATTAAAAAGAGAAATGCCCTCAATGCCTCACCTCCATCCAGCTTTGAACGAATCACTCTCCTGCCATTCCATGCAAACTTCTCAAAAGCTTTATCTTCGTGGTGGCAGAGGTGGCTTGTTGCCCAACAAGTGTCGCAGCCCTCTTCGTGTCATAGAGAGTTGGTGGCTGCCCAGGCAGAGATTGTATTTCCAGCCTCCCTTGCATGTAGGAATGGCCATGTCATCAGTTCTATGGATGAAACATGAGCAGAAACTGTGCGTCACTTCTAGGCAGAGGCTTGAAGAAGTGGCCTTCTCTGCACTGCTTCCCTCTGACCAGTCGGATGCAGACGGCTGTGACGATAAGGTCCCCCTAGGGGATGCTGCCACCATAAAGGGGACGAAGGTGAGTTTCCTGGATCACAGCATCACAGATCACTGCCCACCGACCAAGAATACCCATGGGCAACTGTTATGAGAGCGATACGTTAACTTTTATTTTGTGAATGAACTGAACTTTGAGCATTTATTTATTGCAATACTTAGTATTGCTTTAACCAGTAAACTCACCTACCAATCATTCTGCAGTCCACTCCAATCTAGTTTCCGATTTGTTGCTGGGAAACAGAACTCTGTAAAGCCATCACTAGTTTCCAGGTTACTTAATGTGATGGATACTTTCTAGTCTAAATTGTACCTGACCCCAGCATTCCAGAGTTGTACATCCCTCTCTTCTTAGCAGGCTTCTTTTTCTTGGTTTCCATAACACAAAATTCTTTCAGATTTCCATCTTTCTGCCCAGTTGCTCCTCAGTCTCCTTCATGGGCTCAGGTTCCATTACCTCATCTCAGGACTCCACAAACTTGACCATGGCTTCCATCCACATTGAATTAACTGGAGCTGGACTTACCCACCGGCCATGAACAATTAGAAAATTGGGGAAATTGCATTAATATGCAATTTCAGACATTTAAAAATAGGCATCACAGTCTGCACTCCCTGAGAGAAAAGAAACAATCAAGGTGAGCCTACCATCACCCCAACTTTTGCCAGAAGGCACCTCCTGGATTGCATTACAGGGGAGGAAAATACTAGCAGAGCATGGTGGTTTCACTGATTGACATGACAGAAACCAAAGTTGGAGAAGCCAAGGAAACTTGAATTCACAGTGTGGAACACCAAAGGAGAGGGAGCTAGACAGAAAAAGGCGTCCCCTTGAGTCTTTTGTCCAATACTAAGGTGAGGCTGCATGAATCAGGCAAAAATAATTATTAGAGTACTGTAGGGTAAACAATTCCCAGAGCTCACAAAGGGCTGAGTTATGTTCAAGTTCTAATCAAACAGACTGGCAAGACCTTTCTGAATACTTAGGGCACTCAGTAGAGACTCCAAAAACTCATGCCAGAGAAGCATTAATACACTAGCCTCAGAGTAAAGGCTGCTCTAAATTCAACCTAATGAAGCTTAAAAACAAGCTGTAATGAATTAAACTAGTCCACAAGGAAATTAACCACAAGCCAAAATGAACTTCACACTTTATAAATGAATACAACAAAATCCAGGCACTTAGCGTTGTATTCTAAATATGCAGAATCCAATCAAGAATTATTATACATGAGAAGAATATTCAAGAGCAGAATAAGACCATAGAAACAAACCTAGAAATAACAGAGGTGATGGCGCAGGCTGAAAAATAGTTTTAGATTATTGTATAAATATGCACAAGACTTTAAAGTAAAACATGAATCAATGAGGACAAAAGGAGATGTAAAAAGGAATAAAATATAACTTGTACAGATAAAAATATGATAGCTTAGGCAAAAAAATTTCACTGGATATTGGATAGCAGATTAGCACTGCAGGAAAAAAAGATCAGTGAACTTAAAAATAATAACAGAAACCATACAAACTAAAAGATGGGAGGGGGTAAGACTAAAAAAATTGAACATAGCCTCAATGACCTGGTATACAATACCAAGAAGTCACTAGGTAATTAGAGTCCCAAAAAGATGTGAAGTGTAGAAAAAAATTTAAAAAATAATGGTCAAATTTTTTCTAAATTTGATGAAAGCTATGAATCTACAAATCCAAGAAGCTCAATGAACCCAACAGGATAAAGACAAAAGTGCATGATAATCTAATTGATAAATGCCAGTGACAAAGAAACCATCTTAAAAGCAGGAAAAGACACATTACATACAGGGAATAAAGGTAAGAATTACTGCATATTTCCTACTAGAAGCAATTCAAACCAGAAGACAATAGAAAAAGAACTTTTGCATATTGAAAAAAAATTAACTGTCAACCTAAAATTCTATATCTAGCAAAAAATATGATTCAAAAACAAAAATAAAATAAAGACTACCTCACACAAAAAAATGAGAGAACTTATTGCTAGAACTATACAACAAAACATGTAAAAGGAAGATTTTTAGGCAAAAGTAAAATGAAACTAGGTGAAAACTCAGACCTGCACAAAATATGGAAGAATATTGGAAAAGGTAAATATGTGGGTAAATATGAAAAACATAAATAACCAATATGATTTATGAAAGAAAGGACATCACTACAGATCCTTCAGGCATTAAAACGATAATGAGAAAATATTCTGTACAACTTCATGTCAACAATTTGGCAACCCTGATAAAATTTTCAAATTCATATAAATGTTCAAATACTTTCAAATTATTAACTAATAATTTGATTTAGCAAATTCACAGGGTACAAGGTCAATATTAAAAAATCAACTGTATGTTTTATATTAGCAAGAACAATTTGAAAGTGAAGTTTTAAAAATACCATTTGCAATAGCATAAAAATAAGAAATATTTAAGGACAAATTTAATAAAGTCTGTGTAAGCCCTATATTTTAAAATATGGCTGAAAAACCTTAAAGAAGACCTATATCAATGTAGAAATATATGGTGTTCATGCACTAGAAGATTTCATGTTGTTAAGATGTCAATTTTTCCCCAAATTGAGCTATAGATGCAAGGTGATCCCAAACAAAATCCAAGCAGGAGTTTCTTATAGAAATTGACAGGCTGATTTTATTAATAAAATGTATATGAAAATTAAAGGGCCTGGAATAACCAAAATGATTTTTTTTAAAAAAGGAAACATTTGAAAGGTTTACACTACCTGATTTTAAGACTTATTTTAAAGCTACTGCAATCTAAACAGTGTGATCTGAAACATTGATATATACATAGATCAAAGGTACAGAATAGACCCACCTACCTCTATATGATCAATTACTTTTTGACACAGATAACAATATAATTCAATGGGGAAAGAATATTCTTTTTAACAACGGTGCTGAAACACCTAAACATGTTTTTAAATGAAACTCACCATTCACAAATATTAACTAAACATGTATCATAAGCATAAATGTAAAAGCTGAAACCACAAAACGTCTGGGAGAAAATCTTAGACAAAGATTTCTTAATCAATTAGATTTCATCGAAATTACACATGTCTGTTCTTTGTTGGATATTATCAAAAAACAAAAAAGGGAGACAGTAACCACAGATTAGCAGAAAATTATAGGTATATATGACAAAGGTCTCTTATCCAAAATATACAGCACACACCACGTAATGACATTTCAGTCAAGGGCAGACCACACATACAACAGTGATCCTGTAAGATTATAATGGAGCTGGAAAATTCCCATCACCTAGTGATGCTGTAGCCTTCGTAACCTCATTACTAATGCAACACCTTACTCACATATCTGCGGCCGTGCTGGTATGAACAAGCCTAATACACTGCCAGTCATATAAAAATTATATGTCGTACATAATACTTGACAATAAATGGCTATGTTACTGGTTTATGTATTTACTGTACTATACCTATACTTTTTATCATTATTTTAGAATATATTCCTTCTACTTATTTTAAACCAGTTAACTCTAAAACAGCCTCAGTTCATTCAGGAGGTTCAGAAGAAGACCTTGTTATCATAGGAGATGACAACTCCACACCTGTTGTTGCCCCTGAAGACCTTCCAGTGGGACAAGACGTGGAGGTGGAAGACAGCGACACTGGTGATTGTGACCCTGTGCCGGCCTAGGCTAATGTGTGTGTTTATGTCTCAGTTTTTAACAAAAAAGTTTTAAAAGGGAAAAAAATTAAAAATAGAAAAAGAACTCATAGAAGAGTGATATAAAGAAAGAAAATAGTTTTGTACAGTCTTACAATGTGTGTTTTAAGCTAAGTGTTATTATAAAAGAGTCAAAAATTTCATAAGGCAAAAAAGTTACAGTAAGCTACGGTTAACTTATTATTAAAGAAAAAAAGTATTTTTTGTAAATGTAGTGTAGCCTACGTGTGCAGAGTTTATAAAGTTTACGGCAGTGCATGGTGACATCCTAGGCCTTCATGGTCACTCACTACTCACTCACTGACTCACCCAGAGCAACTTCCAGCCCTACAAGCTCCATGCATGGGCAGTGCCCTCTGTAGGTGTACCATCTTTTATCTTTTATACTGTATTTTTGCCGTACATTTTCTATGTTTGGATATGTTTAGATACACAGATACTTACCATTGTGTTAACACTGCCTACCGTATTCAGTACAGTAACACGCTGTACAGGTTTGTAGCCTAGAAACAACAGGCTGCACCTCACAGCCTAGGTGTGTAGTAGGCTGTACTATGTAGGTTTGTGTAAGTTTGCTCTATGTTAGGACAATGAAATTGCCTAACGATGCATTTCTCAGAATGTATCCCAGTCATTAAGGGACATGTGACTGTATGCAGAACTCCTACAACTCAATAATAAGACAAAAACCTCAATAAAATCATCTACTAAATGGTTAATCAGACCCTTCATAGAAGACATGTAATGTTATTTGTCATCAAACCAATGCAAATTAAAACCACTACAAGATATCACTACACACCAGGTAGAAAGACTAAAATTAAAAAGACTGACAATATCAAGTATTGGCAAGGATGTTTGGCAATCGGAAATCTCATATTGCTAGGGATAGAAAATGATGCAACCACTGTGGCAAACTTCTGGCAGTTTCTTATAAAGTTTACATTTACCCTAGCACACAGAATTTTCAGTGCTATTTATTTACCCAAGATAAATGAAAATGTGGCCACACAAAGACTTGTGCATGAATATTCATAGTAGCTTTTTACATAATGGCAAAACATAGAAAAATGCAAATGTTTATCAACAGGGTGAATGGTTTACACAGTCTGTGGCATATCCACACAACAGAATACTAGTTGGCAATAAAAGGAATGAACTTCTGATACATGCAATGGTTTGGATGAATCTAGAAAACATTTTGCTGTGTGAAAAAAGGCAGACACAAAAGAATGCATGCTGTACGATTCCATTTGTAAGAATTCTAGAGTGAGCAAAACTAATCTCTCGTAACAGAAAGCATATCAGCAGTTACCTGGGGCTAGCTTTGGGGAAGGATGTCAGTTGACTCCCAATGGGGCACAAGAGAAATATTGAGGGTAATGGAAATGTATATTTTGACTGTGGTGGTGGTGGTTACACGGGAGTACACCTTTGTAAAATCTCCTCAAACTATACCCTTAAAGTAGACTGCATATTATTGTATGCAAATCATATTATACCTCAATAAAGTTGATTTAAAAATAAAAAACAATAGATGCTGGCATGGATTCAGAGAGAAAGGAATGCTTATACACTGTTGGCAGGATTGCAAATTAGTACAACCTTTATGGAAAACAGTATGGAGACTCCTCAAAGAACTAAAAGTAGGCCTACCATTTGATCCAGCCATCCCACTACTGGGTATTTACCCAAAGGAAAAGAAGTCATTTTATCAAAAATATAATCACCTGCACTGGAATGTTTATTGCAGCACAATTTACAATTGCAAAGATTTGAAATCAACCCAAGTGACCGTTAATTCATGAGTGGATTAACAAAATGTGGTATACATATACTATGGAATACTATACAGTCATGAAGAAGGATGAATTAAGGCCTTTGGCAACAATATGAATGAAAATGGAGACCATTGTCCTAAGTAAAGTATCTAAAGAATGGAAAAGCAAATACCACATGTGCACAGAGTGAAGTAAAACTCAGTGGAAATCAAGCAGGGGGAAGAGGGGAAGGAGTGGGTGGAAACCTACCTAACAGGTACAACGTACACTATTTGGATGATGGGCATAGCTATAGCCCTGACTCAAGCATAACAAAATTGATACATGTAACCAAAAACATTTGTACCTCCATAATATTTTGAAATAATAATAAAAAAAGAATCTAGAAAAAATGTTTTATGAGAATATAAAGGAGGAAGCAATTTGTTTGAAATGGAACTATGAAGAAAGACTGATGGAGACATTAACATTTACACTGGTCCTTATAGGAGGGAAGAGAAAGGACATTCTATGAAGAAATTTTAGAATTTTTGAAAATGGTTGACTCTCTAGATAGTGCTCATAAGTTAACAATAACTTGGTGAGTTCTCCACTGCACCAGGGACCGGTCTTCAGGCAGCCATCAGTAGGATCTCATTAGTTTATTGTATATATTGTCTGTATATTTATTGAGTATATGTATGTAATGAGGGATATGATTAAGTTAATATTTTTGTAATAAAGACCAAAATCCCCAGTGACCCCTGAGATACTGAAAGTCCAACACCTATCTGCCTCCCTCCAACCAACCCCCAGCCCCGGCCCTCTCTGCACCCCAAGCATCCTGACTTTCTTTCTCTTCTGGAAAAGTCAGCATCTCTCCAAAGGCCAGACCTTTTTTTAAAACCTGGATTAATCATAATCCTTGATTTGTGACACGCGCTCATCAGGGACAGGCGTGGCCTGCGCATCATCTAGTTGCTACTGAGGCTGTTTTGTTTGTTTTTAATGGTCCTCTTCACCATCTTCGCTGCTCTGCAGCAGTCTTGCCCACTTCCACAATTCCAACCAATGGTGGATGTGTCTGCATGCCTTCGCTACTTAGATCCCACCTAAGTTACGGAGCCAGCCCTGTATCCAGCTGCCCACCTGAACGTCTCAAAATCACTGCCAACTGAACCAGCTCAAAACCAAACTCACTTTCCCTCACTTTCCTCCCAATGCTTCTTGGTAAACAGTCCACCACCTTTCTACTTCCCAGATCAAACACAGGCATCCTCCCTAGCTCGTCCCTCTCTTTCCCTCCCCATATCCAACTCAACAATATCAATTTTCCTTTCTACTGTTCCTTCAATTCTTCTACTTCTCATCATCACATCGTCATCCAAGCTGCCATCCCCTCTCCCCTAGAGTGTGGCTATGGCCTTCCCTACATTCTCCCTCACCACCAATAACAAAATACCCACGGTCCCGCCAGAATGAGCCTTTGACATATAAATATTGTTCTGTCATCACACCACCCGAAATCCTTAATGGGACCTATGAGATCCTACACAGCCTATACCCTCCCCACCCCTGAAACCCCACCTCACATCACATGCCCCATCTCTCTGCACCCCCAGAAAAGCACTCCCCTCTCCAAACACAAGACCTTTTTTTTCCTAATCTCAGGGAAATGGAGCCATATCAATTATGATATTTACCTAACCACCCACTCTCGTCACTGGCCATAGATGGCTTGGCTTATTTACTTATTTATGTATCTTGGAAGTAATTTTTTATAATGTAATAGACACTCACAAGCTCATGACCAAAACAAAAGTGAGGATCTTGACAACAATCTACATCTAACCATGTATCCCCCTGGCATCCAGTCCTCCCGGTGACCCACCCTAGGTAACCATCACCTTGAATCTCATGTCCATGATTCCCTTGGCTTCCCATCTAGAGTTTCATTAATGCATATCTGTGTACATACACATACGGTGCATATTATGTAACATGTAATATACTTTATATAATATATGCATGTATTCCTGTATGTACTTATGTATACATTCCTAAGAATAATTTTAGTTGTTTATAAATTTATAATAATAGTTTAATACTGTCTATATTATTTTGGGACTTGCTTTTCTATTATTGTATTAAGATTTTAAGGGTTTGAGGTTTTAAGGTTCATGCATATTGTTGCATGTCGTGGTAGGCCCATCTATTTTGACTAATGCAGAACATTCCATCGTGTGGTTGCACCATCGTTTATTGATCCACTTTCCGATGGATCACCAATCACATTGTTTCCTGGCTTGTTTTTTTTCTGTTATGGACCAGTACTGCGATGAACATTCTTGTGCATGCCCCCATGGTATACTTCTTGGTACATATTCCAGGGAATATGACAGTCTGGCTTTAGGAAGAAATTCCAAACTGATTGTGTCTGTTCACCCTCCTCCCAGCGATGCAAAAGACATGCTGTGGTCCCATAGTCTCTGCAACACTTGGTATTGTCAACCTTGTAATCATGCCAAGCAAATGGCGTGGGATGGCATCTACACTTCCCTGGCCAATAATTGCTTTGAACAAGTCTATTTACATTTATTAGCCAAATTGGTTTTCTTCCCTATGAAATATCTTTTTGTGTTTTTTTGCCCATTTTTACCAGGGTGTTTGCGCTTTTCTCAGATTTGTAAGAGTCCTAGACATACTCTTGATTCTAATCCACTGTTATTTATGTCTGTTATAAATATGTTCTCGAGCCCCAGGCCTTTCTGTACGCACTGGGACACTCTTCCCTCTCCACATCACCTAGTAAGCTCTTACCCATCCTCAGAATCTCATCTCAAACATCACTTCCTGGGGAAGCCTTCTCTGACTTCCCTGATTTGGTCAAATCCCACTGTCTTGTGTTCTCATAGTACCAAGTAATGCTCCTTCTTATCATTTCTGCTGCTCTAATCTTTACACGTATTTGTGTGATTCTCTAAGGCACCTTCCAAAAGGACAAAGATGCATGCACGTCTTGCTTACAGTTTATCTATTGTGCCTGCCGTAGAACAGGTCCTTAACAAATATTTTCAGATGAACAAATAAACACCCCATTTTCAGGTGTGTTTTCTCACATCTCCAGATGCAGCCCCGACCGTGCCACTGAGCCCCCCGCCTGCCGCCTCGCCCATTCAATCGCCTTTATTCATGTCTCTTCTTGCTTCCTTCTGTCTTCCTTAGTTCCTGTAAGCATTGCCAGGGCCAAGGAAGGAAGTTAGCATTCATGTGCCCGTTTGCTGCATTTTTCATTCCATGGGAGGAAGACGGAAGATGAAAGGGCACACCAGAGGGTTGGTAACAACCTCTCTCTCACCCAGTCACCAGTTTACAGGGAAACCGGGATGCTGTATCTTATTAGCTCATGACAAGAAGGCCATTGCACCAAAGGCACTTGGTGTGATGGAGCCAAACACCGTTTTTGGAGAATGGTGGCAAGCGGGAAGTGGCTCCAGGAAGGGGGAGGGGCCAGGTGCACCGCACACCTGCGGCACAGCCTCATTAGGGGCAGAGCTGCTCCTCTCCCTGACGGTTCCACCAGGCACGCACCCGGCAGCCCCGCGCGCAGACCCTCACCGTGGGCACATTCCAGCCGGTCCTCCAAACAGGCGTCCCCTGACAGCCACCTTCCCTGTGCGTCAGATCAGTCCTGCACGTGGCTGTAAACACAGACGCTTCCAAGCTGGACTCTCTGCAGACGCGGTTTCTTGGGTTCTTTTTCATTTCTGTCAAGAAAGGAAAAAATGGCAGAGAAGATATTCTTGAATTCCGGTCCCTCAGGACACGTCCTGGAGGTCAGGGGCACAGGGACCGGCCCCGGGGACCGCGGCTGGGTCAGCAGAGGTGAGCTCTCCCGCCACGGTGGGGGACCCTGAGTCTCAGTGTGTCTTTGCTGTTTCCCTTTCATCGGGTCGGTAAACATTCCGGCCGTTCTGAAGCATTATGTCCCCCTTTAGGACAATGTACTTGGGTTTGGGTTCTTTTCGCTTTGTTTACCCGGTAATGGTTACAGCAAGAGGGATGCACCTGTTCCGCAGGCCCATTAGGCTCCGAATGGCTTTTCTCCTGAGCGGAGGCCTGCAGGAAACCCAGCCTTGGCATTCGAAGCACACTGCGGTGGAAAAGCGACAGAGGACCAAGACGCAACCTTGAGCCATAACACGAAGCGGCGCGGGGCGGAGGGGGGGAGGCGGCGCAGCGCCTGGAGCCAGGCTGGGGCTTCCAGAGAAGGAACGTGCCCAAGGTCACGCCGCCAATTAGTCGTCAAGCTGGAGTTATAATCACAGGAAGCAGGTCTGTGTGGCTCGGAGCCCGCGCTCCCCACCCCCAGCTCTTTGTATTGGGGCGCAGCTGAGAAAAGAGAGAGGGGGAGACAGAGGAGGTGGCCGGGAAGCCGCTACGGCAGGGTCAGGGCGGTCTGCGCTCCCACGTGCTCACGTGCCCTGTGTCCTATCTCCAGGTGACAGAGGCCTGCAGAGGCTGCTAATGGGGTAGGTGGGAGGGACAAGTCAGGGATGGGGGGTGAAAGGGAAAAAAGATAATGGATGCTTCCTCTCTCTCACACTTGGAGCTTCCCCCAGCAGTAAGTCCCCACTCGGTGGGTCTAACTCCTCCCGTCTCTCCCCGCAGGTGCAAACCCTACGTGCATTCTGATTCTGGGGTGAAAAAACAAGACCGGAAGCCCCCAGCTCAGGCCTCCTCCACCCACGGCGCCCCACGTTGGGAAGAGGAGGGGGCGCCCAGGCAGGCTTGCACCGTCTTTTGTTTGGAGCGTCAGCGTCACAGCCTGACACAGAAGCTGCTCCTGGGCCCTGGTGACTTACTTTGTCATCTGCCGCCTCTCGCGCAGGTGCGCGTATTTAGCTGGAGGAGCCCAGGCATGGAAATCGCTCTCCCTGTGCCCATATATTATCAGTATTTTTTAACATGTCGCCTTCCAAGCAGGTAATGCATTTGCAGAGACAGTGATCTTTCATCGGGAGATTATGATGATTTGTGTTCTCTGTCTAAATTCCAGCATAAATTTCAGAGCCAGCGAGGCATTGGCTTGTGGCAAGAGCTGTGTTCCGAGATGTGGCAGGCTATCTCTGCAAACCTCGGGCTCGCAGCCATTTGTCCTGATTAGGGGAAAGGCTTTGAAATTCTTCCTTGTGCCTCACCTTTATTTTTTTCAAATTGCTCTTCCAGCAGGTCACCTTTGCAGCTGGGTTCAAGCAGCCTCGAGGTATGTTTACTGGGCTGTTCCGAAGCATAATGTTTAAGTAAATCAACTGCCAGAACTCCTGGCTCTGCTGAAATTAGCAGTGTGGCCTGGGTCAAGTCGCTTAACCCGCTGCACTTCTGTTTCTTCATTAGTAAATGGAAATAGTAATCTCTATGTCACAGAGTTAATGGGAGGATTAAATAAGGAGCAGAATGAGAATCCGCCTGTGGTACCTAGAAATCTGTAGGTGAAACCCATGCACTCGTCCTTGACTCCCCCCAGAACCGCATGCACGCCTCAGGTGTAGGCTGTGACCACAACCTGCTTGGACAGTCCCTTCGGGAAGCCCCTGTCCTCTCTAAAATCCCCCAAAGGGTCTATAAACAAGATGCATGTTAAGTCACTTTGCCATGTGTATTAGTTTGCTATCACAATGTAGTACCACAGACTGGTTGGCTGAAACAATAGAAATGTGTTGTCTGCCAGTCTGCAGGCTGGAAGTCCAAGATCAAGGTATCGGCAGGGTTGGTTTCTTCTGAGGCCTCTCCCTTTGACTTGGAGAGGCCACCTTCTCCCTGTGTCCTCATGTGGTCACCCTTCTGTATACCCATCTGTGTCCTAATCTGTTCTTCTTACAAGGACATCAGTCATGTTAGATTATAGCCCACCCTAGCGACCTCATTTTATCTTAATGATCACCTTAAAGACCCTACTTCTACATACAGTCACATTCTGGGGTACTGGCCGTTAGGACTTCAACTTATATATTTGGGGGCAAGGGTGGAAGGGGACACAATTCAGCCCATAGCACCATGACATTAAAAGCACAAAGATGTGGAAACAACCCAAGTGCCCATCAATATG
Organism: Lemur catta; assembly: GCF_020740605.2. Lineage (NCBI taxonomy): Eukaryota > Metazoa > Chordata > Mammalia > Primates > Lemuridae > Lemur > Lemur catta. The sequence goes on along the minus strand of NC_059149.1, from coordinate 9,640,522 downwards.
TGAGTGGATTAATAAAATGTGGTATATGTATACCATGGAGCTCTATGCAGCCGTAAAAAATGGTGACTTAATACCTCTTGTATTATCCTGGATGGAGCTGGAACCCATTCTTCTAAGTAAGGTATCACAAGAATGGAAAAACAAACACCACATGTACTCACCATTAAATTGGAAGTAACCGATCAACACTTATGTGCACATATGGAAATAACATTCATTAGAAACCGAGCAGGTGGAGTGGGGAGAAGAGGACGGTAAATTCATTCCTAATGAGTACAGTGCACACTATCTGGGGGATGGGCACACTTATAACTTTGACTCAAATGGTACAAAAGCAATTTATGTAACAAGATATGTGGCTCCTGGCAGTCTTGGAGTGTGACTCTGGACTGTCACCTTCCAACGTTGCTCACCACATCTGGGAGCACGTGCTGAAGAGGGCGGAAGGGTTCCCACATCAGACATGCAAGTGCCTTTGGGGCAGGTGACATGTGGCTTCCCTGCTCACCAGCCATCCCCGCTGATTCCGACACGGAGGGTGCTGTGCACCAGCTCACCGGCAGGGTCACCTGCTCTGACGCAGGGAGCCTTCCCCGATGCTAGGCCAGACTGAACGCTTTCCCTGTATCTTGTTTTTGTTTTGTTTCATGTAATAGAAAACCCTTCACCCCCAGCCCTCTCTGATGTAGAGATTGCAGCAGGCCGACAGGTACAAGAGGACAATTGGCACTGTTCGGGCAAATGAGAAGACTGGAACTCGGTGGCAACAACAGGCATAAGAGGTCCAGCTGTGGACAGTCACAGTTGATAGTGGCACTCTTGGGGCAAACTTTGGTCAAGAATGGTGCCAACGAGGCAGTGAAGTTTCACCCTGCCTGACCCCAGGCCCTATAGCTACCTTGTGTTTCTATCCCAAAGATAGATAAGACAGACAGACAGGTAGACAAGAGGCAGACAGGCAGTCAGGCGGACAGGTAGATAGATACATAGATAGGTAGATAGATGATCTGTCTCCACAGTGGCAGTATTTGTCCCAACATCCCCCAGCACTTTTTATTCATCAGAATGAGTAGACGTTTGAAGGGGCCAAGTCCTTATTTGCAATGGACTTCCTGTGGGTCACATGAGAAGCAGCAGAGTGACATGGGGAGAAGGTCCCAGCCCAAGAACAGCTCTGTCGCTGGCCAAGCCCCCTACCGTCATGCCAGCCTCATCAGAGATGTTGAGAAGCTGCCTGATGTGATTCTGCAAAGCGCAAGCATTAGGGCCAGACAGGCCTCAGGCCACGTCACTTACTACACATGTGACCGTGACGCCACTCCTTAGCTTCTCTAAGGAATGTGTCCTCTTCCCTACTCGGGCAGCCTTCCTGCGAGAGCTGGGGAGTAAGTTGATAACAGCTGGAGTTTATGGAGTCTGTGTCCTCTGGGGCCACCCAAACCACCACCTGTCCCAGCCCCTGTCAATATGGCAAGGGCCCATTTCTTCTCCTTCTTCCCTCTTCTGGGGCCTGGCAGAGTCTCCTAAGACCGTTACTCAAAGCTCAGCAGCCAGAGATGGCGGGACGCAGAGAGGCAGCCTCTCTAGCTGTGGCAAGACAGGCCGTGCTGTCTCCAGGGCAGGTTCTGGCCAGTGACAGCAGCATCCCTTCCATGCACACTCACAACTCAGCCCTCCCTGGCCTTTGGATGCTGGAAGCAGGCCCAGAGTCTCTAAATGCAATTTTGTCTCCTTAATGCTCTCTCAGGGCACATCAGCAAGGCTCGAGGAGATCCTGGGGTGGGGGAAGAGATTGGAGAGAGGGAGCAGAGAAAGGTCACTTGAATGGGAAAGTGCTGTGACTTGCACCAGCCAAGAAACGTTCTCAAACAGCCAGGAGCCAGTGCCTGGTAAGAGGCAGGGCTTCAGAAGTGTTTGATGATTGAATAACTGAATGTCCAGCCCCCAAACCACTTCCAGGATTTGCTCCAACTGCACTTACTCTCTCCCTACCTTATTTTTCTATAGATCTTTGTACCGCTATTGTCACACCAAGATCAGATGAACAGTCATCTATCCCAATTCTGCAGCAAACTGTAAGCAACTTGAGGGCAAAGACTAATTCTCACGCTTTGCAACTCCAGCAATTGAGAAATGTCTCAGTAACTGTTTGCTAATTTAACTAAAGATGCTCTGGGCCTCCTAGAGCCCTGAGCTCACACAAGCTTCCAACTTCCTGGGGGCATTTAGTCCACACTGAAGTCATCCTTGGAGGGGTTGCTTGCATCTCCCAGAGGAAAAACCGAGAAGTCATGATACTTCAGGGCCTCCTATTTCATTTGTTTATTTATTGCATAATGATTGAGAACTTGATCTTGAACATACATCACTACGAAGGGCTCCCTAGAAGTTTAACCACAAAGTATTGCTGGAGGAAGCTGAGAGAGCCTCAGAGCTGGCTCCATTGTCCAGCCTACTTGTTGGATGCAGAAAAACGTTTTAAGAGCAAACCCCAATCTAATTTTTCTTTCTTTCTTTTTTCTTTTTTTTTTTTTTTTGATCTTTCAAACCATAGCAAGTGAGCCCAGCATGTAAACACTTGGAAACTTCTAAATGGTAAAAAGTGGGCTCAGAGAATCCAGGTTTGGAACCTTAAAATCCATGGGAGGCTTTTTCCATATTGTCACCACCTACCCACTCCGGCCTTTAAAAGAGAAAACATGGGCAACTGATTGCTACCGTCCTTCCCACGTAAGCACGCAGTCGGATAAAATTTCCAAACAGACTATTGACAAGCGCAGTCACAAGAGTGTGAACAGCTCACAACTCAGCCAGAAGAGAAACAGAAAAGCCACTTCTTACCTAATGTCACAAGCACCCAAATAACCATAGGAGGGCGACCATCTGTCCCCAAACCACCATTCTTCACTAAAACTCCAAATGGAGACCTGGTCTAAGATGACTGCAGGTGCCTACTCAGGAAAAGAGAGAGAGAGAGAGAGAGAAGAAAAGGCATTGCTTTCAAACAACACAGCACAGAATTAAATACCCAGCCCACACCTTCCCTCCTTCCTCTGCTCCATCCACCACACCCTTCCAGAGGGACGCTTAGATCGGTATCTGCTCCAAGAAGGGAACGCTCAGTAAACAGTATTATTAACCCATAGGCTGGCGATGAATCAGGGCAGGAAGGTGACCTCAGCAGGCTGCAGTAATCCTGCATGTCAGGATGAATTTATGAGGCCAATTTTATTGGCCTGCGTGACCCAGGCTCCTTGGAGACGTCGCAGTAACAAATCCAATCCACTTCATTTATGACTTGTGTGCGGTGGCAGCCGTGGGGCTGAGCCCGACCGCCCCGCCACCCTCTCCAAGAGGGCGCCCGCGAGCGTGGCCGCAGGGAAACCGTGTCCCCGTGCCACCCTGTCACTCCTGAGAGTCGGCCAGCCCTGCCCGAGGAGTCCCGGGTTCTCAGGTGGCTCTGCCCTAAGAGCCAGCCAGGTGCACAGCAAGGCCCCCCCTCTCTGGGGCTCAGCGTGCCACTGGGGAATGGGGAGGTCGCTGGACGCCAGCGCTTCCCACTGGGGCGCTGGAGGCATTTTAGGGGAGGACAAATCCTGCTCCCTGCAGTCTGGTGAGCTGTCTGGTCCAAGCAACCCTGTGTCAGTAGTTCCACCAAGTCACTGGATCAACCCAAAGTGCCGCCACACACGTCCAGGTGCTGTCACGTGACAATTACTGGTTAGATAGTAACAATATGGCAGGTCCCTCCCTGGGCACAGACATCCCACGTGGGTCTGCGACAGCGGGGTCTCTCTCCCTCCACTTCCCCACCGCAGGAGCAGAAAAGCTGAAACTCCTGCTACTGGCAGCTAGAGGGACCTCGGGTCTGGCCAGGAGCCGTCCCACTAAGGGACAGCAGGAGCCTGCAGCGTCCTTTAAGCAGAGGGCCTGGCTCTTACCTGGCCCTCACCTGCTCTCTGCCAGCTCCTCAAGCTGGGCGGAAGGCCTTTAAGTCTATTTGACTGTCCCTGTCATCGGAAGGTTTACGGATGGTTAATTTATTCTTTATAGCACAGTCATTGATGGCTGTTAAATCACAAATGAGAGCCAATAAAGGGTGAATTGCAGCTGAAATTACACTGTTTATATGACAGCAGAGTGCCGGCTAAAAGATTCATATGCTGCTGATGAAGTATGTTATAAATTTTAATTACCATAGTTTGTACAAATGACATGTTTGAAATGCTATTGAGTAATGTGACCCTGATAATGAAACTATAAAATAAATCATTAACTTTCTGAATGAGCTTTTTTATTTCAGTGCTGCATAGAGTAAACTTTTCAGTTTATTCCAGATCAGTCTTTTTATGTCCCCACCCTCCGCCTCTGGCCTAACCGCCTCCTCTCTGCCCAGGCCTGGTGACAGCCCGCAGGAAGAGCCTCTGACAAGACTGACCTCACCGGACACGGCTCCGGGCGGGGGGACAGAGAGCTGGCCAGGTGCGGGGGTCTAGACACACACCTTGAACGAGCCCCATGGAGTTTCCCACCTACAGGAAGAAAGGACCCTTTTTTGAACCTACAGACCCTCCAAAGACCCCACCCACTAGCAGCTGGGTGCTGGAGGGAACACAAGCACAACCACCTGCAGGGAGGCCCCAGAGGTATCAGCGTCTGGGCGAGGGTCAGGCTGTGCAGCGGGTGAGACACTCTCAAGGAAACTGGGCCAGTTTTCCTGGCCCTGTAGCCCAATTTCTTAAGTCCAGAAGAGAAAACGCAAGCAGGTGTTTGGTGGGCTTCCCCATTCTTAGAGCAGGCCCACTTCAATGCATAGTCCATCACGTTTATGAGTGATGCTTTCACAGCCCTCCCAAGGGGCCAGTCTCTGTGGTCAAACACATCTTGCCAGAAAAGCCGGAAGCTCCAGGAAAAAGCAAGAAGGAGAAGCCCCACCACAAGTCATCCAGGGCAACTCCCTACTCTAGGACTTAGGGCTGAAGCTCTCCGCAGCAGACATGTCCCCTTCAGTCCTGCAGGGCAGGAAACCCATGGGTAAGTTGGGCAAAACTGTGGGTTCACAGGACATTAGACATCAAGAGAACGTGGACCTCCATTAGCCCAAAACTCTCAATGTGGGGTGGAGAGGGAGACAGAGAGAGAAAACACAGGGGAAGAGGTTTGTGTCCCAGACATATGTCAATTCCAGAAGAAATAAAGTTTGGCAAGGCCAGGCACCGTCATTCATGCCTATAATCCTAGCACTCTGGGAGGCCGAGGCGGGAGGATCACTTGAGCTCAGGAGTTTGAGACCAGCCAGAGAAAAAGTGAGACTCCATCTCTGCTGAAAATCGAAAAATTAGCCTAGCATGGCAGTGTGCACCTGTAGTCCCAGCTACTCAGGAGGCTGAAGCAAGAGGATCGCTTGAGCCCGAGAGTTTGAGGTTGCTGTGAGCTTTGATGATGCTACGGCACTCTACCTGGGGCAATAGAGCGAGACTATGTCAGAAAGAAAGAGAGAAAGAGATAAACAGAAGACAGAAGGAAGGAAAGAAGGAAGAAAAGGAAGGAAGGAAGGAAGGAAGGAAGGAAGGAAGGAAGGAAGGAAGGAAGGAAGGAAGGAAGGAAGGAAGGAAGGAAGGAAAGAAGGAAAGTTAGTTTGGCAAAGCCTCTCGGTGTTTCTCATACACCCTCCAGGGCGTGCCCAGTGCCCTCACTTTGCACTTGAGGAAGAGGAGGCCCAGAGAGGCAGTGGCAGACTAGGATTATACCCTCACGGCCAAGGCTAAGAGGAGAACAGAGCTTGTCCATTCAATGGGGCCTGATCACCCCAAAGCGGGCTTGGGACAGGCAGCATGATGTCACTGATGCACTGATGTTACCAAGGCAGCCAACAACCTCTCTGCTCCCTGCTCTAGGAAAGGCCACAAGTGCACCTCCCCCTCTGCAGATGGCTTCCTGGCAGGGTGGCAGGGCCCATGGGACGGACAGCTCTCTCTTTCCCTTCATTTCCCAGAGCAGATGTGCTCTCTGGAGTATGCCGCACTGAAAGCAAGTCAAGCTGCCAGTGGTGTGCAGAGGACACTGGGGCGTGACCATGTGGCTTATTCGGAAGCACTGTCATGCAAAGGCCACCTGGTGCTGCAGAGGCCTCCCTTCTGCCAGCCAGTGACAGAAGAGCAGGGACAGTGACACACGTCCCCTTCTGCAGGTGAGTGAATGGGAGCAAACCTGGGAAGAGGTTTGTCTTGGGTCACAGAGCCCGTGGGTAGCTGGAACAAGAAGAAAGTCCAAGTGCCTTCATGATCAAGCCAGGGAGTTTGACACACGCCTGGATATTTGATGATACTGAGGGATTATTGTTGACTTTTTTTAAGGTCTGATAGTGGCATTGCAATTTTTTCTTTTTTTTTGAGACAGAGTCTCACTCTGTTGCCCGGGCCAGAGTGAGTGCCGTGGTGTCAGCCTAGCTCACAGCAACCTCACACTCCTGGGCTCAAGCGATCCTCCTGCCTCAGCCTCCCAGGTAGCTGGGACTACAGGCATGCACCACCATGCCCCGCTAATTTTTTCTAAATATTTTTAGTTGGCCAGATAATTTCTTTCTATTTTTAGTAGAGACAGGGTCTCGCTCTTGCTCAGGCTGGTCTGGAACTCCTGACCTCGAGCGATCCACCCGCCTCGGCCTCCCAAGTGCTAGGATTACAGGCGTGAGCCACCACGCCTGCCCCAGACAAGTTTCTCAATCCCTCCCGCCTTGGGGACCTCTGTGACAGAAGTAGGGTGGCTGCAAGGACCCACGGACTTAATATACGTAAACAACTAAAAGCAATACAGGGCATCATGGAAGTTATTATTATTACTGCTCTATAATGGTATACTAATATAAAATGTCAATGTTATTGAAAGAACCCTACAGTGTTCCATTAGAAGGGAATTTATGAACTTATTTATTCCAAGCTCCACTTTTCAGAGAATGATGCAGGTGATGGGACTCACCTGGAGGTAACAAGGTGGTGACGGAACGGAACCCAGAGCAGACGTCAACCCTGCTGTCTGTCCTATGACCCTGGCACATCCACCCCACCAAGCAGGTGGTCACTTCTCCTTCCTTACTGCTACCCATTCATAGGGCAGCCACGCGGAGTCATGTCCTCCACCCAGGGCTGGACAACCAAAGCCCAGGGCCTCACTGGGTCTGCAATGGAGGCCCACGCGGGTTGCAGGAGAATCGCCTGCTCCTTGTTCTCAGTCCCTGGACAGCAGAGCACGGGCAACCCAGACCCCCCGCTGTGTCCTTCTCCTTCCTCAGTCTGTTCCCGAAAAGTGGGCAGCACCCCCCGAGCCTCCCCTCGGACATGTCAGCCACCACAGAAACATTTGCAAGGCGATGGCACAAGCTGCCCTACTTACCATTAAGAGAAAGGACCACATTATTGCTGTTATAAACCATTGATTAAGGTTTATAATAGCAATAATCCCCTCGAAATTCATTGTTACTGCAGTTAATGACCAGTTTATTAGAGCGTTAACCATCCTTGGCAATGGGCTGAGTCGTTTAATGTGGGTAACGACCAATTTCTCAAGGATTATTGCTTAAATAACAATTCTTTGGGAGATGTATGTGCCACCACAAGGTGCGGCTCGGGCTAGAAGCTTCTCCTCAGAAATAATTGTTAATTATTTCCTCAGTGTTGCACCGCCAGCGCCGTACCTAGCAGGCCCCAGACAATGAGCTGCTTGTGGCAAAGCTTCGGAGACACCAAAGCCTCAAACATTGGGACGAGGGCCTGGAGCCAGTGCCGCGCCCTGCTGGGCGGGAGCTGGACAGGGGCACCCGCTGGGGCGTCTTCTGGCCTCCCAAGCAGAAGCGCCACCAGAGAGCCGCGTCCAACTCTGCATGGACACGACACCTTCCTCTTCCCTTGGCTTCATTTCCAGAATTTTCTACCTTCCCCAGTCCCCCCACCTACTCCCTTGACAGGTGGAGAAAAAGTCCAGTGCGACCAACCCAGGCCTCAAGAAGTCTTAATGCACTCAAAGCAAATATTAGCCTATACCTGCCCACCTAGGTCCTGGGAGACCCGGCAGGACACACCTGCGGGTGATACGTGGCCCCCGCCAGTTCGCACAGCGCTGAAGTCCTGGTCCTCTGCAGCCACTGGGCCGCGTCAGGGTTTGCTTCAGACAGAGAAATAAGCAACCAGGGTCAGCTTGTATGCACCATTGCTTGGCTTAGGCTCTGAGAAGTTATAACATCATTATATATAATGGTAAGGCCAGGGGACTTCATAACCATCTAGGCCATCCTCCTTGTCGTACAGGTGAGGACTAAGGGCCCAGAGAGGTTAGGAGGCCTTGCCTAAGTCACACAGCTGCTTAGAGAAGAGCTGGAGTTAGATCTTGATGTCCATCTGTCCATTATCAATCTCAAAACCTCCTTTTTGGACAGACCCAAATGGGGAACTTTGTCTCAAGAAACAGTGAAAGGACCACAGCCCCATCAGGGAGAGAATGCAGAGACAAGGCGCCCCTGAGTCCATGAGCACTCAAACATGAGTCTCAGAAGAAGCAAAGATCTGATCCTCCCACTCCTTCTCTGGCTGCCCAACTTTCTTTGAATGTCCAACTCAATCCAAGCATCACATCATATCAACTACCTTCTATCACTTCGCATTAGCGCTGGTGTTTTAATAACTTTTTTTTGACATGATCTGAAAGCTACTGATATGATTACACTCTAATTGCATTATATTAACTAAAATAAATACTAATAGGGTGTGAACCTAACATAATAAGATAGCAAATTGCTATCACAGTGCCAGTGTGGGCGAGAGCGAAATCTGCTGATTCACTCAACAAACACGTATTAAGTAAAGGCTTGCTGTGTGTCAAGCACTGAAGGCAACTTCTTTTTCCCTCGTCCTCTCCAAAAATTGATTTGGTGCAAGAACAGGAGGTGAGGTGTCAAAGCCTCCTTAAATCTAAGAATCCTTCAACCCCCATGTCTTGACTTAATGGCAAGAATCATCACCTATCAATAACAGCAAGGGGCAAAATAAATATCTCTCCCAGCCACTCAGTGAAGTGACGTCCCAGTAAGTCATTGTGACACTCATCCTTCAGACGCATAAACCCACATTTGTCTTGGCGGCCAGATGAGCCTACAGGGGTCTCCATGGCTCACAAACACAAGTCACACAGGGTCTGGATGAGACAAAAGGTACAGTCTTCTCTTCCCTGCTCTCTGCCTGAGACTCCTGCCAAGGCTCTGACACCACAGTGGTGACATCGGGCCCCATTTTCCCCAAGTTATAAAGTTTATGAGTCCAAATGGCAACTTCTTTCCCATAATTCATCAAACTGAACTCTTGATGTGTGAGTTAGAGAAATACTCTCACTAAGTCACAATAGTTCTATATCTCCTACCCAATTTCCCAATTGCCTTACTGTCCACATGGTTATAGGATATTACGAAATTCTTCTTTTCAGCCAGGCTTGATAATAGTATCAATTACAAATTGTGTTTAAGCAGCATATAGATTCATTGGGTCAAGTAAATTAATTAACATATGCAAAGTGTTCAAGAGTGCCTGGCATACAGCAAGGGCTCAACAAATGTGCACAGTTATGCAAAGCCCGATACCAAGTGTGATAAAAATCAGTCTATAATTTCCTACATATAATCATAAAAGAAATACCATAAGTCTAATAACTAAAATGAAACCCCATGTAATGTAACATGTTGAGTAACTTTCTAAATTGTAAACATTTTACCATGGGAGTATACCTATAGGTGTGTATCCGTGCTATGCTATATATAAATAATTCATATGGGGAGACTAATATGGTTGATCGGTCCCTGCCATCCTTGCCTTCCACAGTGGCAGAATATCAAGGACAGGTCTTTAGTCCATGAGCAAGAATCACTTTTCTCCACCAAGACTTCGAAATCGACCACGGTTTTCCTCCGATTCTTTTAACTCCTCCACTCTGAACTCAGTGCCCACCAACAACGTTTGTTGAGCATTTTCACCGCACCAGAAACTGTGCTAAACACAGGAGATGCAAATAAATAAACAAATAAATAATAGCATCCCTGCCCCGAAGCAGCCGGCACATCGGGAAAGAGGGGCACAGGAAGAGCAAGAGGGAGCATCGCTGATAAGTCTCCAGCCCCGAGACCGTGCATGAGGCTGGAAGAGGAGGGGAGCGGTGGGAAGGGGAGGTTGGACTGCACGACAGAGGAGCAATTATCTCTGCCTAGCGAGAGGGGACGCTTCACCAAGGAGGTGACATTTGAACTGCACCTAGGGCTAGTTTACCAATATGTTGACTAAATATTTGTTTAAAGAACTAACGAAGCAGAAACACAGAGGAGGGAGAAGAGGGAGGATGAAGAGGAGGAGGGAGGGATGAAGGGTAGTTCAGCTTGGATGAACTTATTCAAAGATTTAATTAGAAAATTGGGAGGGGGGGTTCATTTAGACATATGTGTGTTAAATGTCACTTCAAAAAACTTTTTTAAAGTTTTAATAACCTGTTAAAGAAAGGGGGTTAATACCTGGAGCCTAGAAAGGGATTAATGCAGCCCTCATTAGATCTCGAGGCAACCGCAGAGAATGCACAGAGACGGGTATAATGTTAGGGCCTGAAAGCGCAGAGATCTCTCCAGGCCACGCTCCTGCTTTCGGGCCTGCCCCCAGCCCCCCAAAATAACTTCTAGGTCCCAACTTTACTCCCAGGAGGCACTTTGCAAGATTTAGGGAAGGACTCACATTTCTTATGGAAGCACCTTATAGCTAAGGGGCATCTGAGGAAAAGAAAAATTGGGGAACAGCCCAGAGATTAGGCTCAGGTGACCTCTAGCCTACAACTGGGAGAGAACCTCGGTTTCCTACCGTGGCCCCTTTTGTTTTTCCAGTTCCTGAAATCCCGAAAAGATGCCATTTAAGCCTTGCTGCCCCCTGGCATCTCAGACAGACAGCTGTCACCTGAACAGAATGACGTTTCTTCCCTTAATAGAGGAGTTTCTTTGGGGGGAGGCAGGGAGGAGGGTAAAAGGGACTCTCTTTGGTTTTAAGGTGAACTATTTCAACAGAGCATCGCCTTTCTAGTTTTGTTTTACCTTTTAACTTTCTTTTATTTCTAAGTTTCTGTTATCACTCTATATCTCCCTTGTGCTTCTAGCTTTGTTGGGTCCCTAAGCCTTCCTGGCTCAGGGTGTCAGCCCACAGCCAGCGATGTCACCAATCCACGCTTCTTCCCACCCCTGAGCCAGGCTGCTGGAGTCGCGTGGTGAGTCACCTGCACCGGGGAGGGGGGAGGGTTCTTCTGCGCGGGGTGCTTTCCCTGTGCTGGGTGTCCGGTGCTCACGTGCCCCTGCGCTGTTCTGCTAGGGGTGCTCGGGTTGAAGCAGGCGGAGTTGAAAGGTCAGAAGGAAATTCCCATCCAGCAGGTTTGACAGGTACATAGCACGCAGCAAGACTAAAAGCCCCAATTCCACTCCTTAATTAAAAACATTTTTCATTCCAAACCTATAAAAGGCAGATGTGCCGCGTTCCCCCAGTCACAGCTCTCCGCGCTGTGCTGAGTGCCGCAGCTCCAATTCCTCTTTCCCGGGGCCTGAAAATATAAGGCCATCAAAGCACGGTGCAAGGGGTGCTTCTTCCTCCACCTCCTCCTCACCCTCCATTTCCCCTTTAGCTGAGAAACGTTCATTTGCATCCTTGCGGGGGGGATTGTGTGTGTTAAGCTTCTGGTGACACGTCCATGCCGGAAGGGAGTGGGACGCTAGCCTGTCTTCCAGGACAGACAGGGGGCAGCCCTTACATTTCATTCTTCTGAAATGCCTGGAGTTAAGACACTGGCTTTGGTGACCTGCTACAGAAAGTCGCAAGTCAAATTCAGACGGTGTTGCCGATATTTTCTTGTATTAATAAATCAGCCCTGGGTACTTCTGCATAAGCAAAGAGGACGCTTATATCCACCTCTCTTTGTTCATCTGTTTCCTTAAAGGGTCCTCAAGCCTTTCTGTCCGCGGTCTTCTCGTCTTTATTCCCAAGGACAGTCTATAATACTCAGGGACAAAGCCACCAAGCCTTCCTTCCTAACTGTTGCTCCACTGGGCCCAGTTAATGCCCTTGACCCTCAGGATGGTTGTTGATAGGTGGATGTGAGGTTTCCACCTGCCGGGCCAAGTGCAGTGGTTTCGGTGGTGTTCTTGCACTTCGTGCACCTTCTCTTCCCGAGTTCCAACCAAATAGTGTTGTTCAATGTTAAAAAAAAAAAAGCCTTTGCTCGTATGAGTGATATCAAATACAATCAATAAACTTGAAGGCAAAGGGAGCCCAAGGCACCCACAAGACACTTTTAAGATTTAATTGTTCCACAGAATTTTAAGCAAGTAGCAGAAAGAAACTAAATTGCATGAAACCAAATATTTCGCTCTAGGCTTCTAATTCATCTCACTTGCTGGTTCCCAGGGGCTGGTGCGGAGCTTGGGACTTGCCGGCGTAGACAGGGACTGTGCTTCCTGCGAGCTAAAGAACCTCCTGTCCCTTGGAAATGGGGCAGTTGATCAAAGTCTGCCTTGCCATGAAAACACCTGGGTTCAAGGACGTAGCTGGCTCACTGGGCTGAAAGATATATTTTGCTAAATGCAAGGCACAATGTCTTGCTTATTCTCAAAAATCAAAGATCTTGAGGGTTTTAAGGAAAAGGGAAGGTCCTGGGAGAGAGAATGCTGGTACCCGAAAGTGACAGTTGCATTCAGGTGGCTGCAGGCACCAAGAACAGTATCGGTTGCTGCAGGGAGGTGCAGACCAGTCCTGGGGGCTGCGGAGTCTGGAAGCTTCAGTTGTTTCTCTGTGCTTCTTGCAGGCTGAGAGAACCCGCTAATGAGGCGTGTCTGCTTCCTCCCAGCTAGACCACTTGAGAAAGAAGGACTCCCTCAATTCCCTGGGGAAAGCCTGCCACGAACACTCCCCAGACACACAGACAGACGCAAGGCATAAGCCAGGCCCCTCCTGTCCCAACAGAGTGCAAAGAATGACCAGAGGCACCACATCCACAAACACGAGGGCACTTCACTGTGGGGAAAGCAGCCACGGGGCCGGGGTCTGTACCGGTTGCTGCTTTTAGGAATTTATTGCTGCAGAGGGGGGTTAGATGAGAAAACTAGGGAGATGGAAGATTAGGGAGATGGGGTCTGAGCTGAATGCCTGAGAACAGCAGGCGGTTGAGTCTGGTAGAATAAGCACAGGCTCTAGAGTTGAGCAGACCTTCACCTCCTAACCTTGGGAAAGCTACTCACTTTCTCTAAACCTCAGTTTCTTTTTTTTTTTTTTTTTTTTTTTGAGACAGAGTCTCACTCTGTTGCCCGGGCTAGAGTGAGTGCTGTGGCATCAGCCTAGCTCACAGCAACCTCAAACTCCTGGGCTTAAGTGATCCTCCTGCCTCAGCCTCCCGAGTAGCTGGGACTACAGGCATGAGCCACCATGCCCGGCTAATTTTTTGTATATATATATTTTTTTAGTTGGCCAGATAATTTCTTTCTATCTTTAGTAGAGACGGGGTCTCACTCTTGCTCAGGCTGGTCTCGAACTCCTGACCTTGAGCAATCCACCCGCCTCGGCCTCCCAGAGCTAGGATTACAGGCGTGAGCCACCGCGCCCGGCCTAAACCTCAGTTTCTTTATCTACAAACACCAACAGCAACAGTTCCTGCTCAATAAAGTTAGTGTAACGATTAACGAAAGAACCTGTGTAAAGTAGATGGGGCTGTTTCTGGCACTTAGTAGGTGCTCAATAAATAATAGACATTCCTTTAATAATGATAATTAATAATTATGGACTGGAATGCATATGGAGGGAGGCCATGTCTGCGTCTGAGCTCAATGGCCTTGACTGCATTAAAGCAAAGCGAGGTTCAGTCGCCTGCCAAGAGGAATCTCCCATCCCCCACACATCTCTTCCCAACGGGGCTTTTGCTTGTGTCCAAACTTGGCCTTGGCACCTTTCCAGAGACTCAATTCAAGAGAACATTATAGTAATAATACAGCTCCTATTATACACCAGCACTTAAATGAAGAAGAAAAATGTTCTGCAGGTCTGAACCTAAAAATACTTTAGAGAATTGCTGCCACTGGGTGCTCAGAGATCCTGCCATAAAAACAAGCGAGCACGTTTCTGACCCACACAGCAAACATGTTGCACTTTCATGGCATTCACAAGGGCTGCTCTAAAGGAACACAGCCGAGGGTCGACACCACCGGCCTCTGCAGTGTGGCGGCCTCGCATGGGCCAGGCCCCACCCCCACCACCCACGTGGCCAGGGGGGAGCACAGGTGTGCTGTGGAATTAGAAGAGAAGGAGTGTGCGGAGCAGTGGTCAGAGTGTTTGGCAGCAGTAAACACTCAAAAAAATGATCTTTTTGCCACTATTGTTATCATTATTGCTGTCGCGCAACTTCAAGCATACTAAAGTGTGGCTGGACCCAGTGGCTCACACCTGTAATCCCAGCACTTTGGGAGGCCAAGGTGGGAGGATTGCTTGAGGCTAGGAGTTCAAGACCAGCCTGGGCAGCACAGCAAGACCCCATCTCTACAAAAAATTTTAAAATTTAGCAGAGCATGGTGGCACACACCTGTAGTCCCAGCTACTCAGGAGGCTGGGGCAAGAGGATCGCTTGAGTGCAGGAGTTCCAGGATGCAGTGAGCTATGATGAGGCCACTGCACTCCACCCTGAGCAACAAACAGATTGAGACCCTGACTCTAAAAAACAAAACAAAACAAACAACAAACAAAAAAGAACCAAATGTTCAGCTATGGAAAAAGGAAAAAATAGGAGAACACCAAGGGGGAACCAGCAGGCCAAGTGGCTTGGTGTTCTTCCTTCTTCCTTGCCTTGGGATTTAGTCTGACAAGTTTGGTGTCATTGCAGAAAGTTGTACTTAGAAGTGTAGCACATTTCCAACCCAGTGATGATTTGTGATGGTTTGAAAGGCCAGGAGGGCCTATAATCTACACAAACCCAGCTGAGCACACCTTTACACACACACACACACACACACACACACCACCCCGATTTGGTTTAAGTGTTGCTGGGGCAGGACTGCCATAAAGTTTTCATTTAGAGATAATCCACCCCCCCCACCCTAACTCTCCCTACACTGAGGGTCCCAGTGAGGCAGCTCCTGATGCCACCAGCAAAGGGCTGTGCGTGGTGACCGGGTGATAAGGTCCAACCTGGCAGGGCTGCAATGCCCAGCACTGCCCACCAGGCCATTGGCATCCACCGGAATCTCGGCTCCCAGGCACAGGCCCTCCGTGAAACACGAAGGCCAGAGCCAGAAGTCCCAGCCCCCAGGGAGTCTGCAGCCATGCTAGAGAGGAAAGTGCAACAAGACCAAGTGCATCTTAATACTAAAGAGGCTGGGACATCTCAAGTCCAAATTCCGTCGCTGTGCTGGAATCTGTGAGCAGACGGACCATGGCACCGGGTCCTAGAAAGCCCCTCTCCTACGGCCAGCACTCTGTGATAATAACGCTAATGGATTCTAGTGGATTTTTAACTGTATTTTTCAATTATCCAAAGCTCACTTGGCTCATGCAGCATTTCTCATGCATCTGGGGAGTGTAGCTGTGCTTGGCTAATTTAACATGGAGCATTAAGCGGAGCCTGGTAGAAGTGGGCCCCCACAGGACCACCCATGAGGCTGTCCCCGGCAGCTGCCCTCCACCGCCTGCCCCGCCACTTGCTCTGTGTGGGCCCCTCCCCCGTGCCCGCCTCCCCTTGCAACCTGCCCCCCAGGTGCCGCCAGCCATTCTCCAGGTCACTGAGGAGCCGGTGGTCTGATCGTGTCACAGTGCTGGGGCTTTCAGCGCCTAGTCTCATTGACTCTTGACCTTCCAGGACAGCTAGAAAGGAAAAGATCTGCTTGTCTCTTGCCACGGCTGGGGCGAGCCTCTCCAACTCCGGGAGGTGGCCCCTGGTTGCGGTGAGCAGAGGGACAGCTCGGGAGAGAGCCGGTGTGGAGGCGGGAGGGGTGGCAGGCGTGGGA
The DNA here is from genome assembly GCF_020740605.2 of Lemur catta. Taxonomy (NCBI): domain Eukaryota; kingdom Metazoa; phylum Chordata; class Mammalia; order Primates; family Lemuridae; genus Lemur; species Lemur catta. The sequence goes on along the minus strand of NC_059149.1, from coordinate 9,624,480 downwards.
TTGCCCCGTCTTCTCTCCTTTGAGGACGAGAGAGTGAGAACTCCGGCGGCGTTGTTATCTCAGCTGTGGGGAGAAAGGAGGCGGCCTCCCGGGCACCTGGCGACACGGCCTTCCCATTTCCTAGCAGCCAGCCCGGTCACCAGGGACCTGCCCCTCTTCCCACCTACATGTTATTCCAGCCATAAATCCAAGTGACAAGCTTGAACTTTCCGCAATTGACATGTTTACAAGGGAAGTCCACATTTGACAGGAAAATTAAGTCTATCAATCACTTAACGAGCTCGTTAATGAATGGTTCTCTGATCTCCTCTGGTAGCCAGGTTTATTGATTAGGGAGGGGGCAGCCCCAGCCCCTTGGCCCCCGACGCCCACCTCCCCTCCGACCCCTCCCGCTGCCAGATGTTGCCACCCTCCGGCCTCCCTCCGCCACCCCTGGGCCCCTCTTCTCCCTGAAGCTCGGCAGAGGGTCCCGGTTCAGGGTTTATCGGGAGGTCAGCCCCCCTCTTGGCTCTGTTCTCTGACAGAACAAAGGGAACAGATGCAGGCCCGGCCTCCACGCACCCACCCGGCATATGGAAGCTATCTCCTCCGTCCCTAATTACCCAGGAGCCTGCTCGCTCAATGGCTTTGGTTTTTATTGCACAGAAACCAACCGATTCCCCCACATAAAACACTTTAACGGCGTCTCCCTCCGGGGTTTCTGGGAGAGGCCCTGCCAGGTATAAAATGTGCAGAACCCCCGTGACAGCCCGCTGGGGCGAGGACGTCCACAATTAAGAAGGGGGACAGGGCAGGCGGAGGTGGGATTGCATGGTGGCCAACCAAATCAGGCACTGGGAGGGCCGCATAGCATTTGTGTGGAACTTTCTGGAGTGTTACGGAGGGCAAAAGGAAGAGCTAGAATCGGTTAATAACACAACCCATCTCCACACACAGGGAAGTAGGGCCTGGAGCCCAGGTCAGAGCCCAAACATTCATTAACTATTTTGAGTAAGAATACATGATTGACATAGATTATGAAAAGGCTTGGTGCTTAGTATGTGCTAAACTAATCTAAACAGTCCAGCTCTGCTCCTGATGGTATCTCCAGGACGTCAGATCTTACAGGTTCACGGAAGAGCATAAACTTGAAGATATAAATGGAAGAACAGAATACAGGAGGAAATGAGCTATTGGCTGGACATGGGGGGGTCTGAAACCCAACAGACCCCTAAGCTCACACCTCCAAAGTGAGGTCACAGAGACCTTCCTGGGTCTCCTCGGGGCTGTGTGCTGGGCCTGAGTGATCTGAAAGGGTGTACTGACTTCGTGGGCTGCCGTAACAAATCGCCACAAACCAGGTGGCTTCACACGTCAGAAATATATTCTCTCACAGTTCTAGAAATTGGAAGTCTGGAATCGAGGTGTTGGCAGGTCTGCCCTCCCTCTGAAGGCTCCAGGGAAGAGTTCTTCTTTGCTTCTTCCAGCTTCTGGAGGCTCCTGACAAGCCCTGGCGTTCCCGGGCTTGTAGCTGGGTCACCCCATCCCGCCCCAGTCTTCTCATGGTGTCGTCTTATGTGTCGCTGCGTCCTCTCCTCGCAGGGATGACGGTGATCGGACTTAGCGGCCACCCTGATCCAGGATGGCCTCATCTCAGCATCTCAACTAATTATATCACCAAAGATCCTGTCCCAAATAAGGTCATTTTCTGAGATTGTGGGTGGACACGCATTGTCAGAGGAACACTCTTCCACCCAGTACAGAGGGCAGAGCAACGGCTGCGGGTGTCGGGGTGAAGCGGCACTCGCTGGCCTCGTCGTGCGAGCTGGAGAGATGCCCAAGGAGTGGGAGGAAGGACCAGGCGTGAGGGAGGAGAACCGTACTAAGGTAAATTGCAAATACTAAAAAATAAGAAGGTGGCCATTTAAGTGTGTAAAATGTGCTCTGGGTAATTCCAAACAAATTTTAAAGTCATTTTCAGACTATAAACTGCTCCGGTCTAAATCAGCGCCTCCCGGCAGGCCTGTGTGCTGGGACAGCACAACCTCCCACGGACAGCGGATGGCGGGTTTGGGAGCCTCCAGCCACCCTGGCCCAAGAGTGATGACCCTTCCCAGGGAGTAGGGGTGCCTTTCTCAATTTCTCTAGGCACCTGCTCTACTTTCAGGCTGATTCACTGTACTTTCCCCCTTCCTCTGGGGCTCTTTGTCAGAAGGATGGCTCAGTCACAAGAAAACACAAAAACAGCAAGCCTCACATCATAACGCACCCGACCTAGTTGGCCAAAGTCTATTTCTCTAGACCTCCACTTTCCAAACTCCCTGTAGCCTAGAGAGCAAAGACCAAATGCAACCTATTTCTAAATATCTTGTGGCTGGGCCATGGAACCCGTCTGCCATGCCGGCGTTAAGCACCTTGCACACGGCACATGGCAAAAATCCTGGGCTTCGTGGGTTTAATCGCCACTTCTCAGACCGCCTCTGCCTGTGCACTGGGGGCATGAGAAGAGGGCCCAGGCAGGACAGACTTATGTCACAGCCTGAGGACACGCATGCTCCACCAGGGTATCCAGAAATGTAGTAAGTTTCCATGTAATAAAGGAAATTCTTGGGGGTCAACAGTGTTTGCATCAGACAGACCCACTTGGTGAACTTGGCCCCACCGCCTGCTGGCTTTGCGAATCTGGGCTTCTGTCTGACATCTCAGAGGCTGAGTGTCCTAATCAGGAAAAGTGAGAATTACAACAAACGCAAGACCCTGGCCAGACTGGGCCTCCACGAACTCCCCTCTTTCTCTGTGGCCGACTGCGCTGGATGACCCACTGCATAGATGCAAATTGCCTGTGTTCTCGGGGGCCGGGGGGAAGTGGAAGCGCCCACGGCTGCCTCCAGAATAGCTTGCCCCTCCAGAATAGCTTGCCCCTCCCACGGTGCAGCGACAGGTTTCCCGGGACTGTTAGCCACGAACGGGGTTCCTGTGACTTGGACCACATTCTGCAGGTTTGCCACGTAGGGGAGCCCTGCCCTGTATCATTTCCTAAACACACAAGGAGGTATCACGTCCTATATCTTGGATGCAAATTCTTTTTGTGTATCTGAGGATGTTCACCAGGATTTCAAATCTGGTTATCCGTCGGCTCTTCTCAGAAATATTCTCCAGGAACCCCCCCTCCCCACCTGTGAGTGAGCTCAAGGGGGGCTGTTGTGAGGGGAGGGGCACCATCACCCCGAGTGGGCTCCACTCCCGTCGTCCGGCAGCCCCTGCTTCCCACCAGCTCCCATCACCCTCCCCTGGAGGCCAGGGGTGGCCCGAGCCTCCCTGCCCCGTACCTTGCACCACACCCTGCAGCCAACAGGACAGATCTCCCTAAGCACAGCTCTGACTGTGGCACGCCGGGCTCAGAAAATACTCAGTGATGCCCCATTGCCTATGGGATAAAGCTGAGACGACCTGTCCAGCTCTGCCTCCCGCTTCTCCCCAACACACCCATATCGTTCATATCGCCCCCCAACCCCGTCATTCTGCTCCTGCTGCCTCTCTGCCCGCCACGCCCTGTCCCTCCCTGCCCTGCAGTCACAGCCTCGTGCAAGGCCTCCCAGGTGCCTGACAGAAGAGATTGCATCGTCTTCCCTCTGAACTCCGAGGCCCATTCATTCTTCTCTGATGGCA